>NC_048224.1:95448106-95545588 GCF_002007445.2 Ailuropoda melanoleuca
ATTTTTGCAGATGTGATTATAAAAAACAAATTAATTATGGGATTATATCAGTCGATCTCTGAAATTCTTTCATTATGAGCATTATTAAATATTATATATATTTTTAATTTTCATCATTACAGTTAAGAATAGAACATGAAGTTTATAAAGGCCAGGATACAGTAGTTTGTGATTGTTCTGTCACCAAGAAATATAGTAAACCTTTACTCAGAATTGTTATCAACTATCTTAGGGGGTCAAAGTTCCTTTTTTTTTTTTTAAGATTTCTTTTTTTTTAAATTTATTTGTTTCAGAGAGGGAGAGAGAGACTGAGTTAGGGGGAGGGACAGGTAGAGGGAGAAAATCTGAAGTGGACTCCCTGCTAACCACAGAGCCCCATGCAGGGCACAGTCTCAAGACCCTGAGATCATGACTTGAGCCTAAACCAAGTGTCAGATACTTAACCAATTGAGCCACTGAGGTGCCCCTGGGGTTAACATTCTAATGTTAATACCTGGAGCAAGTATAAAAACCTAGTAGCAGTAGCAGGATAATGTATATTATAACAACTCTGTATCCAAAAGGAAAGAGAAAGAAAGAAAGTTGAGAGATGGAAAAGGAGGGGGAGAGGGAGAGGGATTAGAAAGAAGGAAGGAAGGAAAATTTAGGATGTATTATCAAAATGTCAAAATGGATAACAAAAATGTAAAGTTTCTAAGCACATAGTGTGGACAGCAATCCTAAGTAATAAAATTAGTCAAGGAGATCTCAAAAAATAAGTCAAGGAGATCTCAGAATGCGCATTGAGAAATTACCTCACAAAACGGGCAATAAGCCAGTCAAACATAATTCAGTCTGATAAAAGAAAGGAGGTTAAAAAATAGAAGATTAGCCACAGAGTGGAGAAAGGAAAGAGATTAAGCCATTGTTTGTTGTTTTTCATTTGAGAAGCATACTATGAAAACTCATTCATTTTCTGAATCACTCATTTTCTAAATTCAGTCAATCTGCCCACACAATGATATGTGTGATGATTGGGCTAGACCTTATATTAATTCACAGAAATTGCAAATGTTCCTCAGCTGGACATAAAAAAAAATTTTTTTTGTGGTTGTTTTCTGATCCACCACCTCCCAAACTCAGTCCCCCAAATTTTTGTGAGGATTTTTCTACTTGCCTCACATTTTTGTTTTCTAAGGCATGAAATCACAATCTCCTCTCTCTTTTGGACTAACTGATGCATACTAATACAGTATTAGTTAGCCAAGCTATCATTTATACCCATATAAACATGGATTTTATTCTAATACATGTACATAAATATGAGCATTGATAGGGTCTTTCATTCTTTTTAAATTGTTTGGAAAAGGGCCATCTGGGTGGCTCGGTCAGTTAAGTATCTGGTTTGGCTCAGGTCATAATCCCAGGGTCTTGGAATACAGGCCCACACTGGACTCCCTGCTTGTCTCTCTCTCTCTCTCTCTACCTGTCTCCCTGCTCGTGCCCTCTCTCTCTCTCTCTCTCTCTCTCATATTTTTAAAATCTTTAAAAATAGATAAATAAATAAATAAATAAATAAATAAAAATAGTTTGGGAAAAATGAGTATTGCAGTACTAAAGCTAATTTTAACAGATGATAAAAGTAAGGGATATATAGAAGCTTGTTTCAAATTAAATTGCATTGGATACAATAAAAAAGAATGAGCAGAAACATTTTTGTCTCTTTAACTAATGTTACTATACCCTGAATAAAATTATTTATTCAATCTTTAATTTTAAAAAATAAAGATTGGAGGAATCTAGAGGAAAATCTTCCAAATGACTAGGCAGGAAGCTGTATCACATGATAAATTAAATGAAGATTATAGAGCTCTGATAATCACTCAGTTATTATTTAAAATAAATTTATGAGTTTATGACTTTTCTTTCTCTACCCACCGGTAGATAGTAATAATTATCTCCAATTTCACTTATTTGAAAATATATTTTTTTGTCATTCTCTTCTGATTAAGAACATACCTGGCATACTCATTTTCACAAGAGTAACAAATAAACTTATATATACATATATAATTCTAGCTAGTTAACATACAGTAAAGTATTATTTTCAAGAGTAGAATTCAGTGGCTAATCACTTACACACAACACCAAATGCTCATCACAAGTGCCCTCCTTAATGCCCATCATTGTTCTGTAACTCTTTGCTGTCTATCATTTAAGAGTCTCTTATGGTTTGCTTCTCTCTCAAAAAAGAAAAAAAAAAGAGAGAGGAAATATATTTTTTTCATGTCACTTTTCTTTGTCACTATTTTTTTTTTGAGTATTTGTGGATGCCAAAGAGTCACATCTATTTAACTTGCATTGTATAGTGACCATCACAGGTTTTCAATCAGATCTAAGTACGGACCAGCACTAAATAGAGGGGGAGAAGAAGCTGAGAGCAATATAAAGCTCAATAAAGGGCTTTAATAATAAATGTCACTGATTGTGGAAGTCTTAACAGTATCCAACAAAAGTGTCTGTGTGCAGAAAGTGCTCAATAAAGATTGTTGAGCAAGTGAATAAAGGATAATACATTAAATAGCAGCTAATTAGACTGATTTTGAGTGGCAAAACATAGACTGCACTATAGGCATATTGTATTCAAATACTCATTTACCATGTACTTTGGTATGTATTATAGGGGAAAGCTGAAATATATTAATCTTAAAATCTCATCATGGTATTCAGGGCATGATAGATTAAATAACCGGTATTATTAATTTAAGAAAGAGGAGAAACTAAATTGCACTGGTTAAAGAGCCACGTAAGCCTGCTTTATCAGGGTGCAGATTTCACTACTGGAGGATTTTAGTCAAATACATATGTATATATGTAAAATACATTTTTCATCTAATTCATAATATGCATTGTGAAATACGCACATACACTTACACACAATGAATGCCATAAAGGAGAACTGAAACATTTTCGGTGTGTTTTATTTTACAAGTGCTTCTCATTAAGAATCTAGTAAGATAAATAAATAAATAAATAAATAAATGAAATCTAGCAAGTTTATTTTTTTAAGATTTTATTTATTTATTTGAGAGAGGGAGGGATAGCAAGAGAGAGCAAAGCAAGGAGGAAAGGGAGAAAGTGGTTCCTTGTAAGCAGGGAGCCCGACATAGGGCTCAATCCCAGGACCCTGCAATCATGACCTGAGCCAAAGGCAGACGCTTACGGACTGAGCAACCCAGGTGCCCCTAGCAAGTTTATTTGAACAGAGGTTAGGGAAATAGGATCAAGAAGTAATGCTCAAAAAAACCAAACCAAACCAAAACAAAACAAAAAAACCAAAACCAAAACCTTTGAATTCTGTCTTGGCAAACACATCAGAAAGGTTGAAATTTTAAAAAAAGGAGTAGTTGTTGGAAAGTGAACTGAAAATTTAGACAAATAAAACACTGTAAATCATCTATTATAGACTAACAAGGGAAAACTAGAGAAAAAAATACGTAGGGTCTTCTTCCAAATGGTCAGTTACTTCTAAAATAATAAACTGGAAAATGCAGTGCCATCAAACACTGAAAAGAACCCAACAAAACTATAAACATTTGATTGGGCAAAGAAACACAGACATTATTTAAACAGCCGAACTGTAAAGAGTATATTTTTAAAATAACCCCTCATCTATTTTCCCTGAAGAATAATGTCCACGTAAAAGGACTTTCGATTTATAAAAAGATTAGCAATGTGGATGTTTTCTTTTTTAAAAAAAATTAATTTTTATGCACACATTTTTCCTGTTTTACTTATTTGTTTACTGTTTATTCCTTTTTAAATACAATAATGGTATTTATTTTAATAGTACTTATATAAATACCTGTAAGAGATGTCACATTTTCAGTAAATGGCACAAAATCATGACAAAAATCATCATATAATGAGAACACTGTTTCTCCCATGACTGAAGTGGAGAATGGAGACCCCTGAATTCTAGGTGGAGTCTATGTGAACCATGATGGTGATCACCAATTTGCTGCTGCTGAACCACCTATCATTCTAGGAAGGACCTTGATGAAATTATTCTAGAAGATAACAGCTCCTTAATTGAAAGGAGAGAAACTAATGTTCCTGTCAAAGTCACAGGAGACAATCTGGACCACATGATCCCTGAAGATGTCCATCAATGTATAACTACACTTTAGGACCAAACAAACCTCTTATGGAAACCAAAGCATCAAGTATTTCAATGTTCATGAAGACATGATTCAGAGAAATTCTGAGTTTTCAAAAGTTAATGACACTATCTTTTGTGGTCTTATAACAGCAACATTGATATGAATATTTAAAACATTATATTTACTGGTCTAAATAATTAATGTCCTCAGAAGGTAAACTTATGATACTACAAACAAATTCTTCTTAATTTTCTACAATTCAGTTGCATTTATTCAGTGATTGCTAGCTACAACAACCCATGCAAAATAATGTAGATGAAAGAGATGAAAACCATGGATCCTTAGCTTAAAGGAGATTAAATTTTATTTACACACAGACACAAATACTAATAATAGTAATAGTAATAATACAGTTCTAATTATGAGTCTTTATTTACTCACTTTTTTTAAGAGAGGGAGAGAGGTGGGGAGGGGCAGAGGGAGAGGGAAGAATCTTAAGCAGGGTCCACACTTAACATGGAGCCCAACTTGGGGCTTGATTTCAAGACCCTGAGATCATGACCCCAGCCGAAATCAAGAGTCATACACTTAACTGACTGAGCCACCCAGGCACCCCTTATTCATTTTTAATTGAAGGACTAAGACTAGGAAGTCTCCAGTGTTCCATATGAGTAAATACTGGAGTAAAAATTAAGTAAACTTAGAAAACCTATGGATGCTATCTTTTTCATACTTTTCCAGCCATTTAAATAATGAAATTTTGAATACAATTGGCAGATGAAGAGCACCTGGCTGGCTCAGTCTGTTAAGCATCTGCCTTCGGCTCAGGTTATGATCTCAGGGTCCTTCGATGGAGCCCCACGTCAGGATCCCTGCTCAGCAAGGGAGTCTGCTTCTCCCCCTTTTTGCCCCTCCCTCTGCTCATGCTTGCTCTCTCTGTCTCTGTCTCTAGCTCTCAAATAAATAAATAAAATCTTTAAAAAAAAACAATTGGCAGATGATCTCATAAGTTTGAAAAATGGGTAATTCACACAATAAATTTAAAAGCTTTTGAGATGTTTTGATATGTTTATAACAAATCACACTTTAATTTGAATGTATACATTCTAGAACAATGAACCATATCATTGATTTATCTGTTGTCTGTGAGAACTTTTTTAATTACTGAATAATTTATGATATCAGGTATAACAAAATATTGCTAGGTTATGTTTCTGCTACCTTGCACTTAAAACAATTTAAAATTTTCAGGCTTTTTTTCCAAATAAATGTTTTCATAAAATTTCCTTTTGATTTATATTGGTTTCCAAAGGCTATAAGGATTATTCCTTTTGTCTCTTTTTTCTACTGATTTTTCCCCACTCCCATCATTATTTCCTTCATTTTCTTATTGTCCAGACAGCATTTTTTCAATGCTACTTTGTTAAATTTAATTTTCACCTTTTATAAGATTTTTTTTCACTTAATACAACTAAAGCCTCTTGACATTTATCCTTTTCATCAGAATTCTTCCATTATTTGCTACAGGTTGGCTCTGCCATTCCCTTTTCCTCTCCCTCTCAACTGGTAATGGGAGAATAGTACTACACGTATTTATATGCCACCTTTCTGCTCCTTATCACATTCTGAAGAGCATCTAACGTTCATTCGTAGTGAGAGAAAAAAGCTTGAACAAAGAAAGGGGAAAAGCCTACAGCTTACGGCCTTCCAGCAGAATTGTAAAATCATTGCTAGAATGAGAAGCCAGCTGTTGCCATGGCATTTTGCCTAGCATAGTTGAATCAGGTAGCTTCCTTCCTGAATGGAGAATATTGACATCTTATTACCACACGTACAAGAGATCACATATGTCACATGCAGTTATAATGTGTGTGAATTACTTGAATGAAATCATGTTTACTCACCAAGAATCAGACATCTGATTTCAGCTCTGCCTCTGTCAGTGAAAAGCTACATAAATCAGTGCAGATAATTAGTTTGACTGTTTTGATTTAACCAGTGGTAATCAAGGTTAATGATACCTATTTCAAATGGTTGTTAAGGCACTGTATTTACTATTTAAACCTGAACCCTATGTTAGCATCAGTGTGCACTGAACATTAAGCTATTTGGAGTTTCTTAAGATAAGCAAAGAAAAAATATTCCAAGCCCGACATTTAAAATTCTTGAGAACTTTCTAAATAATCATATTGTTATCAAGCTTCATAGAAGACAGATAATCACGGAGTTATGCAGAGCTTAAATTACTCATGTAATTTATTTTTGTGATAAAAATAAACAAGTAAGTTCTCAAGGTTATTAAGTGACATATTGTCTACTGCCAAAGAAATATTTAGGAGTTTATGAAGGTGTTGATAATAATAAAGAGTATTAAGTTTGAAAGATTATGTCACCATCTGGGCAATAGATGCCATGGGGGAAATGAGACATGTTTATTCACCATTACCTCTGAGCACTCAGAGGCACTTGAAATTTGATGGAAAGAAAAGGGCAAACATATTCTACTAAAGATACGGGGTTATGTGCACATCCCCTGGAGAGCTAGAATCACTGCTCTTTACCAGGCTTAAATCTGAACTCATTATGTTAAGGATAAAGAGAAATGGCAGTCAATTGTGTTAGTTGCTAGTGTGCTTGCTATAGGACAGAAAAGTTTAAGAAAACATAACATTGATTTCTCTTCAGAAAAATGATCTCTGTTAAGCTCTAAAATAAATTTTAGTGTAAAAATACTTACTAGAAAAATAGTGCTTAACATTAGTATTCAGAGACCACATACTATGTTTTATTTGTCCACTTAAGGTATATTTCAGATAGTTGAGTACACTTATCTCATGGCTTCACATTCACGCCATAAATTTGTGCAATATGTTCTGTTAATTAAATTGACTAATATTATAAATTTCTGGAATAAAATACTTGATTTTCTTTATGTCAATGTGGTTTTAAAGATTTATTCTGCTTCATCAAGGGATCTCTTTATTCATTCATAAAACAGTGTATTTTCTTTGTCATTGGATAACTCATTTTGAAAATTCCCTACTTTTTTTCAAAATGGTTGCAGTTAGATAAGTTCAAGGTGAATTAGTTTTTTATTACACGTCTAAGAGTAGGAAAATGAGATTCGCTGAGAATGACCTTGAGAGATCACTTATTGTTGACTAAAGGAAGTTAAGACCAGAGGATCTGGCTTTCACCAGCAGAGTTACACATAAACTGGACAAAATTTCATGCCTACAGAGCACTTAGAGTGGATTAACAAGCTTCATTTCAGACAATTTTTAATATACAAAGAGTGTGCATATTTATAAAGTATAAGAAATGAGTTTTGCTATAAAGTATAGAACTGGGAAACATAAATACCTAGGCCAGGTTTAACTTGGAGATGGTAAGTTTACACTCTTTCAGAGAGCTGCTTGTCCAAAATTCCTTTTTACAGTAACCAGTATATTTCCAACATCAGAACAGGTACCCAGCAGCCTAGTTCATTCCCTATTAGGAAGGTGAGTTTCCACAAGATTCTCTACAAAGAGTGAGAGCTAAGAAGGAGGATTCCATATTGAAACACAGGACCACATTAAGATTCCAACACGGCCTCAGGCTAACACCTTTCATGCAATGATGGGCATTCAAGTGGACCATCTCTTCTCTTTTCTTCTTGTTTTCTTTGCTCCAAATAACTTTATATTTTATCTAATAAGGTCTGTTCTATAACCTATTCTGTAAGAAATTGTGGAATTTGTCTGAGGCCTTTTTTCATGACCAGGGTTAGACTCAGAAGGACTCCCACGAATGATATGTGGTAATTATGAAAAGATCCACCCTACTTGACAGCAAGAAAATCAGTCAAAGACAAATCTACTTTTATGATAATCCCTTCATTTCATTCACCTAAACCCCTCTATACTAAAGATAAAATAGAAGTTTCTGAAGTTCTCTATCATACCTACTATGAGTTTTTGGTGTAAGTTTATCTAAGCAGTAGTAAATTTATTNCTTCATTTCATTCACCTAAACCCCTCTATACTAAAGATAAAATAGAAGTTTCTGAAGTTCTCTATCATACCTACTATGAGTTTTTGGTGTAAGTTTATCTAAGTAGTAGTAAATTTATTAAGTTTTTCTTTGGACTTTTTTCTTGAACAGAGAAATCCATTTCACAAAGGCTAAGTAATCCTAAAAATTAAGAAGCAGTATTGAAATATTCACATTCTGGAGAAAAATGCTCCTGGGGAAAAGTAAAACCTTTTGCAGTGCTATAAATGTAATGACTAGGTGAAGTATCACATTTACAAATGTTAGCAGTTTATTATAACTAAGTAATCACTGAATGAAAAACAGATTTCCTTTTCAATGAACATTAAGGATATGACCTGGAGCTGAGAACCACAAGACATCATAAGATTTAGTACTGGATTTTAAAGATGTCTGCTAGTGTCAAGCTTTTTGTCTTCCTTTTGTTTTTTTGTTATTCAACAATGCAATTCTAAGAAAATTGCAAATAGTGCCCAGAGTGTTTGTTTTCAATACGTACCACAAATATCTTATTCATTTTGTGTAATTATTTCATGCCTGTCTTTTCTTCTTGTCTATGTTCACTGCTAAAATCTCAACATCCAGTATAGCACACCTGGCAAATGGTGAGCTCTAAGCAAATAATTATTGAAAAATGTGCTACTTAGAAAATTCAGTATGATCAATAAAATGAAGAAATGAACTAGAAAACCAAGTTTTTTGGCTTACAATAACTTTTATGTTTGAATTTCTCATTTTTCCAAATGGAAACTAGAAAACCAAGTTTTTTGGCTTACAATAATTTTTATGTTTAAATTTCTCATTTTTCCAAATGGAAAACGTGGACAATATGTCTTAAAAGTAATTTAAAAAGTAAGTTTCTCTATTCTTGGAATATGAAAATGCTTCATTTCCTACCACCTTGTATTTCTAGCTGAGAGTGCTAAAGCCTCATAGAAGTCAAGATTATCTTGTGTAAAAATGTAGTTGAGTGTAAAATGAGAGTGTAAAAATGGAGTTAAGCTGTCTGCTATAAACATTACTTTCAAACTGTTAAAAAAAAAGGCTCTAATTTTAATAGTTTGTTTTCTAACCTACCAAATACTGTACTTACGCTCAAATCAAAACATTGGAACCAAACAGCCTAGCTTCAATACTATTTGTAACATTGTCATCTTTCTGTACTAATCATTGAGTTTGACATTAGAACAATAGAGACAAAACTAGGATTCCTTTTCTCGAGGAGTCCCTTTAGTGGATTCCCACAAATACAATTTGGAAACAAAGCAAGAGTATGTGACATGTGCTAACAGAGAGGTCATTACAGAAGCTTACCAAAGGGGAACCTAACCCAGCTTAAGGGTATAATGAAAAGCCTCCTGAAACAGGTGATACTGGAGCTGAACACGTACGGATTTGTAAGAAATATTCATATGTAGGAATGGAAATGGAAATTCCAAAAAATTAATGTAAAAACATTGAAATACACGGTACTTGCCTTGGAGTAACTGCAAATCATTCAGCATAGCCATAGTTAAGATGCCTGTGAGGGGCGCCTGGGTGGCACAGCGGTTAAGCGTTTGCCTTCGGCTCAGGGCATGATCCCGGCGTCATGGGATCGAGCCCCACATCAGGCTCCTCCGATATGAGCCTGCTTCTTCCTCTCCCACTCCCCCTGCTTGTGTTCCCTCTCTCGCTGGCTGTCTCTATCTCTGTCAAATAAATAAATAAAATCTTTAAAAAAAAAAAAAAGATGCCTGTGAGAAAAGTAATAAAAGACAGGGCTAGAAATGTGGGCAAAAGTGAGCAGTGAAACTCTTCTATTAATTCAAGAATTGTAGAAATATTACTAAGGCAGTGATGGTTCAAAATTTCTACATGTAAATATTTTAGGAGTGGCAAACCTGTTGGCTATCAAATATACAGGGAAGTACTGCTAAAGTGTTATTTGGAAGATGTTTGCATATTAAAACCTCTTTTTATTTAAAATATTTCCCCTCCTAGATTTAGAGAATGCTTACTTTACCTGATATACAGCCATTTCTTGGTTCTTATGGTTAGACTTTACATGGTATAACCTCTTCCATTAATTCGCTTATATGTCTTTTTTAATCACTGGTTTCTAGTGGACAGAATATGCATCATGTTTTTTTTTTAACTAATCTGACAATCTCTCCCTTTTAATTAGAGTATTGAGACCACTAATTAGTGACATGATTGCATTTAATATGCCATCATGCTAATTGATTTTTTAATCCCAACTATTGTTTCTTATTTCCTTTTTTCCTGCCATATTTTATTATACAAATTTTTAATATTCCATTTTATTACCTATTGACTCATTAATTCACCTCTTTCTTTTGTCATTTTAGTAATTTCTCTAGAATTTAAAATATATAACTTTAAGTTGCCACTTTCTAATTCAAATATTATTCTGGGGTGCCTGGGTGGCTCAGTCAGTTAAGCATCCAACTCTTGATCTCAGCTCAGGTCTTCATCTCAGGATTGTGAGTTAAAGCCCTCTGTTGGGCTCCAAGCAGGGCATGGAGCCTACTTAAAAAAATAAAATATTATTTTACTTTACAGATATTTTATATATCATAAAACAGGATGCTTCCATTTCTCCTCATTCTACCCTTAATATTATTATTGTCATACATTTTTTTAATGTTATAAGCTGACATTACATTGTTATTGTTTTTTATTAAATTGCAAAATCTTTATAGTAAATTTTAAAGATAAGAAAAATTATTTTGTTTACCCCTTTATATTTCTATTTTTCTTTGTCAAGCTCTTAGTTTTCATTACTAATTGTTTTCCATCTGCCTGAGAAAATCTCTTTAATGATTTTTTGTAGTATACACATGCTGTCAACAGATTCAGGAATTGTCAAAAATGTGTTTATTTTGCCTTCATTTTGAAGGATATTTAGTAAGATATAGAATCCTAGTTTGACAGATTTTTCTTTTAACACTTTAAGGATGCTATTCCATTTTTATGTACCTTGTATCATTTTAAATAAAAAGTGTGTCATTCTTATAATTGTTCTTTTTTACATAACAAGTGTGGATTTTATCCTTTTGTCTTCTGGGTGTTTTCTATAGTATTTTTCTTTATTATTCTTCAGAAAATTTATTACAATGAATCTTTGTATTATTTTGTGTTTATTTTGATTGAGTTCTTTGAATATACCCATTTAAGATTTTCATCAAATCTTAAAAGCTTTTGTCCATTATTGTTTCAAATATTTTTTCTGCCTTTTTCTCCTTATCATCTCCTTCTGTGATTCTCACTAAACCAATGGTGCACAGCCCACTGAGATTCTCATTTTTTTGTGTGTGTTTTCTTTTTTTCTTTTAGCATTTTCTGCTATCTATATTTCAATTTGGATACTTTCTATTGCTCTTTATTCAAATTCACTGGTTGGTCATTTTTTTCTGTAGTTTCTAGTCTGTTATTCAGCCATGGAGTTAAGTCTTACTTCATAGTTTCTATTTATCAGCTCCAGAATGTCCATTGGCCCTTTCTAATGGTCTTCATTTCTATATTCATTACGTCAATATTTTCTACAAATTTTTGAATATATATATATTTCATCAGTGATATGAATCATCGATGATGATTTGATTCATCTATGGAATCATAGATGAATCATATGTAATTCACTTAAATATGAACTAATCATATTATGTATGTATGTACTGTAATTATTTTTATTTTTTATTTGAGTATAGTTGACACACAATGTTACATTAGTTTCAAGTTACAGTATAGTAATGCAACTTCTGTATATATTATATTATGCTCACCACCAGTGTAGCTAAAATCTGTCACTATACAGTGCTGTTATAATATTGTTGACTATATTCCCCATGCTGTACCTTTCATCCCAGTGACTTATTAATTCCATAACTGAAAGCTTGTATATTTCCCACTTCTCTCCACCCATTTTGACCATATCCCCACCCCTCTTCTCTCTGGCAACCATCAGTTTGTTCTCTGTATTTATAGTTCTGATTCTGTTTTTTGTTTGTTTATTCATTTTGTTTTTACAGCCCACATATGAATGAAATCATATGGTATTTGTCTTTCTTAGTCTGATTTATTTTACTTAGTATAATATGCCCTAATCCCATCTATGTTGTCACATTTGGCAAGATTTCATCCTTTTTATGGATGCATAATATATCATAATTTTTTATAATATATAATTTTTATAATATATAATTTTTCCCCACATCTTCCTTATCCATTCATCTGTCAATGGACTCTTAGCTTGGCTATTGCAAATTATGCTGCAATAAACATAAGGGTGCACACATCTTTTCAAATTAGTGTTTTTGCCTTCTGTGGGTAAATACTGTAGTGGAATTATTGAATCATATGGTATTTCTATTTTCAATGTTTTGAGTAACCTCCAAACTGTTTTCCACAGTGACTATATCAATTTACATTCCTACCAACAGTACACAAAGATTCCTTTTTCTCCACATCCTTCCCAATACTTGTTATTTACTGCCTTTTTGATCATAGCCATTCTGACACTTGTGAGGTGATATCTCATTGTGACTTTGATTTGTATTTCCCTGATGATTAGTGATGTTAAACATTTTTTCATGTGCCTGTTGATTATCTGTATGTCCTCTTTGAAAAATGTCTATTCAGGTTTTCTGTCCATTTTTTAATTGGATTGTTTGCTTTTTGGCTTTGCGTTAAGTTCTTTATATATGTTGGATATTAACCCCTTGTAGATTTATCAGTTGAAAATATCTTCTCCCATTCAGTAAGTTGCTTTTTTATTTTATTGATGGTTTCTTTCACTGTGTAAAAGCTTTTGATTTGATGTAGTCTCAGTAATTAGTTTTTACTTTTGTTTCTCTTGCCTTAAGAGACATATCTAGAAAAAAATACTACTATGGCTGCTGTCAGAGAAATTACTGTTTGTGTTCTCTTCTAGAATTTTTATGACTTAAGGTCTCACACTTAGGTTTTTAAACTATTTTGAATTTATTTTTGTGTAGGGTGTTGGAAAATGGCCCTGTTTCATTCTTTTGCATGTAGTTGTCCAGTTTTCCCAACATCATTTACTAAAAAGACTTTTCTCCCCATTGTATATTCTTGCCTCCTTTGTCATAGATTAATTGGCCATATAAGGTTTATTTCCAGACTCTCTGTTTTGTTCCATTGATCTATGTGTCTATTTTTGTGCCAGTAGCATCATGCTATTTTATTATAATATAACTATTTTAAAGACAGTGTCTTCTTGTTCCATAATTGCTGTCATTTATGGGTTTTGAGTCTATGGAATAATTTTTCCTTCTGGTTATAGGATAAAATTTCCAGTTACATGCCTAGAAATTTGTTTTGTATATTGGGTATTAAAATTATTGTTGAGTAACTGGATTTTGTTTTCTTCTTTAAAAAAGTGTTGAGTTTAATTTTGGCAAGCACTTAATATATTTGATCAGCTCAACTGTTTTGAGGCTTATTTTTAGATTTGTGAGGAAAAGCATAAAACATCCTCTGAACTAGGCCTGGTTTAGTCCTACACTCAATTCATGGCCTTTCTGAAATGTCTGTTGGATGCTATATGTATTCAACAAGGTCACTACACACTTGTTATTCATGTTCATGAGTTCTCCCAATCCTGTGAGATCTAAGAGTTTTTCAGGTTACATCTCCTTGGTGGTCAATCCTTTCCTGGTAGTTATTCTTTGCCTGACCTCATTGTGTATCATTCTAAATATATGTAGGTTAAAGTTAAAACTAGGATTCAAGGGAAACTAATGCAGGTTTAATTACACTGCCTCTCAAATTCCAGTGATCCCACTTTCCTGAACTCTTTCTCTGTCTCCTCAGCTTAGCAAGACTGCAAGGTTCTGATTGGGTTCATTCTTTCTGTGCTATGGATGCAGTAAATGTTTTCAGGTTAATAACAACAAAAACAAAAAAGCAAAAGACAGCAACAAACAAGTTTATTGGATTGTTTACCTCCTTTTCCTTTTATTTTCTTGGGACACAGCCTAATGCTGCCTTTTATTTAATATATGAAAATGGCTATTTCATATATTTTCTCCAGTTTTCTTGTTACTCTAGCAGAAGAGCTGGTTTAATACCCATTACTCAGTCATATCCAGAGCAGATATCCTAGTCGACATATTTTAATTACCTCTCTTTTCCACTGTTTGAGGGCGGGGACGCAGCCTTTAATTCTTTTATTTCTTTATTTTAATACCTAGCAGGTAATTTTCATATTACTTGGGGCTCTACAAATTAAAATATTAGTATTCAGCTTTGAAAATAGACTGAGTTAAAGGTACAGGTTTATGCATTCCCTGGACATAGGTGTGTTTGAAGATGTATTCAATTTCATTACTAAAAAAAGTATTATTTCTCAACCATATATTCAAAACATCTGCCATATTACTAGACAATGTGCTCTCTTTACTTAATCGTTGCTGATACTTTTTTGTCCTTTTCTAATTGTTCTCTTGTATTCTTTGTTCTCTGGCTATCTCCCTCTGTCTTCTGCCTGATCAGCATTTTGTTCAATTACCACTGTGGTAATAAGAGGGCTGATGCATCCAGTTTGCTTTGAGGCAGTAATAATATATTCCAGACTGAATCCTAACTGAAATTGGATTCCCCTGTTGGGCAGGAAATAAATGCCATGACACATCCCATGTGATTTTTAACAAATATTATCCATGATACAAGTGCCCAAATTGTATTATTAAAAATGTTAACACCTGCTCCTGCGTGGGCTACATCTTCTTTGCAGTTTTGTGTTTTGCTTTCATTCCAGGTCCTCTATTCTACCATAAGGAGTCTCCCTGGCCATGAATCTACAATAAGTTAAATTCCTTCTTTCCTTTACTACTTTGCGAATTCTGAAGTTGATGAATTCTGGGCATTTACCAGTAACTTTGTTTTCCTATATTTATCATTTAGATATAACTATTTTAAAAATCATTTCCATTTTTTCCAATTACTCCTGGAAAAAAGTCTTAAATGTTAAATCATATTTTCCCAGAACCATTTATTTTACTTCATTATTTAAGTCAGTCTGTATTATACTTTCCTCCTTCACTTATATGTATTCAATAGATTCTTAATTGTAGCAATAAGCAAAGAATTAAATATGCTGCTTACAATATCTGGATCCGTACAGACCTATTCTCACTTAACACCTGCACATTTTTAGATAAATTACATAATCTTCCTATCCCTCTGAATTCTTACCTATAAAACAATTAATTCATAAGGGTGCTAATGAGAATTAAAAGGAGTATACATGCTTTAGATTACTTCAGTGCTGAGAGTGGTCCCCAGCATATAAATGCTCTTTATCAATAAAGGCCATATAATACGTACGGATACTGCTGTAATTCTTTCTCAACAATCAATTGAAAAACAAAATTTTAGAGGTAACTGGGTCTTCAAGAGAAACGAGTTATCTTTGCATGAACAAAACCTTGTTGGCCATATTTGTAGACACTTAACATTAGGCTGTCTATCAGGAGCCCTTTCAAAGTATAAATGTAATTTACAATACATAGGTTAACATTTGTCAACCTTTAGGAACAGATTATTAGATGAATTAATCACTTGTTCTGTATCAGTAAGACTATGTATTTGTTTCTTGTCCATCTCCTCAATTAAAATATAAGCCTTATAAAGAATACCTGTTTTGTTTACTTCTGTATCCTCTACGCATTGCATAGACAGTAGTGCATGGTGAGTACTCAATAATTACTAGTTAAAAAATATAATATACATCCAAATGTTTTCCTGCTAATATATTTAAATATTTAACTGCAAAACTGGTAATGGTAGTGATTTATGAGATATTTCTGTTACATAACACTTACTTTGTAATGATTAACTGAAAAAGTTATGTAGACACTATATTATCTCTACACTTGATCTAAATTATTCATAATTACAAAGGTTGAGAAAAGTATAATAACTATAGTCTCATTTTATTGTTATTATTCCAATTTGAAAATTGTGTCTCTGACCCATTAATTTAAAAAGAATACATGAGAAGAGAGGAAATAAATCATTATGGTGGGTTTTTCCAAGTAATCTAATTCTTGTAAATCACAGGGAAAATGAAGATCAGTCATAAATCCAAAATCTTTCTTTGAAGGTGTGGATTGATTAGTCAGTTCACTTCAGACCATCAAAGATCTATATGCATAATGAGAGATTCAGCTACTGGTATTTGAAGATCAAATCAGCAAATGATAATCTAAAAGTCAAGCCAGTCTGAGAATAGTACACTATCTCAGGTTGACATACACTTTGAAAATTTCTGAAGAGACATTTTTAAGAACGTCTCAAAACAGAATAGTTTTATGGATGCTCCATGTACTTTTACTCCATAGAACACAATCGAGGAATAGAAGCAAAATAGGGGGAAAGTGTAATCTAATTTTGCAAAATAATTGGACGATATTTTTGTTTTGTTGCCACAGCCTCAGAGATCATCTTCTGATTTTCTCTATGGGAGGAAGTCTTGAGTTAATGGCTTGAAAATTGTTAAGCCCCTCAGGTGAATTTCAAGCCAGCCAATCCCCTTCATAACCACTTAGAATACATGCCAATTTCAGTCGTTGGCAGTCATTTGTATGACCTGCCTCACTTTAATATCGCAGTAGGTTGGGAAAATATCCAACAAAGCACCACTTTGAGATAGAATTGAATACCTGCAACACAATCAAATTTAAAAGAAGAAGAAATTGGCCATGATTTGGAATGATTTGAACACAGACCAAAACATTGATTAAACATCTTGAAGCACTGATGCATATTATATCACTTGCCAATAACTTAAAAATATCTTCAATAAAATATATGGTTTCAAGTTCAATTTCCTAAGAAAATAAAAAAAAATAATTTGATGCTAAAATGGGAAGTCTTACTCAAATGAAAAATATGATTTTAGTATAGGAATAATCATAAGTACATAAGTATTACCTACTTCTATACCCAGTGATGTTAGTTATGACCAAATTTTAAAAAAAAATTGCAGACTTCATTTACTTTTAAAATGGAATGATCATCCTATTTTTCTCTCTCTGGCACCAAAATCCTAAGCAGATAGTATACAATGAACCATCATTTGGTTCATCCCTAACAGTCTCTAACAGAGTTTGTAATTTCCTTTTGACCTCCTATTTGGCCACAAATTATGCTACCATTTTTTTCCTGTCTAAAAGAACTTCCATTTCTTCTGGTCTTTATTTTATTTGATTGAGATGGTTTTGATTGTATGTATGTTTTCCTTTCAATTTCAGTTAACATTGCTGCTTTTCCAATAAGGAATAGTGTGCCTTGTCTATAAGGAAATTAGTATCAAACTAAAATGCAGATGACTTTTATCTTCTATTGAAGAAGTATTTTCTTAAACTTCATAATAGTTTTAATAAGCTTCTTTTCCTCCTTTTTCTCAAACTTCTAGGATTTGAACTTTGTTGAACAGGAAATTAGTGCAATTATTGGCATATATTATCACTTTAAAAATAAACAAATAAATAAATAATCCAAAATGTGGAAATGCATTCTAATGTCAAATTCTGCATTTGATAATGTACATATCTTTTTTTTTTCCCAAGCAAACTTTGACTCTTTCGAACTGTGTGTCACCAGATGTTTCTAAGTGACTACTGGTTACTTCCTTCTGAACAGTTTTCTTCTTTCAGCTTTACATTTGCATTGAAAGAGAATGAAAAACATGGTGATTACAGTACAGCAAATTAAATTCTACAATGGCCTAATAAGAATGGCAAATTATTCCATTCTTTCCCTAGAATATTCCCATCACATCCAGTGAAAAATGTACAAAACAAATGAGGCACTGAAAGTCTTACTTAATTTTATACCTTGTTTTAGAAGGAACTGTAGTTGGAAAACAAAGAGAAAATACTAAAAATCAGAAAAGTGCAATTGAACATAGAGTGAAAATGTATGAAGCTAAATGTTTAAAAATTTAGTAATTTCTTCCAACTATTTGAGCAAAACATCTATTTCATAAAATGTGTAAAATTTGGGCACTCATTAAAATTTCACCCACTGCTCATTCTTCTCAGAAGACTCTTTCATCTGTGTGGATATTCTTAATTTTCCTTACATAAAAATGAATAAAATAAACATACATAGATTGTGACAGAAACAAATACTAGATGTTTTTTAAAAATAAATTTGTAAAAGCCTATATGTGCTATGTCAACACATGAAATAAAAAGAGAATCATGGAACATTACATCAAAAACTAAGGATATACTGTAGGGTGACTAACATAACATAATAAAAAATTATTATAAAAAAAGATCTAGAGTGTGAACTAAATACTACTGTGATTATATTCTATTTTCTCTAGTTTTTTTTAGTTTTATTAATATTATTTGTTTAAGAACTACAACAAATTGGTTTGATATACGTGTATATATTGTGAAATGATCATCACAATAAGTTTACTTAATGCCTATCACTTCAGTTAATTCTATATCTTTTCTTGAGGTGAGAATTTTTAACATTTATCTCTTAGCAACTTTCAAATATACAATACAGTATTGTTACTATAGTCACTATGCTACACATTCTATAATTTTAAAGTACTAAGTAAAGTACCAAGCATTTTAGGAGAACTCCAACTGTAATTTATATAAACATATACAGTATGATTTTTTTTTTTTGGTGACAATGTCATAGATACTACTAATACTAGTATGTAGTTAACTTATAAATTTCCCCATTCAAGTTTATGAGACTCCTTTTATTCTATGAATAGATTCCTTCTTCATTAGAGCATGGAAATAAAATAGAAGTCTAATCAGCTATGGTCATACCAAAGTCCATGAATAATCTGTGCTTTACTCAGAATTATTAGATGTCTCAGGTCTTCCATCACCCTCATTCTTTCACCCTCATATGGAGCACTCGTTATCTCCATCTCCATAGTGAAGAGTTTACATGTTTCCTACAGTTTTCCTATTTTTAAATTATGCCATTTCTATGTCTATGAAATTGGCAATATTAAGAAAAATTTATAATTTTCTGGCAAGGATACTATGAAATAAGTAATAAAGCTTTCATACACCACTAGTAAGAATGTAAATTAGTGCAAGTCTTCTGAAAAGTAAATTGAAACAAAGTGTCCATAGTGCAGACTTTGGACTTCCTAGTAGAGGAGGACATGGACATTTTTTTTTTTATTGAGGAGAAAACAAATAGAAAGAGATTTTTTTAAGTAAAATTGCCTCAAGATAAGGAAAGTAGTAAACTAGAAAACAGCAACACTTTGGAAAGTCAGATGGAAGATTTAGGACGTTGGAAAAAACTCAATCAAAGCTAACTATAGAGAAAGCTGAGATCTGACATGGTTTTGCTGCCAAACTGCCAAAGTCCTCGATAATGGATAAATACAGACACCTAGAAAGGAGGGAGTTTAAAATAAGAAGTATCATTTTAAAATTTAAGAAGCTGTTAGATTCATTTCCTCATGAAAATCTTTCAACTCTAAATAGTCTAACAATTGTGTTTCATCACCTAACCACCCAGTTTCCAAGAAAGACTGGTACCTTTTTCCCTAAAAATCACAAAATAGATATTTCTGGGTTGCATTTTGCAGGTAGAGTTAAGAAAAAAGAAAAGATATACTTAATGAATGCTGAAACCACCAGCATGTTTCCCCTAACTGCTTCAGCTCCTACAACATTGGGATAAATATGTCAAACTTTCATTCTTACTAGGAAAGATACAAAGAAATCAAACCACCTTCAAGGAAGCCCTGGAAAAGCAAGGATCAGCCACAGGCTGCAGAAACCTCTACATGAAAGACAATGGTCCAAGGAAATATCAACAGAAGACAATGAAAGGAAACTGTATCTCAGAAAGAGATAATAGCAGGTATACTATCTTGAAAGAAAAATGAAATACCATTTTAAAAAGGAGAACAGAAACAGCTGTATTGAAAATTAAAAATTTGATAGCTGAAATGAAAAAGTTAGTAAAAGGTTTGAAAACAAGAGTTGAGGAAATTGTTCCAGAAAATAGAGTGAGAGAAAGAAAGAAAGAAAGAAAGAATGAAAGAAAGAAAGAAAGAAGTTATTGTAAGAAGATAGATTACTAGCCAATAGAAAGTTCCAGAAAGAGAAAGAACAGAGTTAAAAAAAAAGAGAGAGAGAGAGAGAGAAAGAAAGGAATCACCAGTTAAATCCAAAGCTGATGCATGTGATTTTTACTAAGGGCACATACCATTCCACATACTAGAAAAAAATATACTCCTATAGCGGCACATTATTTTAAGATTTCAGAAAACCGAAAATGCATGAAAATTCTACATGTTTCTAGAGGCAAAAACTGGTTACATACAAATGTAGCAATAGTCACTTCAAGTCCCTAGTGACAAAATTACTAATATTATGTTATATCTGTATCAGAAGCATGAGTCAAGCATCATGAGTTCATGTGTGTGAGGCTAAGGGAGAAATGGAAGCTAAACCATTGTCCTTCAGAATGCAAAGTTACTAGTTAATGCCTCAAACTGAAAAATTAAGAAGTAGAAAAACAATCATATTAATTTGAGATATGTTGGTTAAACAACAACAACAACAACAACAATGAATTAGCTAAGAGAGTTTGCAGTGTTTATCTTAAGGGAGACAGGAGAGGAAAAAAAAAACTTCTAGAACTATGATTCTTTGTCTGAATGCTTAATTTTGAGAAAGAATAAACAAAATATATTTGGAACATTGATCCACAAATTAAAGCCAGAATTATATCTCTAAACATCTAACTCTGTTTACTGTATCAGTATTTATAATATTGTAGCTAGTAAATAACCAAAATGTACATATATAAGGGAAATTTTTAATGATACATGCTGCATCCATATAATGGAACATATGTACTCATTAAATATTTGGAAGAGTTTTAGTATTATGAAAATGCTTATAAGTTAAAATTAAGTGAAGAATGAGATGCAATTGAGTTTTGTATATAATTAGGAAGACATTCATTAAAATAGGTTATCTTTGGGGAGTAGAATCATGTTTCTATTTTTCCCTCTAAATTTTCTGTATTTTCAAAATACTTTATAATAACCATATTTATTTTATTTATAAAGCCTAAAAAAGTTAAAAAACCTACGAAACCATGACTACAGATTTTCCATGAGATTGTATAATGTTCGCTAAATTTTCAAATTCAATCAGAAACAGAATTTGAACTTATGAACCTAATGTAAATGGTAATATGCTTATTATTTTTCCTATTTAAGTTAAGTGAAGAAGTTTCTCAAGTTCATATAGGGTTTATAGCTTTCCCTGGAAATAGAATTTGTGGTGAGGGATTATATATTGCCAATAGGAACTTTCCTTAGTCATTGTCATAGATTGTTACATAGTCAGAAAGAATTATTTTTTATTTATTTTTTTGCTACTTTGGATGACAATTTATAGTTCTTTCTTTCACATTTTTTTCAATCCCCAAAACGGTAAAGGTATAATTTTCTGCAAATTCATTTCCCTTATAAATCTGATTTGAACACAAGAATGCATATATTCATATACTTGCTAAGCCAAAGATATAATAGGAATGCACAAAAGAAACACAGTGGAAAAGCAACCAATCAGTAGTCTCTAGTGTGTTTGAGTTTTGTCACTGAGCTACTTGCCTGACGTTTTAACCGAATTGACTAAATGAGGTCATATAGCGCTCTAACACTGAGAGATTAAATTGGTTATGACATTGCTTAGTAAATATATGTTTCCAGGCACTAAAAATTCGGAACTTTTCTCAGTTCTCTACATATGAAGAGCAAATGTATTATCAGTAAGTCCTTCCTGAGGACAGACAATATGACCAGCTCTGTGTTAAGTATAGTAGAGACTCAGAAAAAGGACTTTATATAGTTTTGTAGGCACAACCCTAACATTTGTATAATATGTAACACAGGAAAATCTGTAATATGTAAGTGTAGAAATTTGTAGGAGAGACCATATAAATGCTGAGGGAGGAAGCATCCAAGTATTCAAGGAAGGGTTTATTTTCTAGAATTTAGCATTTCAACATAAGTTCTTCTGAATTTCCATCGAAATTCTAAAGAATCAATTATATTTCTACTGCATAATGTGCTATCTTTCATAACTGTATATACATGAAAGAATGCAGATTCACGTACAGATTAGTTATTTTTAAAAGAGCAGAGATGGAATATGGAGCTTAAATGTATAAACCTACAATGATAAAATTGCTGACTAAAATCATAAAATATCAAAATAAGCAAGTGACACAAATTTTACACTTAATTGCCCACAAGAAATGCACAATAAAAAGCCTGTAGTTTTATGGTATAGTACACTGAGTGTTCAAATGTATATTTCTATTTACCATGTTATTTTACTGCTAATTTATTTCAAAAGAGTTTATCTGTTATGTCTGTTCTTAACGGAATAATTGAAGGCAAAGTTATTAAAAGTGATAATCAATTATCATATTTGTTTCATTTAACTGAATCTATAATCATATTGAATATTTTTGGTAGAGCATTTGACTGAAATTTTTCTCTCTGTCTGTTTCTCCTGTTCAGCTTAATTCAGTGAATGTAGTAAAGGATCCAACCTCTTTTCTCTGTGAGAGTGTCATACTGTCAACAAAAATGGCACTGAGCCCAAAGGGAAAAAAATTAATTTGATCTAGTGACTGACCTATTCATTGGAAACAAAGGAGTTTTCTTGCCATCCAAGGTTCATCTTAATATGTCCTATGATATTTTTTTGCAGTATTGTTACTACTTAGAGATAAAAAGGACAATTCAGAAACACAGAAAAAAAATATTCTGCTATTTTGCCTTTCCTCAGAGGTCACTAATGAAAATGTTAAGAGTTGGTGAATAGGTCATTTTGTTTCTGTTTATATGCCTGTGTGGCCATAATAAGGTCTTCTGAATCTGTAATTCTTTCGCACACCATCAATTTTTACCCAAGATGGAATAGTATAACTGCAAAATTTGTTTCTAAACTAGCAAACATGAGAAGAGATATTTTATTTTCAAAGCTATGAGTTGAAATCAGCGCTATAAGTAGAATTTATGGAAGTGGCTATTTTTTTCTTTTAAATAATTTAAAATACATAATGCTTAGGCATGATATCAGAAATCCACTCACTAGAGAGTAATTTCTCAGATATGTCAACATTCTTTCAATAAATATTTATTGAACACCAACTGTATGGGAGAGACACTATGATGTAGTTTTGAGGGATACTTTTAAGCAGTTCTTAAACAAATTTCCTGTGGTGCTGCTAATACTTTGTCGTCAGGGTATACCACCTTCAAGAATATTGGCATATTTTAGCTAAGCACAAGGACTGTAAGAGTGACTCAGTTCTCAGGTACCATTTAGAGGAGTGAGCTAGAAAGGGACAATAAGAGGGTAATGAGTACATTACTAGTTACAAAGTTGACTCCCCTTTAACACTTTGCATAAATAGTACATGAATGCTCTCTGAAAGAACAAATTATCATAGGAGCATAGATTATAAGAGTATAGAAGGGAGAGAGGGTGATCTGAGATGTAAATTTTAGAGTTCAAGACTTAAACCGTGGCACAGTTTAGTTGATGATAAAATCCATGCAGTTAGCTCTAAGCTCTTAGAGATAAAAGATTAATAAAGTTGAGAAGGCAGTCTCAGATATGGGTTGAATCATCTACACAAACAATTTATCCAAAGATGAGGGTATCAATGAGAGAGAGTTAAACATTATTAACTAGGTGTCAGTGCTCTAGAGTTCTGAATTATAAAAGAGTAACTTGAAGGCAAACAGATAATGACTCTAACAATAGAAAAAGAGAAGAAAGATGTTTCATGAAGTTTCAAGGTATGTAGTAGCCCTAAAAGGCATAAGAAAGTATTGTCGCTGAAATTAAGGCAAAAACACACACACATATACATATATATTATATATATATAATTTATATATATATATAATTTATATATATATAATATATATATATTATTTATCATACATGTTCTTACATGTGCTATATTATTCCATCATCAAAACAAACCAAGGGAACAGGAAATATAGAGTGTTTTGAGTGGACAGCATCTTTGAAAATGTACAATCAGTTATTTTAACAATGTTACATTAAGTGACCATGCTAAAAGCCAGTGGTTTGCAACAAAAAGACTGTATGTGCATGGTCTATGGATAACTGTGGTTTGCCTGATCTAGACTGGACTCAGCTGTGTCTCTCTGTCTTCAGGCTGTGGTTTGGCTAGGCTTTAGCTCTAGGCTGCAGGTGGAATTCAAGATTTTACCACATGTATTTTGCTGGGTGGGGTTCAAGCTGAAGAGAAACAATTTCCTACAGCATGCTTTTCTCATGACAGCTAATGTAAACTAAGCACATATAAGGCCCCCACAGGTGTCACATTCTCATTCCTTCGGCCTAAAGCAAGTTACATGATCAAGCCCAACATTAAAGATTGAGGAATTATATATTGCATGTACAATATGAGTGGGAGGAAAAGGACATTTGACAAAAAATAATCCAAACTATTGCAGGGATAATACAGATACCACTTCAGAGGATAAATTGAGGGAGTCTCTCAGAAAAGATGTCAAAGATTTTTTTGAAAACCACCTGCCCTTCACCTCTTCCAGTAAATTATGTAATATTATAAATGTAGGTCTGCTCTCTTGCTCTTTGCTTCTCCGCCTTTGATGCCTCATTTCTATACACCTCCTATCTCACCCCAGAGTTACCAGTGTTTGCAGTTTAGCTCATGCTCTTCTTTCCTAAGTTCATATATGCTTTCTGTCTTAACCAATATAATCAGGATTCCCAATAACACAATGGATAGTGTTATAGAAGGGATATCAGAATCAACACATAGCTGATGGGGTAGTAGATAATTATTTTACAGCTTATACTTGCAGATGGCTATATTATGGGATACTGAAAAATTCAAGGGAAACAAGCAGAAAAACAATTGTTTTTCACAGAAAGTCTCTCAAAGTTGCATTCTCCCATAAACTGCAAGTGTCCCCACTCAGGTAGTGTTACTGATCACAAAATGTTGCAATCTAACTGCAGCAGAAGAGCAAACAGAAAGAACTAACAGAGAATATTTGTATAAAAACATCATTTAGAAAGTTCTTTGTATTCTGATGTAATTTAAGTTAAAAAATGAATAAAATGAGTAAGAAAGCCTAATTTGTAAAGAATAGGTTTCAGTAAGTATTACAAAGGACTGTCCAACAAAATTTTGGGAACATGTGTGAACAGGGAAATTACTCCCTCAGGGTAGACAGGAATAATGAAGACGTATTAGTCCATATTTTGGATATATCACTGTTTGGTTATCCAATGGTCGTATAGGTGGTTTTCAGTTATGGATATTATGAACTATTGTCCTCTGTTTTCTTCTAAGAGTTTCATGGATCTGAGTTTTACGTGTAGGTCTATGATCCAGATTTTTGCGTAGAGAGTGAAATAGGTACCAAGTTTTCTATATATATATATATATACGATGGCATTACCTAGTTGTCTTAGTAATAGTATCTGTGAAAAACATTCAATTCTCATTGAATTAACTTAGTATCTTTATAAAGAATCAAACTGACTCATATGGGAATGAGTCCAATGGGAACAGCACTGTTCAAAAGAACTATATAATAATGAAAATTACTATATCTACATTGTCCATTAGGGTAGTAATTAGCCACATGTGGCTACTGAGTACTCAAAATGTGATTGACATAACCAAATTTTTAATTTAATTTTCTTTTTATGATTTTAAATTTAAAAAACCACATGTGGCTAGTGGCTTCCTTATTAGAGCAGATCTGGAAAGTGTATTCTGCTTCATTGATATCTGTCTATTCTAGGTAAATCACATTCTTTGCAAAATAGTTTATTATAAGTCTTGAATACAAGTAGTGCAATTTCTATAAATTTGTCTTTTAAAAAAAAAAGGCTGTTTAGGCTATTCCATACCCTTGGTGTTTCCATATAAATAGTAGAATCACTTATTTCATCAAAAGAGCCTGCTGGAATTTATAAAGGGATTGTACAGAAGTACTGATGATTTAAGAGAAAAATTGACATCTTAGTAGCACTGAGTCTCCCAATGAATAAGAATGGTATTTTTAGAATTCATTATCCAGTTGTTTTTTGGTAGTTTAGAGAAATACAACTGATTTTTGCACATTCACCTTGAATTCTGTAATCATGATACCCTTACTTCTTGGTTCTAGTAACAGCTTATAAAATCCATAGACCTTCTATATCCATGATAAGGTTGTTTGCAAATAGAATTGCATTACTTTCTTTCTAATATTTATAACCTTGTGGGTTTTTAATGTACATAATCATGCTCCCAGACTTGAAGATTTATTTATTTATCTGATATGTTGCACTGAGTAAAATCTCCAGTAGGACAATTAATTACATTTTTAGAACAAATATTCTTATTTTATTTCTGATCTTAGGGGAAAAGCATTCATTATTTTACCTTTGAGTATTCTGTTAGCTAGAGGTATTTTATACACTGAGGAAGGTCCACTCTATTCTGAGCTTGAGAAGAGTGTTGAGTTTTGTCAAAGGATTTTTCTGCATCTGTTAATATGGCAAATTGCATCAATTTATTTTGAAATATTAAACCAATCTTGGATTTCTGGAATAAACTCTACTTGATCATGCTGGGTCACAGTAAAGGTAATAAAACTTTTCATTTCTAAAAGGAAATTGTTGTCTTAGGCATATTTTATCTTGTATTAATATAACTAAACCAAGTTCCTGATAGCTATTAGTCTAAAATTTGTTTTCTAAACTTTTATTTTCTTTACCTTTAGATGTGTTTCTTGTTATACATTTCATTTTAAAATAAATCTATCAGTCTTTATCTTTTAACTGGTGAATTTAGACCATTTACACTTATTTTAAAGAATAACCTATATGTAACTGTTTTATCACAGAAGTTTATTATTTCAATATGTCCCACTTTCCCTACATTAAGATATTTCTTTCATACTATTCTTCTAAAATGATACCTGTACTTCCCTCAACTCTAATACTATTTTTTCTATTCCATAGTACCAACCCATCTTGGGGCACCTGGGTGGCACAGCGGTTAAGTGTCTGCCTTTGGCTCAGGGCATGATCCCAGCGTTATGGGATCGAGCCCCATATCAGGCTCCTCTGCTGTGAGCCTGCTTCTTCCTCTCCCACTCCCCCTGCTTGTGTTCCCTCTCTCGATGGCTGTCTCTATCTCTGTCAAATAAATAAATAAAATCTTAAAAAAAAAATAATACCAACCCATCTTATTAATACTATGTATACTTTCTTTTGAGTTTTTTATGAATATACTTGTTTCCATTTTTTGTGTTTGTATATATATATATGTACTTATATCCATACATATATATATTTAATGTTATAATATAGATATAGTTTAGGTTTAAAGGTTGTAATAAATACATTTGGTTATCTTTTCCCAAACTCACTTTTAAGTACTTTACTAAAAATTTTTCATTGAAAATATTTGTGTGGTGACTCTTATGAGGCATCCTATGTTTAAAAATATTTCCTGAGGATATTTTTTGTCATGCCATAACATTTCAATAAAATTTCACCTGGATATTGAATCCTATGTTCTGAGATTTTTTTCCCAACATTTTGAAAATAATACCTTAAGGCTTTATTGAATTCAGTACTGAAGTTGAAAAATTTTATGTAAATCTAATTTTGTTCTTTTGTATGATCTCCTCTTTCTCCTTATAGCTGTCAGATATGTTTTTTTTTTCCTTTCCTCTAATAGTATATTGTACCATTAATGTGGGTTTTTTCCTAAACTCTCTTCTTTGACCCTTCATTAGATTTCTTTAATATGAAGTCTTCTTTGGTTTTTCAAACTAATTAAGGATGTTTACTGGACACCTTAACTAAGACTGTTGTCTCAAATGTTCCATATCCAATTAAAATTCTAAAATGAGCTCCAAGTTATAGACATCAAAGACTGAAATAGGTGAAGGGGATTAAGAAGCATAAACTTCCATTTATAAAATAAATAAGTCATGGAAATGAAAAGTAAACCATAAGGAATATATTCAATAATATTTTAATAACATCGTATGATAACAAATGGTAACTACATTTATTGTGGTGGATATAGAATAATGTAGTAGAATTGTCAAATGACTATGCTGTACACCTGACACTAATATAACATTTTATGCCAACTGTACTTAAGTAAAAATAACTCTGTACCACAATTCTTGGCATTATTAATGTAAAAATGGTTTTTATTTGCATTAAATACCAATTTTTAAAATATGATTAGTAGTAATTATTTCTGATAATTATCATGAAGACACAATGAAATCAGTTTTACCCATCTTAGGGTAATTATCAAAGAATATTCTTCACATGTATTTTCTAGATGCTCCAATAAAAAGACTAGATACCAAAAATTTGCCCAAATAGTGTGTTAAGTTACTCATACACATCATTTTCAAGGGATTTACAAAGCTAGTAGTAAATGGATATGCATGAGTGTAGTGATAGTAGCTTTTATATGTGTGAATTATTTCTTAGATGTGAATTGCTCTTATCTCATGTCATCATAAAAATGTAGAGGGGCACCTGGGTAGCTCAGTCAGTAAGCATCCAACTCTTGAGTTTGGCTCAGGTCATGATCTCAGGGTCCTGAGATCCAGCCCCACATTGGGCTCTATGCTCAGTGCATAGTTTGCTTAAAATTCTCTCCTTCTCCCTCTGCCCCACCTCCCCCATAATAAATAAAATATTTTTAAAAATGTGGAAGTTGATAGGTGCTCATATCAAAAACAACATTTTGTGAGCAAAAATAATATCCAAAAACTAAGGAATAAATTCAGGAACTGCCACAAGAGGAGTCTAAGGAGTCATGATGACTAAATATGATATGATGTGGTATATTGGTTAGGATTTTAGAACTGAAAATGACATTAGGTAAAAACTACTAAAATATGAATAAAGTATGTATTTTGTGAAAATAATGTATCCATATCTGTTCATACATTATGACAAATGCACCATAATAATGCAAGATATTTATAATAGGGAAAAATGGGAAAGAGAGGAAGATGGTGGTGGAGTAGGAGGACCCTAGGCTCACCTTGTCCCATAAACACAACTAGATAATTACCAAATCATCCTAAATACCCCAGAAATTGACCTGAAAAGTGGCAGAACAAACTCCACAACTAAAGGGAGAGAAGACACCACAGTGAAGAAAGTAAGAAGTAAAGAGATGTGGTTTAAGGAACAAATAGATCAAGGATGCTGTAGAGGGAAGGGGGCCGAGAGCATGGATGAGGACAAGAGAGAGAGAAGCACACAGGGAAACACAAAAGGAAAATGCTTCCCCAAAGCCACAGGCATGTAAAATGAGAGGAACTGAATTTTGTCAATTCTTGCAACCAATGGTGCTTAAAGCTTGGTTTGGGGTAGAGTCAGAAGGTACTGTGCTCTTCAGAAGGCTTGGCTGGGGTAGAGTCTAGAAGGTACTGTGCTGTTCCTGGACAGAAGCTAGGCAAACAACCTGGGGACAGGCAGCATGGAAATAGCTATCTGAAGAATGCCTGGAGCACACAGTCAGAGCTTATTTGCGCTTCTCCAGTGTGTCCCTGAGAGGCAACATTCACAGACATGCCCCTCAGGAACAAAGGAGCTGGCCAGTGCCATTTTCCTCCTCTCCCCTTCAGTATAAACACAGAGCCATCTGAGCAGTGCAGTGCCTACACTAGCTGCCTAACTTGAATACAATAAGCTCTGCCCCTCAAAGCTCTGGTGGGCCTGCCGTTCTCAGTCAAGCTTGCCTAAGTCCCAGTGCGTTGGGCCCCTCCCACAGATGACCAGCACAAACCCCTGCCCACATCATGTCTTCCAACCAGAGAGTTCTGCAAGGCCTCAGTTCCAGTGGAGGTGGTGACAGGTCTCTTTCACAAATAGACCAGAGCACACCTAGTTAAAACTTGCCACATTCAGGCCAACAACCAAGCACTATATGCTATATACTAACAGACTGGATAACCCAAAAGAAATGAATAAATTCCTAGAAGCATATAAATTATCAAAGCTGAAATAGGAAGAAACAGAAAACTTGAACAGACTGATAGCCAGCAAAAAAGTGTATCAGTAATCAAAAAATTCCCCAAAAAATAAAGTCCAGGGCCAGAAGGCTTCACAGACAATTCTACCAAAGGTTAAAAAAAGAGTTAATGCCTATTCTTCTCAAACAATTCCAAAAAAATGGAAAAGGAAGGAAAACTTCCAAATTCATTCGATGAGGCCAGCATTATCATGATGCCAAAACCAGATAAAGACACCACTTAAAAAGAGAACTACAGGCCAACATCCCTGTTGAACACAGATGCAAAAATTCTCAGTAAAATATTAACAAACAGAATCCAACAATACATTAAAAAATTCGTTCACCATGATCAAGTGGGATTTATTACTGAGTTGCAAGGGTGGTTCAATATCAGCAAATCAATCAGCATGATACATCACATTAAAAGAAGTGATATGAACCATATCAGCATTTCAATAGATGCAGAAAAAGTATTTGACAAACTACAACATCAATTTATGATAAAAACTCTCAACAAGGTATATGTTTAGAGGGAATATACCTCAACATAATAAAGGTCAGATATGAAAAACTCACAGAGAGCTTCATACTCAATGAAGAAAAACTGAGAGCTTTTACTCTATAGTCAGGAACAAGACAGGGATATCCAATCTCACCACAGTTATTTAACACAGTACTGGACTTCCTAGCCCCAGCAATCAGAAAACAGAAAGAAATAAAAGGCATTCAAATTAGCAAGAAAGAAGTAAAACTTTCATTATTTGCAGATGGCATGATACTGTATATAAAAAACCCAAAGGACTCCACCAAAAAACTGCTAGCACTGATATACGGATTCAGTAAAGTCATAAAATACATCATCAATGTACAGAAATTGGTTGCATTTCTATGCACCAATAATGAAGCAGCAGAAAGAGAAATTTAAGGAATCAATCCCATTTATAATTGCACAAAAATGATAAGTTACCTAGATATAAACCTAACCAAAGAGGTGAAAGACCTATATTCTAAAAACTATAAAACAGTGGTGAAAGAAATAAAAGATGACACAAGGAAATGGAAAGTCATTCCATACTCATAGATTGGAAGAACAAATATTGTTAAAATGTCTATACTAGCCAAAGCAATCTATGTATTTAATGTAATCCCCCTATTAAAATATCAACAGCATTTTTCAAAGAGCTAGAACAAGCAATCCTAAAATTTGTATGGAACCACAAAAGACCCCAAATAGCTAAAGCAACTTTGAAAAAGAAAAGCACACCTGGAGGCATCATAATTCCAGACTTCAAGTTATATGATAAAGCTGTAATAATCAAAACAGTATGGTACTGGCACAAAAATAGACACACAGATCAACAAAACAGAATAGAAAACCCAGAAATGAACCCACAACTATATGGTTAATTAATGTTTGACAAAGCAGGAAAGAATATCCAATGAAAAAAAGACAGTCTCTTCAACAAATGGTGTTGGGAAAACTGGAGAGCAACATATGACTTTCTTACCACTTTCTCACACCAGACCAAAAATAAATTCAAAATGGATTAAAGACCAATATGAGACCTGAAACCATAAAAATCCTAGGTAAGAACACTGACGGTAACCTGTTTGACATAAGCCATAACAGCTTCTTTCTAGATATGTCTTCTGAGGCAAGGGAAACAAAAGCAAAAATAAACTATTGGAAGTAGATCAAAATAAAAAGTTTCTGCATAGCAAAGGAAAGAATCAACAAAACTAAAAGGCAACCTATAAGGATGGGAGAAAATATTTGCAAATGACATATCTGATAAAGGGTCTGTATCCAAAATATATAAAGAACCTATAAAACTTAATGCCCAAAACTGAATAATCCAATTAAGAAATGGGCAGAAGTCATGAACAGACATTTTCCAAAGAAAACATACAGATGGCCAACAGACACATGAAAAGATGCTCAACATCACTGATCATCAGGGAAATGCAAATCAAACCTAAAATGAGATATCACCTCACATCTGTGAGAATGGCTGCTATCAACCACACAAGAAACAACAAGTGTTGGCAAGGATGTGGTCTGTCCTGCTCTGTTGGTGGGAATGCAAACTGGTGGAGCCACTCTCTGAAACAGTATGAAGTTTCCTCAAAAAGCTAAAAATAGAACTACCCTATAATCCAGCAATATCACTACTAAGTATTTACCCAAAGAATAAAAAAATACTAACTCAAAGGAATACATGCACTTTGATGTTTATAGCAGCATTATCTACAATAGCCAAATTATGGAAAGAACCCAAGTGTTCATAGATTGGTGAATGGATAAAGAAGAAGTGGTGTGTATACACACATATACACACACACACACACACACACACACACACACACACTAGAATATTACTGAGCCATAAAAAAGAATGAAACCTTGCCATTTGCATTGATATGGATGGAGCTAGAGTATTATGTTGAGTGAAATAAGTCAGAGAAAGACAAATACCAAATGATTTCACTCTTATGTGGAATTTAAGAAACAAAACAAACGAGCAAAGAGGGAAGAAGAGAGAGAAGCAAACCAAGAAACAGACTCTTAACCATGGAAAACAAACTGATGGTTCCCAGGGGTGAGGTAGGTGGAAAGATTGTTTGGGTGGATGATGGGGATCGGGGAGTGCATTTGTTGTGATGAGCACTGGTTGTTGTATGGAGGTGTTGAACTGCTATATTATGCACCTGAAATTGACACTGAAGTAAATGTTAACTAACTGGAATTCAAATAAAAAGTTTTTTAAAAATAGGGACAAATGGATGCCAGCTATATGGGAGTGCTCTGTACTATCCTTGCAATTTTTTAGTCCATCTACAATTATTCTAAAATAAACTTTTTATTTTAAAAAAGTAATTCAGGAAAGGTTCATATTGTACTTAACATTTTACTTTCCTTAGGTGTATGAGATGATTAAAGCTTTACAGTTTAATAATTATTCACCAATATGGCATAAATTTTAATATTTTTGGCTCATAAATTTGTATGGGGCTCTTACTCATGGAACCTACAGCAATCAATTATTATTCTTCATAGCATTGGTAAGTATGTAAATATAGTATATCTAGTTTTTTATGTGGGAAAATTAAGAAAATTTTAAAAATTAAGGTAATTTTTTTCTTTACATTATACTATTTTAGTCTACTATAAAATCAATTAGCATCCTATAAAATATAATTTACTAAATGGACCATGGCTGCACAGAGTTATTTCTTTACTCATTTATTATGATTTTTTAAAGATATATAACTGTGAAAGTGACTAGTTTACACTAATTATCAAAAGAATTATTCCCATTAACTGTATTGACTGTAAAATGGATTTAACTAATCAAAATAAAGGTACAATAAAAATACAAACCAAACCATAGCAAATTTCCCAGTACCTTCTTTACTAAACTCTCCACTGCTTGTGGCAAACTGGAAAGCAATTAAGGACCATAGTTGCTCATATGTAACATGGTTGTGAATACCAATGGAACCTCACTTTCACAAAGCTAGAAGCAACACTGACAACATGTATATGAAAATCCACACTTCTGATGTCAGAGTCTCTTCCCAATTTTCTTTCTTGACTTTCTTTTTTTTTGAAGTATAATTGACAAATGAAATTGTGTGTATTTAAAGCACACATCATGTTGATTTGGTGTGTGCCTATATTGTGAAATGATTACCGCAAATTAATTACTACATCCATCACCCCACATAGTTACTTTTTTTTGGGGGGGGTGAGAATGCTTAATATCTCCTTTTTTAGCAAATTTCAAGTATACAATACAGTATCATTAACTATAGTCATCATGCTATATATATCATTAGATGCTCAGAACTTACTCATCTTATGTATGATCATTTGTACCCTTTGACCAACATCTATCAGCCCCACCCCCAAAACTCCTGGCAAAATCTTTCTCCAGTTTACTCCCATGATTTCTGACTTTCCACTGTCCATTCTGTTCCATGGTCCCTGATCCCTTAGGTTCCATAATGTACACTGGCCTTTAATCCCAAGTGTGACCCAGTATGTTTTCTTAAACATGGTATATAGATACAACAGAAAATTTAGCTGTTTTTCAAACTCCTTCAGTGAAAGTGTAGAAACTTCCAATTTTGAGGAAAATCACTTTGTAATTGAGGTATTAAGATCATCTGCTTGGCTATGACTGTGAACCAGAGTAGACCTGAAGAGTCTTTTGAGGGTCACACACAAACACACAAATAAGAAGGTAAAGCATATGAATATGTATATGAAGAACCACATTGTGAATTTATGAATACATTATAAGAACATAGACTAATGTCTTTAAAATGACCTTATTGACACTTCTAGCTTAAAAATAGTCATATCAACTTTCCTCATCTGACTTGCAGAAAATGTCCAAAACCAGCCTCAAGTTAGGAACAGTTTCAATGGTCATGATTTTCTTTAACATATTGATGTGTGTGCCTCTAGCCAGTTCTGAACATAAATACTTTAGTCTACATTTGAGAACAGTTTTACTGGGTGGCTGTTGGCAATTTCTATGCATATGCATTCATATAATTTTTAAGCCACAGAATCCCTAATCCCAAAGAATTTATTCATGTTAAAATATTTAAGAATGGTGCGATGTTATTCTTTCTATTCTTCTTTCATTCCATGCATTAACATTCACTTGAACTTTATATTTCTTAACAACAGTCTCAACGGTGATATCAGAGTGCACATATAGATTGCCATCATGTTTTTCTAATTACATTACCATTCTTAGCATAAAATCTGCCTGACTATCCAGATTTTTCCATCTTAGTGATAACAGCTATTATATGGCATGTCATCTCTTTTAAAGTTAACCCTCAATAGTGACTTACCTGGCATATTTCACTGATAGTTTTCATTTGTCTTCTGAGACTAATTTGAGGTCTCTCATCTTAGTAAAATCTGCCAGTGTTTGCAATATAGCCTTCATGTATGTATAAAATGAACTCGTGTTTGTCAAAACTACCTATTGACAGCACGGCTTAAATACCTAAATTAAACTCAATATATTGGCCAATTCTTACTCTGATTTCCTCAACAGATTTCCATTATTTTTTTTTCAATTGGGGCCAGGTAACCCCCATTAGTTATGAATTGAATCAAAACTTTAAACACAATCATTTTTGGAGAAAAAGTTATAAAACCTAATTCAAATTGGCAGATAATCAAAATATAATTTATATTTAGTTGTGTATGTGTGTGTGAACAAAGATTCACATATATTGGTTAATATTTCATAGATTCAAAATGTCAGGTTTAGAGAACACCTCATATATAAGGTGATAAAATCACCTATAGCATGTTTGCATTTCTATAACCTCTTAGCAAATAATATCTAAAGTTATAATGAATTTGGGCCCGGCATTCTCACTCAAAATGAAAATGAATTTTCTAGGGTTTCTTATGACACACTCTTAGCAAGCCACATAGAGCATTTCAGATAAAGGACTGTGGGCCTATAGAAAATGAGAATCTTTGAGCTTATAGCATGAGGATTTTCTAGGATAAAAGCTATATAATTTGACAACTCTAAGCTTTCTAGTGAGATATCTGAAACCTAACTAACATTGGATAATGTTCAATTCCCAAAACAAAACTCTAAGATTTGCTTGAGAAATGAAAACACACTTTATTCCAAAAATTAATTTTCAATCTGTCTTAAAATAATTGTCTATACATATTTAAACCACAATTCTCAACAATTGATCACAATGTTAAATGATAATGGTAATCCAATTATAGCTCATTAAAAATACTTAACTGAGATTGATCTAGGTTCCCAACAGAAATTACTTTACAAAACATGCAACAATCCTTTCAATTTTGCAAGCTCAGTCATCTTTTGAGAATCTAAATAAAGAATGGTTGGCTTGTACTAAACTTTCTCTGAATATTAACTTCCTAGTCATAAAATGCTATTAGCTCTGGCTCCCACCAAACTGGGCAATAGTGGCCATGTTTGATTTCGTGCCTATTGTATGTATACTTTCCTTTTTTCTTTTCTATTCTTTTTTTTTTTTTTTTGGCCTTGTATTGTGAAAAATGTGAACTCCATAATGTTGTTGGGAGTGCTGAAGGTGCTAAGTAAAAGGCAAGAAGTAGTCTTCCTCTTCTCTTCGCTCCCTCAACTATCTAGGATGCTCCATTAGCATCTGAATATGACAGTCACTGGTAAGCCCTTCACAGCCCAGGCCCCAGTTAAGGAAGATCACCATTATCTAGAACTTCCAGGTCACCCCAGTCCTCTGGAATCTAATCTTAACAGTGCTCTACAGCACTTGTTCTGCCCCTTATCTTACCAATGTCCCATTTCCTTAAAACATTTCCCTGTGCCCTCTGAAACTCAAGGTCAAGTATCAGAAAAATCACCATTATTTTCAATCACTTTNGAACTTCCAGGTCACCCCAGTCCTCTGGAATCTAATCTTAACAGTGCTCTACAGCACTTGTTCTGCCCCTTAGCTTACCAATGTCCCATTTCCTTAAAACATTTCCCTGTGCCCTCTGAAACTCAAGGTCAAGTATCAGAAAAAATCACCATTATTTTCAATCACTTTTATGAAAATTCCCTTCACCTTCTTGCCATCACTGATATATAGCCCTTTCCTAATAGCACTACTTCCCTCAAGTCCTTATTTCCTGTGTCACATGCCTCATAGCCTGGGATCTGGAGATATATCCTATTTGCCTTTCTCAGAGCCACCTGACATGGTCTCTCTCAGGGCCTTTATATTTGCTGTTTCTTCTACCTGGAATGCTCTCTTGTCCTCCACCCTCCATGGCTGCCTCTTTCATTTCCTTCAAATATCACCCTCTCAGTGAGCCTTCTCTAGGCCCCTATCTAAAATATCAACCTTCCCTCTACATCTTATATCCCTCTCCCTGCTTTATCAGGTCAAGAAATAATGAAAGTTGATATTTGCTTGATATTGTGCTGCAGATCTTATATATGTATTATTTAATAACCATTTTGTCGGTGACTGCTGTGTGCTAGGTTCTTCACTGCATTACAGATACAGGATGGTAAATGAGATAGAGTCCTTAACTTCCCAGTTTGGAGATTAATGGTTTGTCGAATACCTACTATGTTTCAGCCATTTGACATATAGTCACTGTAATTTGCAAAACAACCCTTACCTGGTCTCCTTTCTCCAGCATTATCCCTTTTCTTTTCTCCATATTACCATAGCAATTGATCTAAAACACAAATCTGAACTAACTTCTCTGCTTAAAAACCTGCAGTTTCCTATTCTTAGAATGTCCTTACCCCATGTCTTTACCTGGTCAGCTTCAACTCACTCAACATTTAATATTTAGTTTAGATTTACCATAACTGAGTCTCTATTTATACACACACACACACACACACATATATACACACACACACCACATATATACATATATATATGTATACACACACACATATATATATACACATACATACCTAGGCTCGTTACATCTCTTTTATCTGTGTTCTTATAATTTCATTATAGTATCTATCATTCCATCACAAAACGATTGGTTGAATTTCTATGGCATCTATGGGATGATCTATCTTTGATTTCCCCCATTGAATAACAGAGACATGTAATAAATGCCTGACAAACAAATCGTACTTCTCTGTGAGCATATTTCCATGGGAAGAAATGTGAGAGCTCGTAAGACCCAGGTACAGGGCTCAGGCACAGGTGAAGAAACTCAGGAGATAAACATCTACTTTTCACGCATGCTAACACTCCTGTTGCCACCTTCACTGCAAGCGTCTTGGGAAAGGATAGCTCAGAAGATGAAGAGGATGGTGGTGGATGTGCTCAGTTTTAAAATACTAAATGAGGAGAGAAAATGTTTGGAACCACAGAAATCTGGAATGAGAAGAGACCTTGAAACAATAAAACTTCACAGATAATGAACTCCATACTACAGGGGAGGAAATAAGACTCAAAGAGATTAAGTGCCTACATCAATGTCACACAGCTGGTGCATTTTAGAACCCTCATTTAAATTCATATAATTAGGAGTTTTCTCACTATATGAACCTCCATTCAATTTCTGAGAAGTGAAAATGGTGTGGAAATCCATATGGATGTCAAGAAACATGATACAGTTTGCAACTATTTATGCCTTTATCATTACTCATGCCACTTCTCATGAGTCAGTCTAACGCTACAAAAATTCCATTGGCCTGGGAGAAACAGGTTTTTTGTCTCAGGTGTTCATATGTCCTACTTTATTTTATTCTCCCAGTCTTTTATTTGACTACTAACCCATGATCAAATATATTATTTTCCTACTGCCATCACTTTATTTCTTCAAGATTTCTTATTAGACTAATCTGTAATTCTCCCTCTTTTCACTTTTTATGTTTAACTTTATTTTTATGTATAATTTTTTTATTACGATTTTCTTTACAAGTTGTGTTCTTCTTAAAAGGCAGATGTTAGTTGGTAACAGGGAACTATGGAGTCTCCCTGGGTGGCTTGGAAAAACACTAGTGGTGTCTAGACTCCTGGTTCCAGTGATGTCTGAGCAGAGGTAACTACATTTGGCTGTCCACATTTCTTGCATGTATTTGTCCTCAACAGACCTTTGCCTGCCTATAGATTTACTTATAATGGGACTTCTTGGCTCTCTTAAGCCCCTAACAGATAGTGCTCATGGTGAAAAAGAGCCCCAGAGGAGAGAAACACAAATCTAAGAATAATCCCTTATAAATTCCTAATATCACAGATTTATTGGAATCTTTGTGACTGTAGTTTATCTCAAGGGAGAACAAATTCTGTACATGAAGCAAGCATATTCAAGTCATAAAAGTATCCAAAAATCCACTTTTCAGATGGTTTGTATGAAATAGTGTTCTTTTCCTCTCCTATATCATACACTTTCCAGAATCTATTTATGTTCATGGAGTGAATGCTTCATTTTCTGGAAGCTTCTAGCTTCATGTGTCCATTTGTCAACACCCATCAATAAGAACATCAACATTTAAATGGAGTTTTAGCCTTTGTTCATTGTCTATATGTTTTTTTTTTTCCCTCCCGTTAGGGCATTTCCTTCCTTTTAGTATAAATATGATGAAAATTCAAAGATTTGAAACCAATGAAAAGGGGCTACATCTGAGCCTGTGCTTCATTACATGGAGACTATATTATTAGTACATAATGCATATTAAATACAGTAATAATAATTTGTTTTAGATACTATTAAAGATGCTTTAAGCTCCCTTTAACAAGGCAAATATGCTAGAGTCCCCAGTGACAGAAAATGCTATTAATAGTAGAGGTTTTGTTAGCTTTCTGGGTATTTCTTAAATTGTAGGCAGTTGAAAATGCTTACACTCTCTCACTTTATTCACATCTCTGTGGACAAAATTCATTCTACTCTTTGATGAAATTTCACATGATACTCTCTCTTTTATGAATCATGCCTCAAATTCTCATACCTTGGACATCAGTTAAAAATCAATTTCTCATTGATCAGTAAGTTCTCCCTCCTTCTGTTTTCATGTAAAAGCAAAGGTGTCTTTCACATATTTCACTGTACTTTAGTATGCTTAAAACTTCTCCATGTATACTTTTATCATTGTTTCTTTTATCATATTCAGAATCACTCCTAACATTTGGAGACTTCCCTTATGTTTTATGTAGAAATAACAGGCTTTTTCATATGTATCAGTTCTCTATATAATACTAGGTGGCTAAAATTCTTGTTTCTATTTTCTTCAATTTTCTGCTACATTTCTTTTAAGGCTTAACTTTCTTGGAAGCTTTAATTGGTCCGTTTTAAATGTCTTTTGACATCATGTAATTATTGGTTTCCCTTGTAGGAAAAAACACCACACTCTTGTGGTTAAATATAAAATATTTTACTGTGGAACCTCTGTGAGCACTTCAAATTGACCTTTTGTGTTCTATGTATGACGTCAGCACTGCACAGTATGACCCCGTGTAGTATTCTCATATTTTAAACACATCTGCTCCACTAAGTGCACCAGATAATCTTTTGGTTAACTTATGTACCTCCCTAAAGTTCCTGCTATCTTTATTGCAATGACCTTAAGGCTATATTCACTTCTGGCCAATTAAACTGTTAATCAGAATTTATCACAAATAATGGTACAATTATAGACTGCAATGAAATTGCTCAGCAAAGAGAGATATCTGTATACATTTAGGTTTTGTTTATTTGCCAAAGAACAGACAAAATTAGAGCAACTGTAGCTGGCTCTACTCCCCACCCTCTAAAAAAAAAAAAGAAGTCTATCTGGCATATTTACATTTCATTTGCTTTCTAAAAATATGTGCTTCATCCTATATTATTTTATATACCTTCTGGAAGACTGACTCAAAGATTAAATTTTATTAGGCATAAAAAGTAAACTCACAAGTATATTATATAACTATATTTAACCTTATGAAACATAAATCTTTGTTATCCAATGATGTCTAAAATTGTCGCACTTTCATCGATTGTATTGGCACTACCAAAAGTACCATTTTGAATAGCTAATTGCTTTCCCATTTGAAGAATGAAATAGGCAATCTGTGTTGAGTTTGGTCATGAGATGTTCTCATTTACATTTGTAATCTGTGTGAGCTCTAGTCAACACAGGCATCAAAATGTCAACTCTCCACAAGAAGGCCAGAAACCTAAATGAACACAGGACAAATACGGAGAGGTTGAGCACATTTATATTTCTCTATATTCTGAGAAAAAGGAACAACAAAACAAAACACACAGTGGGAGTATGAACAAGTTGTAGCAGAAACTGAAGTATCAAATGCACTGGGATAGATGTCTTCTAATATTTTTTTTTTTAAAGCTCCAAAAGGCTGTGATTCCATGAAATGTTGCTTAATAGTGCTGCTTTAGTGCAAGCTGTCATTTCAACATAGGATTTAAGAACATCTACCAGCAATGCATTTTTACTCTGTATTTTATGGATTGTTTTATCATATAGAAGGACATCCATTTCTTAGTATAGAGAATATCTATGTATATATTTAATCTTTTGGATTGTTACAAACGTACTAAATTTGGACTGATATACAGAGTTGAAAATTATCATTTTAGTGTTAAATACTCATTAAAGAGTGCATTTAAGGCTAAAGTATTACAACTAAATAGAATTTAAAAGTTTCAGTTATTTAAATTAATTATGAACCCTTTTATAAGTTACGTATCAAGGAACTCATTATGTAAGACCCTACTCATTCCCTTATAAGGATAGCACTAAACTTAATGACTGTACTATGCAAATGATATTACAATTGGCATATTATAAAATAGTACAATAGCCTAATAATAAAAGTCCTTTAATTAGAAAAAAAATGTGTCTTGCAATTTCTTCAAGAATTACTTTAAAGATAGGATTTGATTTTAGTAAATACTAATGTGTATTTGGGGTCACTCAAAAATATAATTGATTATCTTCTCTTTTGTATTCCTCTTGATCACTTTTAAAACATGAAATATACATGAATTCCTGGGTATTCTCCATTTAAAATATATTTATATATTGCATTCCAAGCCAAGTTTTAATTTTTTTAGACCTTCTATACTTTATAGAAGTATATAAAATCTCTGCTTAATCTAAAACATGAAATGTAAGCTCCTTTAGTTACTTCATAATTGCTCAAAAATAGGCATTTACTGGGTACCCTAGGTAAACAATGAATCTAAAAACTTAACCTTTATAAAAGGAGACGAGACCAATGCACATATAACTGGAATGCAATGTAAAATATAAAAAGTAACATTATAGACTGTGTAAATCTCCAAAGGAGGACACTGAAAAGAGATGGTTTGCACTGTGGTGTGTGGAAAGGACAGGATAGTAAAGAAGGAATCTAGGAAATGGTTTCTGAGTTGAGCTTTAATAAAGAAGGCTTTGATACACAGAAGTAAGATGGTTCAGACAGATTTCTGCACTGTTTTTATTATTCAAGATGGCAGGGGGTGTGGCTCAGTGAATGGCCCAGTGTTGTAAGAAAGGACTGTGTATGTACAGAAGCCATGGGAGAAAAGGTGGACAGAAATTAGGCCAAAGAGTGAGGATCAGTAAGAACCTTAAGATTACCTGTGGATTTTGGGAGAGCTGAGGATTTTGAATGGATAATTATAATTTTAGAACTTTAGAAACTTTGTAACCTTAGAAACTTTAAATTGGCCTGAATTTTTAGTATTGACTGGAACAGGCAAAAAAGGTCATTCTATAATACATGGACTAGCAGTGAGAGGCCATGAAGGTCTACTTTGGGGCATCCTAGTGAAATTTAAAAGAGGGGACACATATAAAAGTTATGATAGAGTTAACATCAGAAGAATGTGAATTTGTGAGAATATACAAAATACCATAGATAGAAGAGGAGTCCCAAGACAATAATCTTGAGGAAACTTTTAGGGAAAACAGAAAAGAGTCAATGAAGAAGAGAAGTTGTATGAATTTTTTATCAGCCAGTTCATAGCCTCCCTCATCTTCATGAAGCATTCTTAACCACTATCATTAATAGAGAATTCACTTTGTGGTAAGTATAATGTAAAAGTGCTAAGCTGGGAAACAGACTGTCTAGTTTCAAATCCATAGTCAGCTATGGAATCTTACACAAGTCACTGAAACTCTCTGACCGTTGTTTCCTCATCAGTAAAATAAAGACAATAATTATACCTTCACAATGTGGTTTATGTTACCTTTTACATTCAGGGCTCTAAAGACATCTACTAACTTTAATGCTTTTGTGTGATTAAATTTTGGGTAACCTCTATATTTAGCTTGGTACATGCAAAGAGAAGTCTTCCACGTGTGTCAAGAATATGCTCCAGTTACTTCCTATTCACAGGGCTATAGACTAAAGATTAAACCAACTTAATAACTCCTTGCAAAATACAGCACTAATTTGTTCACTCATCCATCTATTCAATTACACTATATTTATTGAGAACATACTATGTTTCGGACATTGTGTTGAAGATGAACCAGAAGAGGTAAGGTCTCAACACTTATAAACTTTAGATCTTAGTAAGAGGAAAAAAGCAATAAACAAACAGACTGGCATGAAAATAAAGAATGAAAAAGTCAAGTGAGTGGTGATAGTGATGATCAAAGCAGTAGACATCGCAGTGGCCAGGGAAATCTGAGCTGCAAAGGATGAGCAACAGCCAGCCATCCATGGGAAGAATATCCCAGGAAGATCATTGATGATCAGCTTCTTCATTCATACTTCAGCCATCTGAGTTACATGGTGTGTCCCAAGTAATGTGTTTCTAAAATACTAATCATAATCAAGCTCTTTACCCTCTCTTTGCCTGTTTTCTCATCTTAAAATTGGTCTAAATCAGTATATGCCTCTTAAGATTGCTGTAGAATTAAAAGAGTTAACATGCATAAGTTTGGCATGTCATGCATTTGGTGTATTTACTAATAATAATGGCTCTGAAGTTTGTATATGATTTCTTTTTACACATATATGTGTTTATAAATTCACATATATTTACATATATGCACATTTGCATGTCTACATATGTGCATATTTGCATATCTACATATATGCATATAAGGATAACCATAGGAGGTTTTGAGCTGATGAGATGATATAGATTTAGTGATTTCCAATGTGATCAGGAAGAGGAAATGTAGGAACTCATAAGATTGCCTCTGCCACAGTACCTAGCAGAGTATGCTGGATATTTGAATCCATAGAGTAAAAATTTATAGTTGTCACAGTAGAACATAATACTTTCATAACATTTGCTTTAACAGACAAAATAATGACCCATAAATCTGACATATTTGGATTCAGCTCTATCTCTCTAGATTATAGAGCAAAAATATATTACTTATTTTGCACAAAGCTTCTTCTCAACACCAATTTCTCCCCTATTTCTAGTTATTGTTCAGATGGATTAAAAGAAAGCATACATATATATATATGCATTATAAACTATAATAACTGCAACAGTATAAAAACATGTTATTATTGATGTTCAATATTTAATATTTATAAAATATATTTATATACAAGTACTCACACACATACATACACACACTGACATACACTGTTTTATAGTAACTCTTTAATTATTTTCTGAAGCTGCTATTTAACTTATTTTGAATACTTTCACAAACCTCCAACCAGATAGTAAAATCTTTCAGGGTGTATGGAGTCATAAGAGATTGGGAATGCCTAACACATGGTCAGCTCTCAATAAATATTTGTTGGATGAGTGAACAGGGTCAGCTGGTAGAGATTTCATGCCAGGCTGAGGAATTTGGCTTTTATCCTATAAGGATAGCCACAGGAAGTTTTTGAGCTGAGAAACAGCATGATGAAAACAGTAATTTAGAAATGTTACTATGTCATTGGATACAGAAATGATGAGAGAGGAAAGGCTGGAGAGGAGACTAATCAAGAAGCTATTGCAGTAATTCAATATATGAGTCCAGGCTTACCTAGTGGCAATACAAAGAGAAATAAGGAACAAATGCTAGAGACATTTTAACTAAAATTTGGTGAATTATTGAATGGTGAATTATTGACCATACAGGGAGAGGAGAAAAACATTATATCAAGACACTGAACTTAGGAGCGAGGAAGAAAGTGACACTGTTGACAGAGAAAAGGCCACTTAAATGGAATGATTTGACCGGATCACACACATTTGTTTGTCGATTTCAGAAGCAGAGGCAGGTGCCTTACGCCTGCCAGTAATTCTTCTATATGATAGTTGTGTGAAAGAGTGCATGCACATTAGTCATGTTGAATTAGAATTCTTTTATTGTAAGATACTCTCACTTAAAGAATATCAAATTTCATTTTGAGGGTTGGAATAATCTTTTTAATATTAATTTAGGTAATAGAGCTACAAAATGCTATCAATACAATGTTGCAAACAGCCTCATTCAAGTAAATAAATATCGTTTCCACTTTTAAATAACAAGCGATTAAGTTAGAAGGGAAATATTTTCAAAGGATATATCATAAAATACGCCACATAGATTTTGTTGCAATTAGGCCTAGGCAAAACCACTGTTTAAGCTATTTTCCATTCCTAGTTAAAATTGTCCATAATTCCTTGATTTTATTTATAGGGATAGCATTTAGCCTGTGCTAACTTGTAAATTAAGTAATGGAATTTTATCAAATTGCTTTGTTTTGAACTAAACTCAATATAGAAACTCTCTCATCCAATAAAATATTTCAATTCAATTTTCATTCAAGCAAGTGAATTCCCACCACATATAGTGAAATTCACTGCCTAAACAGTTCTTTGTTGCTTTAAGAACTATTAAAGGTATCCACAAGAACTATTATGGAACCTATCCTCCCTTCCTCATAAAATATGCAGAAAGAGGGAAGATGTGTATAAAGAAAAGAATTTAAATAACAGCATTTCCAGGACTCAGGCTTGTCCTGCACTAACTTTCTTTCTGGAGGAAATTCCTTTAGTTCAGGCCAAAATACCTTTATTCCCAGTGAAAAAAACTGGAAATTCCTATAGTTCTATTTGAAGACTTACTGAAAATCTCTTTTCTCAACATTTTCTATTTATACAGAGTACCTATTTTCTAATAAAGGAGGTGATTAAAAGGGAAACCATATATCAGTTTACATGCTTTTTCCACTGAAGACTAGAAATAAAGGGAGGAGAAAGATACACAAATTTTGTCAAGTACCTATTTCACAATACTTGTCTCATGGATGATCAGACTGAATTCTCACTAACTTCATGAAGTTAATACTAATTTTATTTTCTCCATTTTACAGATGAAGAAACTGAGGTTTTTAAATTAAATTCATATAACTTCTTTAGGGACACCTGGGTGATTCAGTTAAGTGACCGACTCTCAATTTTGGCTCAGGTCATGACCTTGGCATCGTGAGATCGAGCCCAGTGTCAGGCTCCATGCTCAGTGCGGGTTTGCTTGTCCCTTACCCTCTGCTACCTTCTTCCTGTTTGTTCTCTCTCTCTCATAAATAAATTCTTTAAAAATAAATAAAGTCATACAATTTCTTTATTTTATCAAATCAAAATTAGTCTTGTTTTAAGACATACTATTATTTTGTGCATCACAAAAGGTAGAAAAAATAGTTGATTATAAGACACCATTTTTTACCAAAAGGATACAAAAATACTGATTCAAAGGGACACATGCACCCTTATGTCCATAGCAGCATTATCAACAGTAGCCAAACTATAGAAGGAGCCCAAATGTCCATCAAATGATGAATGGATAAAGAAGATGTGATATATAAATACAATGGAATGTTACTCAACCATCAAAAAGAATGAAATCTTGCCATTTGCAATGATGTGGATGGAGCTGGAATATATTATGCTAAGTGAAATAAGTCAAGTCAGAGAAAGATACCATACGATTTCACTCACATGTGGAATTTAAGAAATGATGAACATAGGGGACAGAGGCAAAAAAGGGGAAGGAGGCAAAAAAGGAGAATGAGGTAAACTGTAGGAGACTCTTAACTATAGAGAACAAACTGAGGCGTTGAGGTAGGGCAGGTGGGTGGGGGATGAATATTAAGGAGGGCACTTATCATGATCAGCACAGGGTGTTATATGTAAATAATGAATTGCCAAATTCTACACCTGAAAACCAAATTTACCATATACACAAAATGGAATTTGAATAAATACTTTAAATGAAAAAAATACACCAGTTAAAGAGGCATAACTATTTCAGAAATAATAAAAGTTGATCACGTGATGTCAGCAAGATGGCAGAATAGGAAGAAGTTTTCTTTCCTCAACAAAGACACCAAATTTACAAAAATTATAGACTAGGATACCTCCGCGAGAACTCTAGAGACCAGCTGAGAAGCTACAGCACTCATGCTATTGTAAAACCAACACAGGATTCCAGCAAAAGGATAAAATTCATGGTATTTGGCATGCCTGTTGGGCCCCTATCTCTATGTGGCATAGTGCAAACCAACTGGGAAGACACCCTTCACACCCAGATTTCTCCCTCAGAATGGTAACAAAAGAATGACCAATGTTCTGGCTTGTTTGAGGGCTGCCCAAGAGATAGGTTGCTGTCTTGCCCGACTCAAAATGTTGACAGGATTATTGCCAGAGCCCCACAGCCCACTGCACCTTGTTTTATACATAGATATTATAGGCTTTTGTTATCTTTATTGTTACAATGTTTTTTAAATGATTACAACACTAAGTTTCTTTTACTACTCATCTTACTTCCTCAAGTTTATTTCATTATTCACCTGAGGCCTGTTATGCCAAGTCCTGGCTGTCTTGAGTAGAGATAAGTAACAGAAATCTGAAGGCTTTACCCCAACAACCCCAGCCTGACAGCCCCCACACCAGGCCCAGAACGAAGAGAAACTGGTAAATCAGCTTCATCTTCATGACATCACCACATTAGGCCAATAACAAATGCCTCTTTACTACCATAATAAGAATTAGGTGCATTGAGCAAATGTGAAGGCTGGGATTCTCAGGTGATCCTGAAAGCTTCACAAGGCTTTCTTGTAAAACAAGAATACCATATTTGGCCAAATTATCCTTCAAAGATGAAGGAGAAGTTAAATCTTTTCCAAATAAACAAAAGCTAAGGGAGTTCATTACCACTAAACCTCCTCTACAAAAAATACCAAGGTAGTCCTTTGAGTTGAAATGAAAGGACGGTAGACAGCAACACAAAGCCATATGAAAACATAAGGTTCCCCAGTAGAGGTAAATACATAAAAAAAAATATAGTAACTAATATGATTACAATTTCAGTGCACAGAATTTAAATAACAAAAACATTAAAAAATCTATAAATGTACATGAACAGGTATACAATATATAAAGATGTTATTTGTGATATCAATAAAATTAAATGGAGGAGAGTAGAACTGTAAAACAATGGAGTTTTTGTGTATAACTGAAGTTAAGTTGTTATCAGTTTAAGATAGAATGTTATAAATTTAAGATTTGTATGTCTTTGCAATGGTTACCACAAAGAAAATATCTATTGAACATATACAGAAGGAAATGAGAAGTAAATCAAAGCATCACTACAAAAAAAATCAATGAAACCCAAAGGAAAGCAATAAGGAGGGACAAAAATGCTACAAGATGTACAAGAACAATCAACAAAATGGCAATAAGAAGTTGATCTCTATCAGTGATTACTTTAAATATAAATGTATTAAACTTCATAATTAAAAGAAATGAATTGACTGAATGGGTTAAAAAAAAACAGAACACAATTATATGCTAGCACAAGTGACAAATTTTAGATCTAAAAACACACACAGGCTAAAAGTGAAAGGGTAGAAAAAGATATTCCATACAAATGATAACCAAAAGGGAGAAGGAGTTGCTATAATAATGTCAGACAACACAGACTTTAACATAAAAAAATGTTATAAGAAACAAAGTACAGCATTATATAATGATAAAAGGATCAAGTCTCCAAGAAGATAGAACAATTATAGATATTTATAGGCCAAACCTCAGATCTCCAAAGTATAGGAATCAAACTCCGACAGAATCGAATGGAGAAAGACAGCAATATGATAATAGTAGGAGCCAGTAATACCCCTATTTCAATAATGCATAGAACAAGTTGATAGATCAATAAGGAAATAGAGAACTTAAAAAACACTATAGATCAATTGGTCCTAAGAGACATATACAGAACATAATATTCAACTATAGCAGAATATAAAATCTTGTAAATAAACATGGAACTTCTTAAGGATAGACCACACATTAGGCCATAAGTCTTAACCTATTCGGGAAAAATAAATCAGACAAAGCATCTCTTCTGATCACAGTGAAAAAAAGAAATCAATAGCGCAAGAAAAACTGGGTGAAAGAAAAAGTCACACAGAAATTACAAAATGCCTTGAGACAAATGAAAGTAAAAGCACAAAATACCAAAACATATGAGATGCAATGAAAGCAGTGCTAAGAAAGAAGTTCATAGCTATAATTGTATACATCAAAAAAGAAAATAATACATAATAAATCAATAATCTAACATTACATATCAAGAAATTACAGAAAGAAAAAAATTAAATCCAAAGCTAGTAGAAAGAAGGAAATAATAAAGATTAGAGATAAGCAAAATGGGAAATAATAGAGATAAGCAAAGTGGAAAATAGAAAAATAAAAATAGAAAAAAAAATCAAACAACCTGTTTTCACTGTTAAAAATCAATTAATTGACATAGTCTTAGCTAGATTAACAACAGCAAAATAAAAGACTCAAGTAACTAAAATAAAAAATAAAAGGGGGGACATTACATACACTGTAACAGAAATAAAAATGATTACAACTGTTCCTAAATAATCATACACCAACAAGTTGGGATAACCTAAAAGAAATGAATACATTCCTTGAAGCACATAACCTAACAAGACTGAATCATTAAGAAATAGAAAATCTGAACAAAATAATAATAAATAAGGAGACTGAATCAATAATCAAAAACCACCCAACAAAGAAAAGCCCAGGATGAGATGGTTTCAATGGAGAATTCTACATTTGAACATTTAAAAACATTAAAGAATTAACAATAATTCTATAAGTCCTCCAAAAAGTCAAACAGGAGAAAAAACTCCCAAGCTTATCCTACGACACCAGCACTACCTTGATACCAGAGCCAGAAAAAAACACTACAATAAAACTACAAACCAGTATCTCTAATCAACATTGATTAAAATATATATATATATTCAACCAAATACTAGCAAATCAAATTCAACAATACATAAAAAAAATTAAATGCAATGAACAAGTGGGATTTATTCATAGAATGTAAAGATTGTTCAATATACAAAAATCAATAGATGTAATATGCCACATAAACAAAATGGACAAAATCCGTGATTATTTCTATTAAATCAGCAAAAGCATCTGACAAAACCCAATATCTTTTCATGATAAAAACATAAAAAAAAAACCCTAGGAGTAGAAGAAAATTACCTCAACATAATAAAAGTACATTCGTGAAAAGTCCACAGCTAGCATCATACTAAATGGTGAAAGACTGAAAGTATTTTCTTTAAGATCAGAAACAAGGCAAAGATACCATTCTCACCACTTCTATTTGACATAGTACTGGAATGTTAGCCAGAGAAATTGGTCAAGAAACTTAAATAAAAGGCATCCAATATTGAAAGAAAGAAGTAAAGTGAACTCTATTCACAGATAATAAAATCATATATGCAGAACTTGTAAAGATTATACACACACACACTCAGAATGAATGAATTCAGGAAAGTTGCAGGATACAAAATCAATATGCAAAAATCAGTTGAATTTCTGTACACTAACAGCAATCAGAAAGAAATTAAGAAAATAATCCCATGTACGATTGCATCAAAAAGAATAAAATGTCTAACAAATTTAATCAGGAAGGTAAAAATCTGTATACTGAAAACTATGACACTGATGAAAGAAACTGAAAAAGGCACAATAAATGGAAAGATATTCTGTGCTCGTATTTGGAAAACTAATACTTAGTATTAAAATGTCTATATGACCCTAAGCCATCTATGGTTTTAATGCAATCCTTTTTAAAATTTCAATGGCATTTTTCACAAAAATAGAAAAGAGAAATCCCATAATTTGTATGGAACCACAAAAGACCTCAGATAGCCAAAGCAATCGTAAGAAGAAAAAGCTGAAGACATCACACTTCTTTATTTCAAACTATCCTGCAAAGAAATAGTAATCAAAACAGTATGGCATTGTCTTAAAAACAGACACACAGATCAGGGGAATAGAGAGCCTAGAAATAAACTCACATATTACGATGAATTAATTTAAAACAAAGGAACAAAAAATACACAATGGGAAAAGGATATTCTCTCCAATAAATTATACTGGGAAAACTAAATAGTCACATGCAAAAGAATGACACTAGACCCCTAACACAACAGGTAAGCTTCTTGACATTGCTCTTAGCAATGTTTTTTGGATCTGACACCAAAAACAAAGGCAAAAAAGCAAAAATAAACAAGTGAGACTGTATCAAATGAAAAACCTTCTGCACGGCAAAAGAAACCATCAACAAAATGAAAAGGCAGCCTACTGAAGGGGAGAAAATATTTACAAATCATGTATCAGATAAGGGGTTAATATACAAAATATATAAAGAACTCACAACTCAATAGAAAAAAGAAAACAAAAACACAATAACAAAAACTATTTGATTAAATATTGGCAGAGAAACCGAATATACATCTTCCAAAGATGTACTAATGGGGAACATGTACATGAAAAGATACTCAACATCACTAATCATCAGGAAAGTGTAAATCAAAGCCACAATGGATGATATCACCTCATACCAGTCAAAATGACTGTCGTTAAAAAAGACAAGAGATAAGTATTGGCAGGGATGTGGAGAAAAGTAATTCCTTGTTCACTGTCGATGGGAGTATAAATTGGTGCAACCACTATGGAAAACAGTGTGGTGGTCCTCTAAACATTGAAAATAAAATTATCATATGATGCAGTAACCCCACTTCTAAGTATATTCTCAAGGGAAATGAAAACAGAATATCAAAGAGATATCTGGACTTCCATGTTCATTGCAACATTATTCATAGCAGCCAAGATATGGAAACAACCAAAGTGTCCATCAACAGATAAAGATGATGTGGTGTAGTATGGTGACAGATGATAGCTGTACTTGTGGTGGGCATAGCATAATGTATAGAGAAGTTGAATCACTATATTATATACCTGAAACTAATGTATGTCAGTTATACTCAAAATAAAAAAAAATTTAACTAGGACTAAATAAATAAAATAGGGACACCTGGGTGGCACAGTGGGTTAAGTGTCTGACTTTTGGTTTCATCGCAGTTTGTGATCTCAGGGTCATGAGATCAACCCCCACGTCAAGCTCCATGCTCTCTCCCTTTCCCTCTTCCCCTCCTGCTCGTGCTCTTTCTCTCAAATAAACAGATCTTTAAATAAGCAAACAAACAAACAAATAAAGATGATGTCATGTGTGCATACACACATACACACACACACACACACACACCCTGGAATATTATTCAGTCAAGAGAAAGAAGGAAATCCTGCCATTTGCAACAACATGGACAGAACTTGAGGGCATTATGGTAAGTGAAATAAGCCACACAGAGCAAGAAATACCAAATGGTATCACTTATATATGGAATCTAAACAAACAAACCACCAAAACAGAATAGAAAAGAGATTGCCAGGGACTGAGGGGAGGGGAAATAAGGAGGTGTTGGTAAAAGTGTATCAACTTTCAACCATAAGATAAATAAAGTCTGAGGATCTAACATAAAACATGGTAACTATAGTTAATAACACTGTATTATATAACGGAAATTTGCTAAGAGGATAGAATTTAAATGAGGACTGTGTTAATTAACTAGGTGGTGGAAATGCTTTCATAATGCACATGTTTATCAAATCACCACAATGTACACTTTAACTTTTGTCAGTAATACCTCAAAAAAGCTGAAAAATATATTTATGTTGTATCAGTTCCTTATATGGCTGCTGAAACAAATTACCACAAATTAAGTGGCTAAAAACAATGCAAATTTATTCTTTTACAGTTCCAGAAGTCTGAAACTGGGCCAAAACTCGGGTGTCAGCATTTTTTCTTGGGAGAGGTAGGTTTTTTTAGGCCACTTTCTTCACCTCATAGCCCATTCCTCCACTGTCAAAGCCCACAGTTTAGCATTTCAAATCTTCTTTCTGCTGAGGTCATCACGTTGCTTTCTGTCTTCTGTAACAGAATCTCGTCTGCTTTCTTCTTATGAGGACAACTGTGATTGAATTTAGGGACCATAAGGAAAATAATGAAGGACAATCTGTTTCAAGATTCTTAATCAAGTAAGCAAAGTCTCTTTTGTTATATAATGTAAGATTCATATAGGATGCAGAGATAGGACCTGGATATATTTGGGTACTATTATTTCCCTACCACAGGTGTGTTTCTATATATTTTGAGATTAGAGATTAGTCTTCTTAACAAATTCTAACACAACTTATAGTGCTTTGAAAAACATGTACTTTGCTTTGGGGCAGAAGGGTGCTTTTTTTTTTTTTTTAATCCAGTTTACCACAAGAATAAGCAAAATATTTGGGAAGACAAAACTTTCCTTGTCCCAAGTTCATTTGAAGTTTCTTTTTCTCTCCAGAATCTCTGCATGCTAAATTCTTTGAAAAGACCAACAAAAATAAACTTGATGCCTATCATCATTGGTTGTCAGAGTATGTAGACAGTTACTGAGAATGTTAAAGATCAGTATTTATCTGATCATCTAACACATTCCCCCATAATATCATCATTCTTTATACTCAATTATAACTAGAAAAACAGACCATACTAGTTGTCTACCAGCCATACCCTTGGTTACACATTGGTTAGTAGTTGGAAATCACAGGTTTATTTAATTTGTTTAAGATTTCATTTATTTGAGAAAGAGAGAGAGTGCATGCACGAGCGAGGGGAGGAGCAGAGGGAGAGGGGAAAGCAGGCTCCCAATTAAGCTCTGGGTTCGACATGAAGCTCTATCCCAGGACCCCAAAATCATGACCTGAGCTAAAGTCAGACATTTAACTGACTGAGCCACCCAGGTGCCCCATAGGCTTATTTTTAAGAGGTGTCTATGATTTGCAGTTACCTGCAGGAGGCAATTAGCCTTTTTTTCCTGATTCCAGGATGAATGATTATAAAAACACATCACAACTTCTTTCCTATGAAGTGTTAAGACACATTTGATTCCTTTACAGTGTTTTCAATTTTCATTGTTTAATTAAAACAATTACAGGGAAGGCCACTTGGAGGGCACAGCAAAAGGGACCATAGATGACTTTGGAGTCATTCATTTGGTCCAATGGTGCTATTCTTACAATGATCGGTGGGATTTCTGTTGTCAACAAATGTCCACCCCATTGTTTTTGCAGTTCTGTCTTCAGGGGGCAGCTGTTTCTCCATGAGCTCCCATGGAGCTTCGCTGCAACACAGCACTCTATTCCAGGGCTCAACTGTCTCTACTAACGGCATTTTCTTCCACAGTGTGGCTCCCTGATGGGTCTCCTTGTGTTTCAGTTTTACTTTGTATGAAATGTACTGCAAATAGCTGTTTATGCTCTGTCTATTTTATGGTGTCACGCCTTCTCTTTGGTGTATTAAGGGCCTGAAAGTCTTCTATTAGCTGTTTTCTACTTTAATTAGTTGCCTGCCACTCTTCTGTCTTTGAGCTATGTAATCTCCAATAGGTAGCAAGCTGAATTATCTGACACTTTTCTTTCTGTCAGTTTGCTTTAAAATGTGCCTTAGCAGTTTTTAGTGGCCACTAACTACTAAAGTCCACATAAAATATAAATAGATATACAAATGAACCTTTAAAAAGAGAGGGAGAATAATGAGTTCAATGCCTAAAAGAAAATGGGTCAAAACTAAACAAGGTACTGTAGGTAGAGAGGACTTTTAACAAACATGGAAAATATGACCCTAGAATTTATTTGTAGGGTAGGAAAAATAACACCTATCTCAGATATAATATTTGCCAAGTATCAGTATTTTGTCTGGCAAATAGTAAGTGTCAATAAAAGTTAATTATATTATATATAAAATCATTGCATATCTTATAAATGTGTAGCTATTCATTTAACATAAATCTTTTTGACGACTACCATGTGTCAAACCTATGTGTTCAAGTGCCTACTATGTGTTTGTACTATGCTCACGGGGCATAATAATTTCAACTAACTCACTGCCTAAGAAATGAACCAGAGATTTTCATTAAGTATGTAGAACTTCTTTTAGAACAGGCTATTATAAAGGATTATTATATGCATCTTGAATGCAGAGATCATGTCTCCTACACTGAATAAATTCTGTCTCTCAATTCCACTTATGGCATTTTAAAACATTCTGTCTCTCCTGGCCTTTCTGGAACATCCAAACGTTGTTACTCAACAAATGTCATTACATTTTTTAAGATTTTAGGAGGCACAGTAAAACATATAAGCATATGCTTTATATACAAGTTACTTAGACCACTCATTTAGAAATGCTATGCAAATTTATGTTTATCACAGAGAGCTATTAAAATGTCTATACAGACAGTCCAGTCTTATGGAATGGCTAATTCTGCCATTCTCTTCAAATGAATCTAAATAACTTTTACAGGCCGCTATTTACATTGTTCCAGTGACTCCCAAATACCCACCCAGTACGCGATTTTGAATTATGTCCATCAGTGATCTCCATTCTATTTCCGCCTGTGAAAAGCACAATAAGTGACTTCTATTGATCTTTGCCAAAGAATAAAATAGTGATCTAAAGAGGTTCTTGACAGTTAGCACAGTCGTAATATATGGGACCTTTCATCATGTGTCTTGTAAATTTTGGAGCCTAAGGAACTGAAGATAATTTTTTTGTGTGTCTATAAAACTAAGAGCTTGAATAGGGTTGAAAGGGTCGTTATATAATTAAGGGTTTACAAAGAGCCATATAACATATCCACTGCATTTAAAACATTTTATAAAAGTCCCTAAATATTTTATTCTCACCATAACCAGTGTTTTATAACTTAAAGTGATTTAAATGGTGCAATATAGGATTTAAAACAGATAGAATTTCATTGACATATTTTATAATATTACCTATAACTTTCTTTGATAACATGGCTTATCAAAATTTGATTAAGGTCATTTCAAAAATCAAGTCAAATGATTCAGCCAAGTGTTTCAACTCATGGAACTTAAGCAAATCCTAAATAAGAACTAATGTAATAGAGGCAACAATGTAAGGTTGTTAGGAGCTCAGATCTGGCTCCATTTGGCCTGGGTTCAGTGTCCAGGCCTGCCACTGTTCACTCTGCGTCCTTGAGAAAGTCACTGAATCATTCTGTACCTCCAGGTTTAAATCTGCAAAATTGAGATAATCGGATCTTACAACATTTTCATGGGAATTACTAATTCGAAGCTTATGAAAGGCTTTGAAAAGAGCATGACACATAATAAACATTCAATAAACTACCACTCTTACTATTAAAACTACAGATAAAATATGTCTGTATCCCAAATCTAAGTCATGTAACAGAAATCCCTATGGCACAATCATATAATAACAAATATGAAAATATCATAGACATCACAGAGGAAATCATTATCCCTACTCACAGTGTTTATTCTAGTAAATCTATATTTTCCTATGGCTTTCCAGAATAAAGTCACAATCCAGTCATTACACTTCCTACTAATAGTTTTTTTGCCATAGCTAAAGTAAGAAATTTTTTAAAGAGGACATCGTATTAGTCTCAATATTTTACCCTACCAACTTTTGAATTTGATTTTTCTCTTCCCTGGAATGAGAAGTTGGCAAGTCCTGAGGGCAAGAGTAGTATCCAAGTACTCTTGCTCTTCTCACTGAGGAAGATTAGAGATTTTCCTTTCCAATTCATAGACCCTCACGATTTGATTCATACAATCGCATTGGAAGGGATTTTATAAATGTGGATTTTAATACAGATATGAGTACCAATAGATTATTATACCCTGAATCATTTGGAAAGAAGGAAAAGAGAGGCTAAAAGGTTGGAATATGCGAAAAATTGTCCTTTTGTCATTTTCCCTGTAGTCAGAGCACTGTAGTTCATCCACAGAAATACTTTTTTCAACAGGGTAACAAACATTTTTGATATTTGATGTAAGAAACAAAAGTTAACTTCCAAACCCTCTGAAAACTGTACTCTTCACTCCTCAGGAAAAAAAGAGAAAAAAATCTAATCTAAAAACAGTCTTTTGCACGAGAAAAATTCTGTCAGGCTGTGCTAAAATCTATTTGCCATTGAATTTTGAACATATTCTTAAATTTCATTAGGATATAATATATTTTCATTTTTCAATGTTAGGTTAAATATTATATTGAGTAATGCCTTTACCAATTCGGTTATGGATTCCACAGGCTATAATCCTCCTGTGTATGTTTTAGTAACTCTAAATCTGCTCTATTTCTTCTAGAAATTATTTTCTAATATGCTTCTTTTTCCGCTAAAGCAGACTACTCTTTTCACTGAAGTTTCATTTTGAAATGTTCATTAGATGTTGAATGTCTATCAGAATCCACAGTCTATGTGCCCCTAATTCTGTGTGCCTTTCAACTTCCATTTTCCTCAATGCATACACTTTCATATTTTTACTTTCATCTATTCTTTAAGGACTTGAAGGATGACAAAACCACTTTCAGAAAGAGCTAGGTCAGTAATAGGAGGCATTTTTTATAAGTTTCTCTACCATGCATAACAGAGCAAAACAGGAAACAAGAGGAAGCAAACTAGAGTTGTGTGAAATTGCTCATTTATTCTTCTCAAATAGTTTTCAGTTTTTCATGAAACTGCTGAAAAATTCACAAATTGTATTCCAATGAGATGAATATGTTTTCCAAGTTTTCATCAAAACTTCCGTCTTCAGGAAAACATTGTATATGCATAAGACATCCTGTTCCTGTGTGTGCTGTTAGTACCTGCCTGTTCATAGGCATGAAAATGGAAGTGGGATATTAAATATGCACAAACTGAGTGGAAAAGGAGAGATGCAGATAGCACCGTGACTAGTGAATACACACTAATATTTGGGTGAGCATGGTCCTTTTCCCACTTTTCACTATTCCAAAATGAAAACTTTAAGCTGAAGATTTTTCTAATAGGGAATATTTGTTTTGATTTGTTCTTTCTACCTTTTTGGCTAATTTCATTGTGAGAAACCATCTTACATGTCAAATTTTTTTTTCTGGTATTCATAATAAAGAAAAAATAATAAATGGCCCAGATGTTTTGGCTTTTTCCCAGCATTCATGGTTTGGTTTCCATGTAGAAATTTTTTTTATGATGATGCAATAGTTCATTTATTTCCTGCTTCAAATCATAATTTTCTGACTAACAGCTATAAATGCCATAGTCCCTTAATGGATCAGTAATGTGACGGCAAATTTTGGTATCTGCTAGTTTGAAATACCACATAAAGGATACTTTGAAATTGGTTTTCTTCTATGTGTATTTAAAGGATATTGGAGCATTCCTTAATTTGGACGAGGTAAATTATCCCACCATGTAACTCTGACACAGACATCTGTAAGATAGAAGCCCAACATAAAATGACATTTTGAGCCCCTGTAAGTGGTTGAACTAAGACACTAATGTTCCTTCTTTCTTTCCTTTTCCTAAAATCTCAAAACTTCTCATATGGATCTTTATCCTTCACAAACAGTGAGGCAAGAAACACCCATGTGTAAACTGGGCGGATATAGAACAGTAGAAAATAGTGAGGCCTATGTGCCCAGCCCAAAGTCTTTCAACTTCCAAATGACATATGATACTCTGCACACTGGATTCCGTCTGCCTTACCCAGTTTTTGGTGCCATTCTGAAGCTTTGAACTTCTTTAAACTTTCTTTGTCTTGATATCCTATATGTCCTAGCCAGCAATGGATTCATCTACATTATTGTTCGTGTCTCAAGATTTGCTTAGCTAGCATAGCATAATAAAAGATTACCACCTGTTCACCCATATACACTGTCCTTCCAGCATTTGTAATGCATCTGTATAAGCATGTATAAAAGGTAGTCATTTAGTTTGTTTTTTTAGTGTTGTTTTTGTTTTTTATTTTTGTATGGTGAGAGAGGGTTTGTTTTGTTTATTTTTCATTTCCCATACTTTTCTGGTTCTTTAGAGATACATATGTCCTTTTGTTTTACTATCAGGTTTTAAAAATAATTTTTGAATATTAAACTAATATAATCAATGCTTTTAAGTATTCCTTTTGATATCCCTGCCTATTTCTCAAGTTAAATACCCTATTTATTATACCTGTTTTGTTTTAAGAAAGACTGACTAAGGTCTATAAACATTGATGTGAACCCCAAATACCCTGTTGTAGACCAGTAAAGTAGGGCCTTAGGTGGCAACTGTAGACTGGAAATAGGAATGAAGAAAACAATACAGTCTGGTTTTATACCCTAGGATTCTGAGTTCTCCTAAATTAAAGGTGTAGCAAGAATTATCGTAGAGGGAAGCTTAACTTCTATGATGCGCTTTATTTCCCAGGTAGAACCATACTTAGGAAGCTTTCCCAGGAGATAGAATCAAATTATGAGATCCCTAAGAATTTAAAGGCTTTTTGTTGGTTTCATTAACACATTTGCCCATTTGGAATCTTCCATGTTTACCTTTACAATTACCTTAAAATATGTACTGGGTATCTCTTATGTACCAATGCATTATAATATCTACTATTGTCACACTGACAACCACAAATCTTCCTCCTCACGGGGTTTAAAATCTAACAGATGAAGTGATAATTCTGATACATGGCAAATACAGGGTATTGTGAGAGGCACCTGACCCAGCTACAGGAAATCACAGTGGCCACTTTGGATAATATAAAGCCTACAGCTAGGTTTTTGTACGATTAGGAGTTAACAAGTCAAAGCAGAGAAAATGAGAGTGCTTCAGACTGAGGAAACATGTAAAAAGACTCAGAAGAAAAACAGTGTATGGGTAAGAGGAATAGCAAATAATTTACTTTGGCAGGGTAATGATATAAGGATGGTGATATTGAGAGATGAGTATGCAAAGGGACCGATTCATGAAAACATGAAAAGCCCATAAACCATAATCACAACTATTTACTTTATCCCGATGGTATTGAGAGGCAGCTGGTCATTAAGGAATTTTTAAGTACTGAATGGTTTTAATAGGAGAAATATATATACATGGCTAATATATATGCCATACACACACACATTTATGCTTATTTATGTGGATTTCTAGAGTCCTGAAGACTGATCAAAGATGGAAATAGTTATAAACTTGAGTGAGCGCCCTGAGTAATTTTAGTGCAAATCTCCAACTCATATTCTGCTATCAAGGTTTTCATTCCCCCTTTACTCTGCACTCACAGGTTTGACTCAGTGTTGTGGAGGTAGCATGAAGAAGAACAAAAAAAAAAAAGTGCTCCCACTTCTACCAGCTATGAGTCTGGCAAATAACTTCTCCTAATTTTAAGGTGTTTTTTTTTTCATTTGTTAATGAAAAAAAAAAGGTTTGCTAATATATCACTGGCCCAATATACAGTGCTATAGAAAATAAAATAATCTGAATATTTAGGGTCAGAATGTATTATTATTGTGTTATATCAAAGGAATTTCTCAGAAAAGGCTATACTATAACACAAATCATGACACAAATAACTCAGTTTATGTGAAGAATGATTGCTGGAGCTCGCCAGTAGAAAACCCCTTCACTCGTTTCTGATTTGTTCAGTAGCCACAACAAATAATAAGAATGTAAGAAGTTCTAAGATCTATAGATGACTCTGGTGGGAGTGCAAGAATGACACTTAGAAAGTTGGAGGAAGAAGCAGCAGAGCGATAAAGTTTTTTTAAAAAACATCCTGAAATTTATTATTTCTTACCAAGTAAACACCAGAGAGTATCACATAGTATATGTAATACTGGGAAATAAAGCAGGCAGGTAAATTTTGGTACATTTTAAATAAGCGATAAGTAACTGCTCCTACATTGCATTCTTTGAACACCTGCGATATAAGGACTGTTCTGATCATGCTTATCACTGCTCCCAGCTGGGAACAAAGTTCATGTATCATAGTTTATCTCAAAAGAAAATGAAGAGACACCTAAGGTGCTACTGTGCTGAGGCCTAATCATCTTTGCATTGTTGACAGAAAAATATCTTTTTATTTGCCTTGTTGATAACTAGTTTTATATTCTTATGAGGTGGGTGGGTCTTTAGCCAATTTATAATGGCAGCATTCCAAGTCACATGTTTTGGAAGATAGCAAATATGTTCAGACTTCTTTGGTGAGTCACTAACTCTAGTAGGTAAGCCTGGAAATGCATGTACACTGCAAACCATCTGTGGCCCTGCTTCCTACCAATTCTGGTAACCATCTCTAACCAATACATGTATTTATATTCTTAACTCTTAACAGGAAAGCTTGATCAACTTCAGAATTTTCATAACTGTGTCTGGCAAGGGAAGTATTGTTTTCAGATATTTCTAGATTATGGTCTATCAATTAAATGCATTTTTGTATTTAATGCAGACTCAACTAATTTAACTTTTGCAGGCTATCAAACAGGAATGTAAAGCCCCATTTCTTTAAAGGGCTGGAAGAAAGCACCAGTTATCATCCTGAATACCCTTTTAGTTAATGTGATACCTAAACTTTACCAGACTAATGAATTGAAACCACTTCAAAGGAATTTTATTCTACCCCATTTACTTCATGCAGTATCCAAAATGTTGTACTCTTTGGCTGCCTAGTGGGAAGATATGTTAGATATAAATTTATTCACAACTCAGAATCACCATGGACTCGTTAACAGCCCTTCTCATTGTAAAATAGTACTTTCTGCAAACACTTCACATGGCTTATCAATCAACTCAATTTACATTTATGAGTGTCCTCCATGTGTCCATTCCATGGTGCTAGGGGGACATAATGTAAAAGAAGATACAATAAATATTTAAAAGGTTAAATCAAACAAATAAGTTTTTTAGTTGAACCTTACAAATCAACAGTAATTTTAAAGCTCTCATGCATAAAAGAATAGATTTCCTGGCTACAGAGCAGGGCGTGGAAGGATGTGATCTTTTATAATCAGTCTGCAAGGTGGCAGGTGGAGGTCAGTGTTTGTAATTGTGGCAGAAACTCTTCCAGAATCAGGAAGTTTTTATGTGACAAGCTTGCACTGAGTAGGTGCAGAAAGGAAATTATATGGTTAGTAAAACACACACCCATAAAAACACACACACATACACAGACATAAAACTTTACAGTAACCCTAAGGTCAAAAGTTTGATTTTTAGAACAAAGAAAATCACCTCTTTAGGGTTAGCAGCATAGATTACATTTTAAACATTTATACTAGAGAACCAATCAGTAGCAACCCAATTTTATCTGTACTAAATTCAGGGAAATTTGAAGACATCCATGCTTGAATATCACACAGACAATTATGCAAAACATCAAGCCGCTTCATAGGTCTGCAGGGACTGGAAAGACTATCTGAGTATCGTCTGCATACATATGACACTGCAGGCCACGGCACTGAATAATTTTATTCACTAAAAATATCTAAATATAAAGCTAAACAGGATTTCAAAGAGGCCCCAGGGGAATCAGAAAGTAACTTGGCAAAGCACAAACCATTCCCTAAAGGAACAAATTGAAAGGAGAATATAAGGATAAAGAAACCATCCAAAGCAACCCATGTTAATTCCAGAAAATTCAAAAACATAGAGTTCTATCAAAGAATGACACAGTCAGCAGTATACAAACTAGACACACAGCCTTAAAAGGGTACAAGGAAACAGGCATTCAAACAACAAAATGCTCATGGACATTGTGTTCTAATCTAAGTCTCAGAGCCAGTAGTATGCATATTCAACATGTGCTAAAACTATACCCTAGCAAAAATTCAAGAAACATTGCCTTTATCTAATCGTAGGTAACAGCTTTAAAAGGTTGTTGATGAAGAATTTAAAATAAATGCAAGCATCCAGCACTGTAGTTTCTACTCAACTTGTTTCGCCTCTATCATTGTGGACCCTTTATCTGATGCTCCATTTTATAAAAGTGTGTGTGTGTATACATATATATATACACAATTCTTAAGGGATGAAAGGTGCTATTCCTATTGTAGTGTCCTTATCATTATCCAATCGTCTAATACTGTGAAAATTATTTCATGTTTTCTTCCTACATGTAGACCACCCATCAATTTTTTTACAGTTTTTTCTTAATCTGTTTCTCATATTAACTTAATTGTCAAATTTTGCTACCTCAAAGAAAAATTGCACTAAATGAAGTTAAACAGGCAAAGAAGAATTTACTCAAGACTATTGCAGTAGAGATGGGGTCCCTGGGTGACTCAGTTGGTCAAGCGTCTGCCTTCGGCTCAGGTCATGATCCCAGAGTCCTGGGATCAAGCCCCACATCTGGCTCCCTGCTCAGTGGGGAGTCTGCTTCTCCCTGTGACCCTCCCTCCTCTTGTGCTCTCTCTCTCTCAAATAAAATCTTTTTTTTTAAGGCTATTGCAATAGGAGAGAGAGATTGAGCATAACTCCTCTGAAACAAAAGGCAAGTGGATTTTTATTTTTATTTTATTTTTAAGATTTTATTCATTTATTTGAGAGACAGCGAGAGAAAGAGCACAAGCAGGAGAAAGGGGCAGAGGGAGAGGGAGAAGCATACTCCCATCTGATCAGGGAGCCCAATACTGGGCTCAATCCCAGGACCCCCGAGATCATTACTTGAGCAGAAGGGAGACACTTAATCACTTAAGGCATCCCTCAAGTGGATTTTTAAATGCTGGGATGAAACAATGGAAAAATTATTATTTTTTTCTGGAGGACTTTGCAGGAAAGGATGGGCCATGATTAGACTATCTATGTTTGCTAATTGTCAATTATCTCTCATTGAAGTTAGGATCCCTCCTTATTTCCTCCCCCAAGAGATAGGGGCTCTTAACTTCTTGATCATTACATTTCAAAGGGATAGCTCTCAGGTCCTTGAGAAAGGCTTTCATGGGCTGTGAAACTGGCAAGAAGCTGGGAAAAGTTTACATCTCGAGGGGGCAGAGAGAGAATTTAGAATTGCACGGTTTCTAAAGTCAAAGCACCAAGAAAAGGAAGTGTCAGAAAGAAACCTGTCTAAAGTGTAGTCAAGCTGTGAGGAATATTAAGGCCATCTTAGTCAGCCATATGCATCTCTTAGAAAGTACCACTCAACTGCCCTAGAAGTTTATCTCCCAGACAGATGGCAGTTGGAAGTATTCCAGATTTTGATTAACAGAATAAAGTTACCAATTTCCACAGCAGAATAAAACAATGATCATTACATAATAGAAAAATAAAATATATATATATGATTATGTTCATGAATGTGCTCAGTATAAAACAAAATATTTAATATCATCATCACGATCAAAAATGGATAAGCCCCATATGTTTCTAACAACATTATATGAAAGAAAAAGGTGGCAATAAACGCATTTTAATATTTTTACTAAGATTATGAATCTTCTCTAGTCAATAGTCATGGACATACTATGTTATGATTTTAAACTTTTGAACCCTTTGATGCTTAGGAAAGTAAACATAGCATTGCACAAATGTGATATTAATATTTGTCAATATTGAAGGGAAGAAACTAATTCTTGACCACAATTAGTTTTAAATGAATACTGCCACACCAGTGGGAAAAATGAGACCCACCAGATAGATTTTCTTGGCCCTGAATCCTTTGCAATAAAATATTCATATCTATATGCTCTGAGAAGTTTGGCAGACTGCACTTCAATTAACATAGCTCAGTGCTTCTATTTGATGGCTACCAAATTAGAAATTTAAATAACATAATGGAAAGAAGTCTTTCGTGATAAATAAAACTTGTTGCTGTGGGCAAGCTTAGATCTTTTTTAGTTCTGTTTTGTTGTTGCTGTTTTTCCTTGAAACTATGCTTGCCTGTAAGCTACCCCACCTGGCTACTCAGGCACCCCTTAGGAGAAGAATCCATGTTCCTTCTCTTCAGTTGTTAACAGCTTTGTTTAATTTCCTCTTGAAAGAAAAACTAAAACTTGTTGGGAGATTCTTCTAAAGTCACTGCAGGTAGTTAACAGTTTGGTTAAAAATAATTAAGCCAATTTGTTGATATGAAACTTAAACTCCTTCAGATAGAACACTAAGTTCACAGGATAAAAGAGATTGCCTAAATGGAAGGTTCTCCGGGGAGGCTTGGAGCCAGAACCAGCATGAGGCGCTTTATTTTCTACCATAAATCTTCACACTTCTGCAAAATTGTTGGAAGCCAGTAACTCTATGGGTAGTTTTGCTTATTCTTTTCTGCATGTAACTGGTCCCTACTGGGAGTACTTCTAGTTGCTCCTAAACAGATACCCTACAGCTAGCTCAAAGCATTAACAGAATGCAGAGTGAACTGAATATAGTGTGACAGATGCTTTCAGAAGGGACAGCCAAGGTAGAAACAAAAGACAAAATAACTGAGATACACTGTACTTACCTCTAATAAAGATGGAATTGAAGCTCATTCTCCCAGAATAGGGGAAAAGCCCATTCAATTATGTTAGTCCTATTTATATTTCTGAATCATTTGAAGTAAATTATCTAGCTTTCATCAGTCATAAATGCCTGTCAGTAAAAGGTAAGTAGTTTAGTCTTCAAATAGTCTCTTAGCTAACGAACGATCCAATGTTTCTTCTTATTACAGCTAAAAGTCTAGTTCATAGTCTCTCATGAGAGACTATGGACTATGAGAAACAAACTGAGGGCCTCAGAGGGGAGGGGGGTGGGGGATTGGGATAGACCGGATGGGTAGTAAGGAGGGCACGTATTGCATGGTGCACTGGGTGTTATACGCAACTAATGAAGCATCGAACTTTACATTGGAAACCGGGGATGTAATGTATGGTGACTAACATAATATAATAAAAAATCATTAAAATAAATAAATAAATAAAAATAAAAGTCTAGTTCAGTCTGAATCACTGATATTCATGTGTGCAGATATATTTATATACACTATATTTATTCATTCATTTTTCCATTCGGTATATATTTATCGATCGCCTCCTCTTGTATGAGGTACACTGCCCTAGGCACTACAGGTACCGCAGTAAGTAAAGAAGAAATCCACATACTCTCGTTCACCCAGCCACTGGATTAAAATAATAAAATAATTCTATCAAGGTGTTTGTTGTAAAACTCTTTTTGCTTTGTTTTATTTTAAAACTCTTGATCCCAGGTTTGAGAAATTGGCTTTGTAATTCCAAGTCTTCAAATAAATTTTCCCTTGTACATAGATGGGTTTCTTTGCCAATCTGCATATAAAAGATTCCGATGCAAGCAAGTTCTGATTCTTACCTAAGCATAGCACCAAGATGGAGAGGTACTCATAATTCTCAGTAGGACTGTATACCAATGTCTATCTGTCTGTCCACAACCATATATGTGGCATACAACCATACAAAATATGTCTATAGGATAAAAACAACTGATTCTCATATAAGGCTTTTAAAATCAAATGTAAATTATAAGCATGAATTCTGTAAAACGCATGTTATATTTATAGTCAGATACTGTCACATCTAACAATAAAAAATCAGTGAATTTCGTATTTCCAGAGGTATTTCTGATGTTATATTTATATCCCCACAATATCACTTGCCCAGTTTCAGAATACAATATTGTACTGTTAATAATGCCTTAATTTCTAATTGAAAAAAACAATATTTTTCTATTCTAACCACTTACAAATCAATTTAAAAGTTTTATGTTTGTCTTAAAATCCACCTATAATTTTTTATATTAAAAACAAAATAGCGGGGTGCCTGGGTGGCTCAGATGGTTGAGTGTCTTCAGCTCAGGTCATGATCTCCAGGTCCTGGGCTCGCATCCTGCTCAGCGGGGAGTCTGCTTCTCCTTCTCCTCCCTACCCCCAACTCGTGCTCTCTTTCCCTCCCAAATGAATAAATAAAATCTTAAAAAACAAAACAAAAAAAATAGCGACCTCATTGAATTTGGTTTGAAGAATGTTTGTATGTGAAGGAAAACAGGATACACCGGAAAATATTTTCTTCTCTCTGCCTACAGTTTATATGTCCCAACACTATACACATTAATTTTAAAAGCTAGAAAAAATATGGTAGGAATCTTATATGAACAAATTTGGCCTAAACATTAAACAGTGGAGCATAATGTATTTGGGGAAAATAGCTACAGCCATTCCATAAATGAATAGGTAGAGCAAAGGTTCGATGTGAAACAGTATTGAGATTTTTAAATAAATATTTTGTTCAAGACCTCTAAACTGGGTAGGACTATCCCCTACTGATTTAGTAATTGCAAAAAAAACCCAAAAAACAAAAAACAAAACTCATAAGATGGACAAATGATGCTTTGTTTGCTTATATTTTCAACCAAGATAATAAAGAAGAAAAACTAGATNGTTCGATGTGAAACAGTATTGAGATTTTTAAATAAATATTTTGTTCAAGACCTCCAAACTGGGTAGGACTATCCCCTACTGATTTAGTAATTGCAAAAAAAACCCAAAAAACAAAAAACAAAAAAAACCTCATAAGATGGACAAATGATGCTTTGTTTGCTTATATTTTCAACCAAGATAATAAAGAAGAAAAACTAGATTTGAACTATTATACAATCCTGTTACCCTTAACCTCTGCCTCACAGATTAATTTTTACTTCTTTGCCATTTATTGTTAGCACTCTAACAAGATGAAACTCCTGGTTATTTTACCATTAATTGAAAAGCATTTATTGAGCACGTACTGGGTACAAAGAGTTTGGGAAACTCTGTAAAAGAAATGGCGAAACTCCTGACCAAACTTGCAATCTTTCTGAGGAGATTAAAGAAGCATACATGTATATATATCAGAACCAAATACAACATGTATAGAACCACAACACTAAGTAGCAATAACTACGTAGTTAATAAGTAGCTACAGTTCTAAGTGTTTATCGTGCATACCACTCTTTTATTTAATGCCAGATGATAAAGAAAGAGCTAGTCCCTGTCTTTAAAAATTCAAATCATAAAACACCTTGAAGTTGGAGTAATTAAGACATCACTTTAGCTAACCCTTCACTCTCCTAATGAAGAAGATGATGAGTTTACAATGCAGAATACAGACTACATGAGAAAATGACCTTAAAAAGTTCAAAATAGTTAAACTATACCAAGATGTAATGTGATTGTGAAATAATTAATCAAAGTAAAAGATTCTGAAAATGAAAATAAAAAAGCTAGGGGTATGATTAATTAGGAGAATCTTTAAAAAAATTTTATAATGTCTTAAATGTTGCATAATTATTCAAAGGCTACCACATGTATTCGTAATGCTCCAGTGACTTTGAGGTGGAGTCCAGCTAACTATATACAAGGATCCAAAAAACATTTATTTTCACATAGAGTAGGTGAAAATACCCAAGAAGACAAAGGCTATGCATGAATCTGCACAAGAAAATGAATATAAATGCAAGAGATTTCACCAAAAATATAAAGCCAGTCACACACTGACAATGAAACACCAAGATCCATCAGGTAAAGGAGAATTCTACAACAGGAGAAACACAAATGACCAATATATATATTATAAAATGTCTCATCTCATTATTGATCAATGTTAATGTTACTGAAAAATTAAGAATCATTTATTTACATACTGTAATAACAATTAAATTCCATGATATTCAGTCTTTATAAGAGTTTTTTACACTAGCAATCATTCAGTGATGGAGCATAAATCTGAATAATTTCTACGGGAACCAATGTAATATTTTTTGTCAAAAAATTTAAAAACATTTCTAACTTATACCTTAGCAAATCTTTTTAGAAGTTGTTTTGAAGAAATCATTCAAGACTTTAGGCATAAAGATAATATTGTGATTTTACTTATATTAGTACAAATTTGGAAACGACATAAATAGGAAAACTAAAATATTATGACTCAACAATCCAGTACAATATTATGTACCCACGAAATACTGTGTTTACACATTTTAAAATCTGTATAGTTATTGTCTCTATCTAGAATGGATATTTTTCCTCCTCTTTAATCTCGATACATTACAAAATTCCTACACTGAATGTGTTCCTTATAGGATAAAATGTTTGCTAACTTTGGTCAGCAAAATAGATGTTAAGTGAAATCAAATGAATTATTAACAGGGTAGGCAATGAAAAAGAACTGAAAATAAAATGTGGCAAGGTATATCCAGGTCAAATTCAAATGCTCCTTGTAACGGCTAATCTCAAAGACTCTCAAAATGTGGGTTACAGTATGAAAGAGTTACTGGCCTCTGTTATCATGCTGCATGATGACCCAGGGTCCTAAAAGGAAGTCACTAAACCAATGTAAAATACCATGACATCACTCTCAGTGCTCCCTCTAACATCTCAGAAACATTTGCCTATACTTACTTTTGGAAGTGTATGCTCATTATAACACTTGAGAAGAGCTAACACACATTTTCTGAGAGTCTGTGTTTGAAATATGGCAATGTGTGGGCAATGGGATATTCTCCAGTTATTATTCAGATCTTTCAACATTTTAAGCTCTTGGTCCTATGGGGCCTAAGGCTGTTGGGTATATATTAATAGTTTCTGGTATCAGTCTGGAAGAAATATTACATTACACCACACCAGGTAATTTCCATGTTAATATTTTATATTGTAAAGCTAAATATAGTTTGGCTGTTAGCTAAAATTGCAGTTAAAATTATCTGAAAATTTCACTTATACTTTATTCACAGAATCCATCCTTGCTTAAAAGCATAAAGTGACTTTAAACAAATTCCTGGTCTGTTTAAATAAGTTTTGTCTCTCAAAGCAATTGATCATCAACACATGAGCAACTGAGCTCTTTATCTTCTGGAAATAGTCAAGAAAAATTTTAAATATATATATATATTTAAAATTTTTTAAATTTTGTATATATTTTATATATATATATTCTTAGAGTTTATATATTCCATCTGTTTATATATTTATATACATAAACATATATGTTTATACATTCCATCTGGCCTGTGTCACTAGCATTATCAATATCTGCCATGTCTCTAAACATGTGGACACTGCTTTTTCTCTTACAGAATTTTTTTAGCCTCTTCAAATTAAGTTAACTTTAGCAGTTGATGGTAATGTTGTCACCAAAATGTCAAAGACTGACCAAACATCCTGACGTCCATTCTACAACAATGAGAGAGATGTCAACCTGGAAAAATACTGAATTTCCAGCCAGCAGGCTACTTAGAATCTTTTTACAATGTGTGCTTTCAGGTTTGCCTCAAGAAAAAAATGCCAAGAAAGTTAAAAATGGTCAGTGTATTTTACTTTCTTTCTCCCAAAGGAATATGAGTAATAATTGATTCAAATATTTGGGTATAAATCAGCCCAAATCCCTATTTGTGGACAATTAAATGAGCAGCTAAGTCACTATCACCTTTCTGTATCTATCCATAAACCTGACAAAAATATAACCAATATGCATTTATTGTTATCCCCTGGAATGAATTTTTTTAGAATCATACATTTTTTCTGTACTACTTTGTGGCTTCATTTGCCAGTTTGTCTTAAATAAAATTAAATAGTAAACATTTCTAAAATGTGTTTTTTTACAATTATTTTGATCATTAATTTATTCTTTATATATTTGACCAATAATTATTGTATAAAATTATTCAATCCTGCAAGGTGGTTGTAGTTGGGAGGAAAAGAATAAAATGAATGAGGCAAACCCCCTTCATTGACAAACGTGTAACAGGGGATGAAGGGTGGGGAACAGATTACAATGTAATAAGTTCCATAAAAAAAGATATTCACAGAGTGCTCCAGTAGCTCATAGCCTGAGGTTGTCAAGAATATTTTCCCAGAGAAGAGGGTACATTAGTTTGCCTTGGAAGGTGAATAGGGTTTTTTTGTTGTTGTTGGTTTGTTTGTTTTTAGGGAGAGAAGGGGAAGGTGGAGGAGATAGATAGCAAAGTAAAGACCTTAAAAGAATATGCTGTATTAGAGAAAAGCAAAATCTGAGTATGGTTGGAATTTAGAAAGTTTTCTTGGTATTAAGTGACATGACTGCTTCTATATAGAAATTATTATTGTTTCTCTTTTCTTTTCTGAGAGTGGTGTGTCGGGTCTTACTAGGGCCTCCTCAAACTGTTTCAGGAGAAGCTCCTCCCTTCACTCACTAGGTTGCACAGCCACATATTTCTTTGGAAATATTCAAGTTCTCCAAGCTTCTTTTCTCCCCTGGGATTTTGAACTTCCTGTTCCTTTTCATTGGAACGCTATTCCAGCTCTTCACAACTGGGTCCCTCTCCTCACTGAGTGTTAATTTACACACCACTGAAGTAACAACCGTGTTACTCTTTCTCACATAATGGTATTTTATTTTCATCACAGCAACAGTCACTTTTTGAATTTGTCCAGTCTATGTCTTATTTACCCGGTTATTATTTGTCAACTATTATAAAAAGGTAAAATTTACAAAGTTAGCCCCACGTTGGGTTCCCTGCTCAGCGAAGAGCCTCCTTCTCCCTCTCCCTCTGCTGCTCCCCCTGCTTGTGCTCTCTCTCTCAAATAAATAAAAATAAATAAATAAATAAAACATTTAAAAAATTTGTCAAGTCAAAAAAAAACAGTTATTTTTCAACACAAAAACCATCACAAATGAAGCAGAGGTAGGTACATAGTAGGCATTATATAAGTATGCTTAAATGAATAAATAAATGATGCAAAGAGAAGAACAGGTGGAACATATAAACTCTAAGAACAGAACAATCAATCAAATAATAAGTGTATTTAAAATATCGGCATCAAAATTGCATTCGTCCCCCATGGCTTTTTAAGATTGGACTTCATCAAGAAGCACACAGTAAAAAAGACTGAAAGAACTTTGTGAGGAAAGAAATAGAAGTCCTACATTTTGCAAATGTAGTTAAATGAGCCAGTAAATATGTGTATTAATATTTATTTGCTTACATTTATATTCAAAGGTGGATGAACCCCAGTGCTGTTGAGTTTATGTTTACCTTACTTATATCACAGAATATTTGTGAGATTCAAATGAAAAATGGATGTAAAAGTATCATAAAATGTAAGAGATTGCATTTTCTTGCTCTCTAGCAGTAAAAGAAATAAAATATAGATTCTTCTGAGTAGAAAGAAAAACAATTTAAAATACCAATTAAATAGACTACCACTGGTATATTTTCCATTACCATCTGGTTCCTCTCAGTCTATGAATTTAGTCAGGAAAACAATAAGTAACAGAATTATAAGAAATAGATCTTTTGTTGATCTTCAGAAAAATGATTGTATCGTTATGAAAACAGTGTTCTTTTTTAACTGTCACACAAAATTGTGCATAGCCAGAGTAAATGAGCTGGTAAATGGGCTGGCATTAATAATTATACTGACATGCATGCAATTTCAAGTATTAACTAATAAAGTGATTGATAATTTTCAGATAATTAAATTTAAAATTATGAAATGACTTTAAACAAACATGACTTGTAGCTTTTATAATGTTTAATTAAGTACATGCTAAATGTAACAATAATTTATTTCATCAGTAAAACTGTGAATAGATGTACAAAATAAAACAATTTCAACAAGAGTATTAGTATCATAGGGCATTAAATGTCATTCTTTTTTAAAATAATGGCTTATTTTTTATGGATATTTTTACCCTTGCTTTTCATTTTGCATATGATTTCATACTTCCATTAAGCTACAGAATTAATTAAGCTTTTAATCTTACTGTAGGCTTACAAAACACTTTCTGAAGCTTTATCAATAAGAATTTTGAAACAAACAAACAAAAAAAAGCCTGATTTTTTTTTCAAGTTGAAGAAGCAAAAGAAAAAGCAATTGCAAGATGAGCCTGAGGAGATACGATTATTAAGTGTAATGTGGTATTTTTTGGGGATCTGGGAACTAAAAATTGGCAGTATGGAAAAACTAAAGAAATCTGAATAAGTTATGGCTTTTATAGTTAATATTAATGCATCAATAATGCCTCCTTAATTGTGAAAAATATATCATACTATTGTAAAATGTCACTAGTGGAGGAAAGTGGGTATGGGCATACATGAACTCTATGCTATCTTTGCAATCATTTAGTAATTCTTTTTATTTTTTCATCTTTATTTTTTTTTATTTTTTTAAAGATTTATTTATTTATTTGTGAGAGAGAGAGAGCACAAGAGGGAGGGGCAGAGGGAGGGGAAGAGAGAGAACCCAAGCAGACTCCATGCTAAAGTGCAGAGCTGATGTGGGGCTCAATCCCATGACCATGAGATCACAACCTGAGCAGAAACCAAGAGAAAAAGTCTTAACCAACTGTGCCACCAAGACATCCTTCATTTTGTAATTCTAAAACTATTTTAAAATGAAACACTTACTAAGAACATACAAAAGGAAATATACGCATAAATTTAACAGTCATCATTATGCTATTTGGTGAGTGACAGACTATAGAAACAACTTCCATATTAAGTAGCAACTTTCAATCTTAATCTTATTAATCTTAGTGGGAAGTTTCTGACAAGTAAAGAACATCTAAATTGTTTTGTCAATGAATCTAATAACAAACTTTTAACCTCAAAGAGCTACCAATAATGAAACCTATGTGCACACATAATGCACTAAATGTATTTCTAGGAAGGCTCTCTATTGCCTCTGCTGAGTTATATACCATATGATTTCCTTAAACACTAGCTTCAACTGATTAGATGAGGTGTGGAAAACTGATCAGGGAAAATTCATTCATATCCTGGCTAGTGAATAGGGTTATGACCTGGTTCAATGACATAAGCAGAGCCAAACAGATCACCTCTCTGAGAAATAGCTGACCATGAAATATAGACAAAACGTGCCACTTTCCAGCAGTGGAAAAAATACCGTACCCCAAGTTATCATGATGTGGAAGAATCTGTGGTAATCATTATGGGATATAAATAAGAGTAGTAAAGAGAACTTAAATGAAAGAATGAGATAAACAAAGCAGATGAAAGAAACAAGCTGAGGGGCACCTGGGTAGCTCAGCTGGTTAAGTGTCTGACTTAGGCTCAGGACATGATCTCAGGGTCCTCGGATGGAGTCCCACATGGAGCCTCATGTGGGGCTCCATACTCAATGGGGAGTCTGCTTGTCCTTCTCCCTCTGCCCCCCTTGCTCATGCTCTCTCTCTCTCAAAAATAAAAGTAAAATCTTGAAAAGAAAAGAAAAAAAAAGAAAAGAAAAGAAGAAAAGGAAAGGAAAGGAAAGGAAAGGAAAGGAAAGGAAAGAAGGAAAGGAAAAAGGAAAGGAAAGGAAAGGAAAGGAAAGGAAAGGAAAGGAAAGGAAAGGAAAGGAAAGAAAAGGAAAGGAAAGGAAAGAGAAAGCAAGCCNTAAAAGAAAAAAAAAGAAAAGAAAAGAAGAAAAGGAAAGGAAAGGAAAGGAAAGGAAAGGAAAGGAAAGGAAAGAAAAGAAAAGGAAAGGAAAGAGAAAGCAAGCCAGATATCCACAAGAGATGCCAAAGAGAAGAGAAAGACAGAGAAAAGAGTAACAAGCAGAATCTAACTTAGAGAATGCTATCCTTTGCTAACAGCTCTCCAATTTCCTTCTCTGAACACAGTAGGCCAGGCTGTATTTTGATTTCTATCTTTGTCTCATTTCCTTAACAATGAATCCCTCTTTTCCAGAGCAGTAGAGGTCAGACCATGCACCTACCTATAGTCAAAAGAACCCATCTAAGGCAGACATCAGGATTGTACTAGGCACCATGCATGCTCATTGGATCTCCTTCCTCTCTGCTATCATATTCCTTTATTTCCACTGACACTAGCTGCTTTTTGGTTCTGTCAGAACCAAACTGACATTATTTTCAATATTTAATCAGAGTCTTTAACCTAAGTTTTAAGCTGAAATTTGTAACATTATAGGTGTTTCAAAAATTACATTACCTTCTGAATTATTTTTAAATAATTGTGCCAGAAAACAAGTTTCTTGTTACTATATATCTTGATGTCAAAGATCAAATTACAAAGGTATGGGCTATATAGTCATCCCTCAACAATAAACTAGTCCTTTACCATTTTTCTCATTCAGCTTACATATAGACAAATTACATCTAAGATGCTGAGGGCCAGAAAAATCCTGGATCACCAGAGGATAAATATTCCTGGGTGCTACCATAGAATTCACATCATTGTAATTGTTCATATCACTACTTCTGCTATAATTAAATTGTCTCTCAATTTTCTTTTCTTTTGACAAATTTCTAAATTTCATGAGGCCAGATACAACATTTGTCTAATGTTGCATCTTCAGAATCTGGAACAGTATCTGGCACAATGGTTGCCAAACAAAAAATATTGAATGAAGCAAAAAAAGAGTAGGAAGACAATTATTCCTATAGCTAACCATACCAAGAAAAACAAAAACAATAATGAAAGTAATAATAACAGCCAGAAAATAGTGGAATGATGACTTCAAAATAATGAGCAAATAAAGAAATCATATTTCAAGAATGAACACATTTTTAGCTAAAACAGAGTCTATAAAACATGGAAAGACTATAAAGAAATGACAAAAGGATGTATTTCAAGGATAAGAAAAATTATCACTAAAATAAAATCTGAGGGGAAATAAATAAATGAAAGAAATAACATTAATGAAAGAAAGTAAGAGACATGTAGATAAATCTAAGTCAATAGGGTTTTCTAATTTGTGAGGCTTTTAAAATAAGAGAAATACATGCAGGAAAATAGCATATAACTAGAAAGGAATTAAATTATTTCACAGTTCTTGCACTTTTCTAGAGAAAAGTAAAGACATTGATTATGTTTAGTCCCTGATAAGTCTGTACATTTATTAAAGTTTTAAAGATTCAAAATAAAAAATAGAAAAAAACCACAAAATAAATTTTTAGATGTAAGTCTAATCACAATAAATATGAATGTATTAATAAAATATAAAAATGGTCCAACTATAAAAAGTCCAGCGATGTACCATTTATAAGAGACATACTAGAATAAGGATATAACTAGAGTAAGACAAAAGATAAACCACTTGCAGCAAAAAATGCTAGTAGAAAGTACTTCAAATATATTCTCTCAGTTTTCCTTAGTAACTGAGCACTGATTTTCTTCAGAATGGCAATTTGTCAAACTTAAAACTGCATTTTCCCAGCTCCCTTGCAGTAGGTGTAGCCAATGAGGCATAAACTGTGGCTTCGAGGAAATCTCTTTAATAGAGATTCACTCAATTGGAAGGAAGACTCATTTTGCACTTCCTCACATTTTCCCTCCCTGCTGCCTGGCATGCGGATATGAGGTGAAGAAGAAAATTAAAGCATCGTGCTAAAAATGACATAAGAGAAAGAGATAAGGAGCATTGTTCCATGGTAACTGAGGAGCTGCCATTTCAGCCCTGGACCGCCTTTCCCCAGACTTCTTTTATGTAGGAGATAAAAAGCAACCCTGCAGCTTTCTTTGAGTCTTCAGTTATATACAACTGTACTAAATCTTAAGTAACATATCACAGATAATAAATTTAAAAATGCTGATGTGATTAATTGGGATCAGATTACTCTACTGAACAAAAATAAATCACTCCCAAAATAGTGGCTTAAAACATTATTTTTCAGATTCTGTGGGTCAATAATCCAAACAGAACACAGGAATAGCCTGTCGCTGATTCCCAACATCTGAAGCCTTAGTTAGAAAGTTTCCAAATCTGGGCATGATCCATTGGCAAAGAGTTAGAATCATCTGGAAGAATGTTTACTCCCATGACTTGCTGTGGATGCCAGTATCAGCTTAGACCTTACCTCCATCTGGCCTCTCCATGTGGTTTCCTCATGTCCTTCAGTTAGGGTTTCCTCACAGCATGGCAGACGAAAAGGAATGCTACTGCCTTTACAATCTAGTCTTAGAAGGCACATAGTATTACTTCTTCCTTAATTATGAGTTTCCCAGATTCAAGAGGAGAGAACAAAGACATGTATTTCAATGGCAGGAATGTCAAAGTCACATTGTGAAAGAAGCATATGGGACAGGAGATAGTATTGCTGTCATTTTTCTAAAATACAATCTGCCACACTGAGGAAATAGATAAGTAGGGTCAGGATGTCATCATGAAATATTCAATTCGTAAGGAAGACATAATAATTCCAATCTATTTATATCAAATATAGCTTTAAGAATTTTGAAGAAAAACTGAAAAAAAACACATGCAAAAGCTGACAAAACCACATGCAAAAACTGACAGATCCACCTTCAAAATAGGCGAGTTAACAAACAACTTTCAATAAGCTATAGATCAGATAGAAAAATAAGTCCATAAGAATAACAGATTTGAGTAACACAATTAAAAAGCTTGGAAAAAATGGTGCAAATAGAACATTTCATAATATTGGGGAATGAACATTATTTTCAAAGTTTTAAAAGCTTGACCACACATGCCAGAAAGCAATCAAATTTAAATGAGTCTGTTTAATATAGATCAAATTCTTGCATTACAAAGCAATTAAGCCTGAAATAAATGATGAAAAAAAATAAAAAGTCACCAAGTTATAAATTAAGAATGCATACTTCTAAAGAATTCATGGGTCAAGAAAAACATCCCATAGAAAAATTTTTTTAAAAAGTAGGACTGAAGAAATTAGAACAGAAAAAATTACATCAAAATGTTAGGATTCATTAAGAAAAGGTAAACACAACCTTTAAGGAGTTAAGTCACCTAACTGAAATTAGATAAAAAACAATAAAATAAAAACAGAGAAAGAAAATAAATAGTCATGATAGAAGTAATTAATGATTTAGGATATAATAATATAGTGGAACAGATTTAACAAACCACTTGCGTTGTGAAAAGTATAATAAAATTGTCAAATCTGTGCCAACATTTATATAAAAGCAGAGCTGCAAAAGATGTGTGTGTGTACATGTGTGTATGTGTGTGTGTGTGTACATGCATGTGAGAGAGAGACAGAGAAAAGAAAGGAGGGAGGGAGGAAGAAACAGAAAAAGAAAGGATGAAAAACTGATTTATAGATGTAGCAGTGATAAAACAGCAAATAAGAAATTGTTTCGATTTTAAACCAAAAATTTAGAAAAAGTTAAACAAATGAACCTATTCTTATAAAAATATATATATTCAAGAATAACAAATTTGAATAATTCTATAACGATTCAAAAAATTAAAGTGGTTGTTAAAAATCATTCCACAAAAATCACAAGACTCAGATATAAAATGTTACTGAAAAAACATTAAGTAATACCAAAATGGTGATATATCATTTCTTCTCAAATACATCTGTATATTTAATGAACTTCTTATCAAATGCCAACAATATTTGTTTGTTTGTTTTTGTCTTGTTTTGAGGTAACTTGTCATGTTGATTCAAAATGTAAATGGAGGTAAAAAAAAAAAAACAAGTATAGCCAAATGTCATGAAGAAGAAAATAACTGGACAAAGTTGCATTAATAGCTAGCAAATTATATGATCTAAAACAATAAAGTCAGAGTGGTGCTGGACACAACAAAGACAGACAATAGGGCAGACAAAAAGCAGCATTATAGATCACTGTAAAAGGATGGGCTACCTAGCCAGTGTTGGAAAAACTGTTTATCCACACGAGAAAAAAATGGACGCTTACCTCATACCATTCACAAAATTTAATTTCCAAAGATAATATAGGGGAAACCGTATCTTTATGGAATTAAACAAACAAAGAAAAATTTCTAAGACACGAAAGTACAAACCACAAAGAAAATTACTGATAAAGGGTAATGAATTAAATTGAGAATTGCATTAATCAAAAGATGCTAAAAAGAGAGGCTGAAAATTTCAGCCACAAACTGCATAACTTTTGTAAGATATATCAAGACTAGTATCAAGAATAAAGAATTCCTACAATAGGTAGGAGAAAGACAAATAACAATACCTAAAACAGAAGTGGAAGTAGCTCTCAGAGAAAAATAAATAGGAAATATAATCAACCTCATTTGTAAAGAGGAAAGTACAAATTAAACCACTATGAGATATAGACATATCCCCATTTCAGCAAAAAGTAAGAAACGTGTACTGTTTTAGTAAGGATACAGAAAACCAGAAAATTCATCCAGAAATTCTCATGCCCTGCTGGTAGAAATGCAAATGTAAGAAACCTCTTTTGAAAACAATTGAATATTTAAATTAATGAAGTGGAACATCTGCATACCCCATGAATCAGCAACTCTACTCATATGTATGTACCAGGAAATACGTACAAGAACTTTTATAATCTCATTGTTTAACACAGAAAAGAGAGAAAGAAAGAGAGAGAGAAGACAAAATAATCAAAAGGTTCATCAACAGCAAAATGTGTAAATAAAAAATATAGCACACTACACGAAGTGAATGTTCCTGAATTACAATCACACACATTAACATGACTAAATCCCACAAGCCAAATATGATTCTAAAAAGCAAGTTATAAGAATATATACAGCATGATTTGATTTATATCAAGTTCAAAAACAATAGGCTGTTTAGGAATAAATACATATGCGGTGAAACTATAAAGAAAACTTAGGAAACAATAAACACAACATTCATGTCCCAGGATACCGTGTGCAAAGGTGGAAGAGAATACACTGGGGAGGGAGTTTACAGATGCTTCAAATCATATGTGGTGGATATATAATATTCAATTTTTTATTCTTTATGCCCAACAATTTGGTATCAATCAAGGATTTTACTATAAAAATTATATTTACCTCAAGGCATCAGTAATTTCATTAAATAATAGCCTATGTTCTCACTCCAGAAACATGACCCTTAACAAAATGATACAATAAATACAAATCCACCTGCTTCCTAACTTAACACTAAGTTACCCAACTTTTTAGTGGGTATTCAGTTGAATTTAAATCAATCATATGATTTTCCATCTCTTTTTGATGATTTTATATTCCCCTGAATTGAAATCTATAAACAAATTACTAAAAATGTAGAAATTACTATATATATATATAAATATTTAAGATTTTATTCATTTATTTATTTGAGAGAGAAAGCATGCACATGGGGGGAGGAGCAGATAGAGAGAGAGAATCTTAAGCAGACTCTGTGCTGACTGGGCATGGAGCCCGATGTGGGGCTTGATCTCAAAACCCAGAGATCATTACCTGAGATGAAATCCAGAGGTGGATGCTTACCGACTGAGCCACCCAGAAGAAGATATATAAATATGAAATGTTTTAAAAGGGTATATAATTATAAGATATACAAATAAGGCAAATATAAACCATCAACAAATGTTCCCTCAAAACAAATTTGTATAAAATCTATGTAATTCTATTTCGGTTAGAACAAACTGAGGACTTCAGAGGGGAGGGGGGTGGGGGAATGGGATAGACTGGTGATGGGTGGTAAGGAGGGCACGTATTGCATGGTGCACTGGGTGTTATACGCAACTAATGGAGCATCGAACTTTACATCGGAATCCGGGGATGTACTGTAAGGTGACTAACATAATATAATAAAAAATCATTAAAAAATAATTAAAAAAATTAAAAAGAACAATATGTTTATGAGATTATTAGAATTCTTATACCCTGGGAATAAGCAGTATAATACACCTTACTCATAGACTGTAAATGTATTTTTTTGCCTTCAGAAAACATGGTTTTTATTCATGAGATAAGAAAAAAGATTCTTTTCTTTCATTTGTTTTTTTCCTTTTTTTTTTTAATCTACAGGATGGAGAGTAGAGTTTGCATGGATAATCTTAGAGATTATTGGAAAGATAAAAATGAAATAGACAATAAAGTGAGACTATTTTTGCATTCCAGCCATAGAGGAAGTGAAAACCCACACCTTAGGACAGTCAATCAGCTAAGCAATTTGGAGTTGATGGGTGACTGATGGGCTGACATAACCAGGTCAGAGTGCTCTCCTAGGCTCTTCTAAGCGGTAACAAGGAACGAACATAGACAGAGTCATACGCCCCGCTAGAGTGGGGATAGGGGTTGGAGGAATAGCAAGTAGGGTATGGAATCCTTTTTTCCTATTGCAGCTAGGTAAGCTAAAAATGGTAACCCAAATCTTTTTCTTTTGAAAATATTGAAAACCAGAATTAAACTGGAAAAGAAATAATTTGCCCTCCATTAAAACTTCAAAGAATTGAAAGGTATGGACTACTAGCAATGATATCAATTTATTAATATGAGTACTAAAAAAACTTTAGGGAAGAGTTTACTAAACTAACATATTATATGTATTAGTACCATGAAACACTATTCTAAAAAATATATGAGGGTTTAAAGCCCACATAAGCATACCCAATTGGAATTTTGCAAGACATCTTCACATATTAATTTGAGAATTTCTGTGGGAAAGAAACATACTTACCTTTTTAAAACCAGCATTTGCCAAATTAAGCGGCCAGCTTTTTTTCTCTATAGCAGTAACTATATATTAACATGTTACAGAAATAGTGTTTTACTCAATCTACTTAAGTAACAGTTGGCTTATAGCCAGAGGTATATAAAAGACTTGAGGCATAGAACAGTCTGTGCAAGTCTAATTTTTGGAATTCTACTTCCGAACCCATAACTCTAAGAAGCAAAAAGATGATGAAATGTTGAAAAAAAATATATATATATATTTGTATTTACACAATATCTAGTACTAGGTACTGAATACATAAATGCTGAATGAGAACGAAGTAGTCCCTGTCCTTATTAATTCCTTGCTATTATAGTGGGGCAGATAAACAAATTTATTAAGCACAAAATTAAACACTCTGAAGTTTAATACATATTTTAAAACTCTGCCATGATGTGATAAGTACAGTCAAAATATAGATGATTAAATATCCCACTCCAACAGGAGATATGAACTTAGCAGCTCCCTCCCCAAGCATATTCATAAAGACAGGACAAGAGAGGGGTGGGCAGAATATGGAAACAGATTGCAATTTCATTACATCTGAATTAGGGTTATATGGCCTTTTTGCACTACTATGTAAGAAACAAACAGGAGGCTGATACAGGGAATGAAAGGGTCAAGAACTACATTAGGTAAGGCGGTTAAAGAAATCCTGGCTGAAAAGAAAACATTTTTCTGAGACATAAAGGAAGAGAAAAATCTAGTCATATCTTGGTAGTGGTAGAATGCTGGCAAGGAGCATTCTAGGCAAAGAAAAACACTAAGGCTGGACAAAGCTTGGCATATTTAAGAAAATGAAAATAGCATCATGATATCCAGAGAACCATGAATTTGAAGAAACAGGAAGGGCCAGATATGTAGCTCTTAGAAGGGTATAAATACGAGTTCAGATTTTTTGCTACATGTAGGGAGAAGTCCTTGAAAGATTTTAAACAGTCACATAATATAATTCAAAGCACATTTTGCAACAAATAGAAGTGTGGGTTGACGATGGTAAGTATGGAATCAAAAATAGTACTCCACAGACTGTTGCAGCAATCCTGGTACAAATACGATGGTGGCGGCCCTGCCTGGGGTGACGTCATCAGCTGACAGTCAAAAGAAAAGGTGTCTAAGGGAGAGTGGAGCTGTAGGAGTGAGAGGTTATGGAATCATCTATAAGAATACGAAAGTAAGCTTTAGAGAAATGAAGTAAGGGATCATCAAGAGTAGTAATTTAATTGTTAAAGCAGCTGAATATTGTGGTGTTCTCCATCAGCATTTGGCTGTTGAGGTGAAGTCATACAGGCAAAAATATCAAAGCTCATCCAGGTTTGGAGTTTGCTAGTACTGTAAGAAAAAAAATAAGAGGAAAGAGATTTGAGAATATATCTAAGAGAAAGGCTGAAGTAATGTATCTCAAAATCTAGGTGGGCAAGAAAGGACAAGAACCTAGAGAACAAAAAGAGAGAGAAAAGACAATAATGAATGAGGAAGAAACTGCCCATGCCCTCACATCTAGAGATTGATGAAGATACAAAAGAAGAAAAGAGTCTATTTGAGTCTATTTGAGAGACCTAACAAAGAACAATATCATTAAGTTTTAATTAAGGCAAAAAATGTGGAAGGACTCATCTAAGAAAAGGATGTATAGGCAGGAATATAATAGTCACTGAGATAGTGTTCCAGAGATGGGAGATGAATGGGGCTTGGGATGTCCAGGGATGCACAGAGTAGTGTGAGAATGATTATTACTGTAAAAAGGGATGGCCAAGGGAAGATAAAAATAATTCTTATAATCACTAAGTGTGGACATGCAGAGCTACTGCTGTGTTCGCAAATGCCTTTGCCTGTTTATGAGATGGCATCTCCCTGATGTTTATTCATGCTCATGGGAAGTTGCCAGCTCTCTGAGAGAGTTCCATGTGAGATAATAGCCATTCTAAGCAGCAGTTCCCTGTGGCTAGGCATAAGGTCCTAGTGGGTTTACTTGAAGCTCCCTCGTAGCTGTTATGGAGATTTGGAATAGCGAGTTTTTGAAGCTTTTCATAGTTTGGACTCTCAAGGTTAAAACTTTCTTGCATCTAGTTTTCATACTCCGCCCTTCTAATAGATGGATCTATGTACAATCTAATTTGAACATGTGATTTATCTGCTTAAAGTAATTCAAAGATAACCCAGGCTTTGCCTCTTAAATTTGATTTACATGAGAATCACCTTTTGAAAAATCTTTTAGAAAACACAAATCTTGCATTCCACCTAAGAATTCTTCATCATAATTTCTGGAGATTAATATATTTATATATTTAATCAATATATTTAATAAAATTTCCCTGCAAGAAGTCAATCTGCTTAATAAGATTTCCCTGCAATTGCTGTGCAGCCTGGTCTACACTGATCCACAATGGGAATTTCCAGCTAGGTGGGATAAGACAAAATAAAACCAAAACAAAAAACCTTTCCGTGATCTGGCTATATCTACAGCCAATCCATACATCTAGACTGGCTTTCAAGGAACAGTATATTTTGGTTTCACCAAACAGATGCAGGATTCCTTGGCTATAGAAAGTAGTTAACAGTTTGCCATTCCTGTTGAGAAACCAGTAGTCCCGGACCCTTGTCCACAGAGTTCGCTACAGATTCTGTGCCCGTCAATAACCCTCCACGTTGCATGGGATGGTCTATCTCTGTGTGTGTGTGCCTGTTTTCCCCCTAAAGATGAATAAGGAGGTCCTTGCTCTCCGCTCTGGGTCTCAGCATTTAGCATTGTCCCTGATATGCATATGGTTCCTTTGATGTTTAAAAAAACTAAATTGTAAGACTTTATAGTTAAATGAGAAAGAGATGCAAACAATTAAAGTATAGTTGGTAAGTACTCTCTGGAAAATGACATGAGATAATCTGTCAGCAATGGGAAGGAATCCCCAATTTAGGTTTGTATGTGGGGCTGAAGAGAAGACTTCGCAAAAGATATGAAAGAAATCAATGTTTGAAAATTCTTAAACTCAATTTTTAAAATGTTCATATAAGAGTAGAGAAATGTGTCAATCAAGGGTAAGCATCTATTTAAGGTAGGGAAATGATAAAAATGAAGCAGTGAGGAAGTACAAACTGCTGCCAGTGATGACTCAGAAACCGATTAAGCAGTGTGACACTATGTTTAGGGTAGATTTTAACCTTTTTGTCCCCTTTATCCTGTTTTCTGAAAATGAGCACTTACACTGGTTGGCAGGTCCTCTACAGAATATCCTGAAACATAAGATCTCTTGGGAGAAAAATGACGGGATCTGAAAACAGCAGAAATAAGCTTGAGCCCTGTTTCCTGCACTCATTAGCTAATTTGCCATGAACTGAGTCCATAAGTTTGAGACTCAGTTTCTATAAAATGAGGATAATGAGTCTTGCTTTGCCACAGAGTTTCTGTGAAGATAACATGAGAAAATGTGTGGGAGTGTGATTAATAAACTGAAAAATGCTTCATAAATATAAAATTCTCTTATTTTGATTCTACTCTCATTTTGTTCCTGTTTCTTATGATATTTGTTTCTTTCCTAGAAAAATATTCTAATTATAATGTATGATAATTAGCTAAATTAATATCAATTATTTCATTCAAATATTCAATTATTTAAATAAATTTAAATTTAACACACATGAGCTCAAAGACACCTAATATATAAAATACATTTTCTTTGGATATGGAGTTCATAACCAAATGAATTTATATTTGTAAAGCACACTTAACAATACTTTGTATATTCACTTCTTAAAAAAATTTCTACTTTCTCCCATTAGAAGAAAGTGCTTTTAATCTATTCTTTTATAGATTTAACACTTCAGGAAGAAAAAAATACATGTTGATGTGAAAGCAATAATAATATTTGACATAACAATCCTCATTCTCCATGAGAAAATAATTACGGTTTTTAAACTATGAATTTGTTCTTTCTATACATAATTTTTGGGGCTTACCATGTGGCAGGCACTATGTTAACTAAGTACACAGGATTACCTTCAGAGGCTGGTATAGGACATACACAGGATATAGCAGTAGCATAAAAAAAGATACTTCCTTCAGGAAACATACAACATCTTGGGAAAGACATATAACTTAAACAATTACAAAAAGGAAAAATGAATGTATATGGTGATATAAAAAAGAAAAGCACATAGAAGCAGATCCTGACATTTGAAACTTATAATCAAGGCAAACCATACTAAAAAAGGTTGGAAGTAAAAACCCGTAAGATCATAACTGTGTTTCAAAGTCAATCATCTGGTGTCCCATGACATGTCACTTGCTTTTTTAACGCCAATTCCTAGTCTATTCATATATAGGTTATTTAATCTTGCTTTATTTTTCTCAAATCATATCCATCCTTACCTTCCATGAAGGAATCTCACAATACTTCCTTAGAGTGAGTGTAATAGACAAGAAGATGATATTGTCGGCGTGAATATAGCTAAAAATAATAATAAAATGGGAACTCCTATTAAAAGGAATTTGAGAATATCAATCTGACATAAACTAATCCATTATATTTTGTGAGAGATGGGGGATAAAATAAGTCACTTCTTTGTTAACTTTCCAAATAATGGGGGAGGAATTTATAGAATCAAACTCAAGCAATAAAATGCTTATATGATCTAATACCTCACATACCCCCCAATTAATAATGGATTATTGTAGAACCCTAAGAGTAGTCTGCTCCGAGAGCTGTGTGGCTCTGACAGACTGACAGTCATGCTTTGCTGAGTAGGTTAAATCTTAGAGGGCAGGTATCCACAACTGAGCCAAAGTCAAAATCAGAAAGACAGTTTTGACAGCTCAATAAAACATGAGAAATTATTTGTAGAGCTTGTTAGGATGATTAGTTCTTGCAATGCAACAGGTTATTAGGACCATTTGCTAAATTTTGTGAGTTTTGCTTCCTAAAATTTAAATATTATTTATCAGAGGCAAATTAAATTTCCTAATGGCTTTCCTATGTACTGAAATGAAAATATCCTATAATTTTAAATATTATTTATCGGAAACAAATTAAATTTCCTAATGTCTTTCCCTATGTACTGAAATGAAAATATTTCTCAAGAAGTGGCTTTCTTTTGTTTCACTCTTAACTACAAGCAAAAAAGGACCTTTTTTTAAAATCAACATTAATGAAACCACTTAATGATTTTTTCCTGATATTTATATTTAATTTCGTATGAAGAAACGTGCCTGATACAAAGTAGGTCATTAGTGAGTACACATTGAACAAATAACTATTCACAGAGCTACCTTAAATCATAAACTAGTATGGAAAAATGACGACAAAAGCATATTCAGCATGTGAAAAGAATAACGTTGCAAGATCAGTTAAGAAAAAAATTAAATAAAACTTGATTTACTCTTACAAATAAGTTTTTTAAGCCAGTGCCATAATACTACTGTATTTCCTTCAGTAATGAAAAATGGAAAGGCTTTTGCCTTGTCTCAGTACTGAGCAGAAATGACAACCAGCTCTTGCTACCAACCACAAACAAAAGGATTCAAAGATCTATTACTGAGGCAGTGCCAAGCCAACCACTGTCTCTATCCACAAAAGGCGTATGACTAAATATGAAATGGATTTTTGAAATAAGGGCCATATCTTGCCCAAATAATTACTGTATTAAAACCACTGCCATTTTGGTGGAGGGCTGGCAGATGAAATATCTAGCTGATGACAGTCTTATCATATTACAGCTCTTTTGCTGTTACACATTTCTCCCTTTGTTCCTTGCCTTGATAAAGATGAACAGTAGAATGTTAACACAAGCCTCGAAAGTTCAATTTCCACCTTATATAATGTGTTTGACTTTAAAAAAAGACATATTTAGCAATGGCCTCCTTCATCAGTATTGATCATTATATTTTCTTTGAATTTATCCTCAAAAATCCCATCTACTATCTCTAGCTCATTTCAAAGGCTTTACATATTTTTCACTTTCTTGTCCTTACCTTTATAATTTCTTACTGTGATTCTTTTTTCTTAATAAGAATCTCAAAAGCATCTACCCAAAGAAAGGCAATCCACACAATATGAGTACACTTTCTAGCAAATTAGAGTACCCATACTTTTGTTACAAAACGTAAGAATGTAAGGGCAAATGGCTGAATTGGATTACAATCAGGGTTGCTGCTAGAAAATCACAAAGTCCATCATCATTACCAGTAGTAGAGTTAGAAAGGAAATTGGCACTTAGAAGTGTATTTTTTAATGGTGCATAGGAAAAATGCAAAATGCACTAGATATTGAATTTTCCCTGACTTGGGAAAAGTTGTAATCGTTTCTAATTTTCTTTTATGTAATATATGACTATCTGAGATCAAGTAAATAGAAATTTCTAAATGTCAATGCATAAAGTATTTTATAAACAAGAGACACAGCCAGCAAGTCTGCTGTATTTCTGGAAACGTTCCCTACACTCTAAAGTTGACAAGGCAGAGAGCCATTGCAGCATTAATTGCAGACTTTAGAATGGAAGAATATTTCTCTGTAATTAAGACTTTCTGAATTAAAAAAATATGATCTACACAAGCTTGCCTGCTTTTATGGTGAATTGTTCCATAGTAATGAAATCAAGTGATTTAAATGGTGGCTACTGGACAGTCTCAGATTTTCACAAACAGCTTGCCAATACTGCTCAACTGTTTGTCCCTAAATACTTACACCTTATCAGCCCTACTTTTCCTTATGGGAAAGGGAAGACCTGGAGTCCCTGCCAGAACCAAGGGGTCAGTAATAGGGACAGGACTCCATAAAGGGCATGAAGCAAAAGGCAACTGAAATCTAGCCATGAATGCCGATGGCTCTGGACACTGGAACACTGTTTCAGAGAGCAATAACCACACCTGAAGCAAAAAGCTCCAGGTAGGGATGGATTTAAAGGCACAGACAGTTTCACTCACAGAACTAAAAAAGACTCTCCGAAACAATGGTGGGCAGAAAGGAGAATGCCTTTGTACAGCTACTGCTGCAGCGAACTTCAGCAACTATACAGGAGCCAGCACAATCATAGGCTGAAAATACAAATGTTGTCCAACTAATAAACACACTGAGAAGAAAGGATTATTCTAGATAACCATGATTTGTGTTTGCATGAGTGCCAGAAGGGTGGGGAGCTCGGAAGAACAAGAGCTGAAAAGGACTGAAGTAGGGTTTCATCCTTGGGTTTCCTGCAAGTATCAGCCAGGACTTTTCACAGCTGAGATAAGCTTTCCCCAGCACAAGATGACAAGACTGGAGGCTAGTGCCAATGAATAAACTGATATTTTCCTGGTCTCCCTTGCACAAGACAACCAACAATACTGCTTCTTCCATTTCTTTCATCAGCCTCTGAAGGTAATTCTGAAGAGGCTAAAAGTTCAGTCAAATGTGGCTTATAGCAGCCCACCACACTTGTATGCCTGCTCACATCCATTCTAAATGGCTTTCTTCCACATTCCCCAACCCAAAGCAACTGATCCAATATTCATGTTACCAAAGTCTTTAATCTTAAAATTAGTGCATAGTGCTTTCTGTTATCTGCCTGAACAGTAGTTCCCAGGTGATCAGTATGCTCTCACACTTGTAATGTATTTGACTGCTAGGCTACAATCACTAAAATACGACCTCTGACCTTGGCAGAGCAAACAGAAGAGCCCCAGAGGCCACAGCTCTTAGACACTCAGTAAGTCACTGGCTCTACAACACTGAGCAGTGTTTTGTAACCAACACTGAAACGTTCTTATCATATGAAGGGCGCTCATTTCTATAATATGTACATTATCATTTCTACCACAGGAAACAGCTGTTTGTGCTGCCTTCCCCTGTGTGTGAGCTGTACTTGGGTGGTACCCCAGATTGTATCTTATGCTTCTCTTCATTCTGAATCATCTTTCAAACCCAGACACCCACGCACACTCTGCTAGTAAAACTCCAATCAGCAATGACTTGAGTATCCACATTCACTTCTTCACGGTAGCGCCCCAAATCAATTGCCTCCAATCGCAGTGGCTGAAATCAAACTATGACACAGATTCTACTAACAAGTACTTTAACAGTTTGGGTTGAATTGCCTTATATGGCAGCTATAAATGTTCAAAACTCAGATGTGGATGGAATGCCACTGTTTTAAGTTTCCTTTTTTCTTTCTTTCTTTGTCTATTTTAAATCCATTTAAATCTGACCCCAGAGTATTACTGCAGCACCTCATCCCTTTACTCTGAGGCTGCATGAGAAATCAGAAGGCCTGGCTGGTGCCCAGGAAAGAAAGAAAAGGCCTTCAATCTTCAGTCTATTATGGATGTCAGGTCTAGCCAGTCGGTGCAAGCTCAGTGACACCGCTGTGTCTGTGTTAGACTTGGGGCAAGAGAATTTTTGTTCTTGAGGCTGGAGAATCTATACTAGAAACCACCTTGAGAGGTTCTGGGCCACCTGACCTTCAGAGAACCTACAATCTCCCTGATCCACCATCATACACCATCTAGTCTTTCCCTCATTTTTTTCTGCCTCTATTCCTTCTTCCTACAAAATGACCTCACAAAACTTGATCTTCCAATGAACAAAAGCTAGAAAGGAGAATTTATTTAAGTATGTTGTACAGTTCACCTAGAAAACACAAATCTTCTCTGAGATAAGGCAGAACAAAGCTAGGCCGACAACTTGGAAAAATGGGTGGGGGCAGGAAGAGGGAGCCACCAGGAGTGTGAAGGACAGCAGCTCATAAAAAACAAACAAACAAAAAACCTGCTGGAGGACAATAGAGCAGGAATAAATTTATGTCTCCATAAATTACCATTGGTCCTTGCTTCTTGATGTCTTATTTTATACCTTCCTGTCACAACGGATGGTGTGCTGGATAATTCTGAATCAAGAAGAAATTTTAGTCACCCACTTTGAATAACTTTCCCACTCTTTAGATGAGAAATTCAAAAACTTGTAAAAGGCCATGTACCTTCTTAGGTCAGAGTTAGTTTCCATGAATTCATGGAAGGGTGATATAAATTATCACAATAGTAATGTGTTTTATATATTGTATATTCAATATGCCCATATTGTATATCTGTCTCACTATTTATGCCATAAGTGTCTTTGTCAAAATTATTTCATTCAGTGAGCCTACTGCACCTAATATTTCTTTCCATAAATCATGACATTTATGGAATGAAATCCATATAAATAAAATGGTATTACTGATACTTTCAATATTTTGTAGCTAACTATCCTTTAAACTTCTTTGAAATAAAAAACTGTACTCATATAAAGAGAAATATATCACCCCTATGTGCCCCACTGCCTCCGAAGTTTCTAGTACCATATTGTACATATATTATGTACTGAACATTGTTTTCATCAATGAAAAATTAAAATTGAAATAATCATTTCTAATATTCAATGTTTGATATTATCAATTTGGTTGATACCCGGCTGAATTCATAATCCGTTATGCTACAACCTGGCAAAGCCATGCTTAGCCTTTCTCTTTCCACCAGAAGTGTGAAATTTCATGTCCCAAAACTGTTACTGTCTTCATTCATTTGAAAACTGACTTATGCCATAGGGTAAATACGTGTGCATGAGTGTGTACGTTCACCTCCTCTGGAATTGCTTTGCTACACAGAGTGAAAACTAGTATGTACCATGGAAGCTGCACTCCAACTGTGGGTTTGAAACCTGTCTACCATTTACTAACTCTGTAACCTCGACCATCTTAACTTCACTAAGCTTCAGTTTCCAAATCTTCAAAATAATAACAAAACCTATTTCATGGGGTTCTAATCAGGAGTAAGAAGAATGCATACAAAGCTCTTATTAGAGTATACGGCACATATTAAGCACTTAATGAACATTAGCTAAACATATCTAGCACTGGTCTTCCAGAAAAATGATTTTCAATTTTTTGTGAAAGCACAGTAAATAATATAGTAAATCACAACTCAGCATATTTATAAACTAGATAAATTTTTGTGAAATTATATTTCCCTTACTACGTGTGATGAATTCTAGTGCGTGTGTGTGTGTGTGTGTGTGTGTGTATATATATACTTTCTCTTCCATACTATTCTACACTTGTCTACATTATTTCATTTTTTAAATGCTGAGCAGGACTCATTAAATTGATTCCACAATCCACTAAAATCAATCTTCTCTGACAAAGAAAATACAGAAATAACATTTAAAATGAATAATCATGATCATAAATAATATTTTTGTATTCAAATACATAACATAGTCAAGTCTAGATTGTGATCATTTTGGTTCTGAGGAATTTCAGGTTTTGTCTGCACTCATAAATAAAATGTGCTGTTTTAGGAGAGAATTTTAGTGTCTGGAAGCAGATGTTACAGGAATGTAATTTTTTTTTCTGAATAGCACCCAAAGATTTTGTGGAGTGAGGGATATTTCAAAAACTAAAAGGAAGGAAAAAGAGAATGTTTCTCTGTGCTAAAATACATAACACATGTCCTGAACAATACTGGACAAGGTATTTGGAATAAGAATTGTCTTAGAAAATCCAGAATAACTGTTTACCAAAATGATACAAAAATGTTTTCGTACTTAAAATGAATTCTATATTTCTACTTTAAAACACTGCTGATTTCCAGTACATGAATATTCTGGACACTGCAAATGTGCTAATACAAAGTCACGTAAATGTACAGATCAAGGAGTTCATTTCGTATTTCTCTGGGCATTAGCACAAAGATCTTGCTCCATTCAATACAGTCTGTAATTCATTTAAGTATTACATTTTCAGCTCTCAATTAGGTTTTCAAATCTTAGTAATGTGATGAATATTCTTACCATCATGTCCTATTTTTTATAATTTAGTCTCTGACGCTCCTTCTTGATTTTATGGGATGTTATCATGACCTACTCACTGATTGTTAATATGCTTTTTATATTTATTGTCTATATGAACCTTCCAAACATTCAGCATTTAACTACAGATTTCACATGAATTAGAAATATTTCTAATCTTTTACTGCAAAAACTAAGTATTCATGGGATTAGATGAAAGTTCTGGATTATAATTTTAATTTATTTATGAATAAAATAGTTTCAAAGTTTCTTCACACCCCTTATTCTAAAAAGGCACGTTGAGAAGCTTCATGTACTTGGTGATCATTTACTTTTATTTCAAAATAAAATGCAAATGTAGAATTACATCATTAAATTTCAATTCCTCTAATGCGGAGAAAAAAGCTTTGGAGAAAAAAAAATTCCTGATTTAAAAATTCTTATTACACTTTACTTCCCACATATCTCTTTTTCTAAAAAGTAAACCCACTTAAAAAGACTATTGATAGAAGTTTGCTTTTGTAAAAACTGACAGAAGATATAATACACATAAAATAAATGTTGAACATTTGGATATATTTAGTAAAACCTTAAAATAAGCCCTTACCAAAGGTTTATAATGGATATACATAAGAATTATTTCACTTTCTTAGACTTCTAAGGAAGGAAGATCTTCGGAGTTGAGAGCCTGATATGAGGAGAAATGAAGATTTCTTCAGAGTCAGAAAATTTATGACAATAAATTTCTTAACAAAATGATATCAATAAGCACACAAACTGCTTCAAAATCACTTGATTGTTAAAGACATTTCAAAGTAAAACAGCATAATGAAAATAAATGTTTTATATTTAATTGGCATTCTACCTTTTAGCAAATTGATTTCTCTTAGACTAAGACACTAAATAAACAAAGCAAAACAATAAAACAGAACTTCAGGTTCCAGCCAAGATGGAATAACCTCATTTCTGCCTTTTATTAAAACTACATACCCCTATACATAACACAACAAACAAGCATAGAAGAACTCTGAAAGGTAGAAAGAAGATTCTGTCTAGGAATCTTTCAACAGGAAAAATGACACAGAAGTGGATTCCTTGATGCCCTTATTGTCTTCCATATACCCTGGACAGAGTGCTACAAAAGCTGCCAATCCAGAACCACCAAAAGACACAGAAAAAATAAGCTTAAAAAAAAAAGCCTTCTCTCTCTGGACAAAGGGCTAGGAAAAGGGTAGCCCTAATACACCAAAGAAACCTTTCTCATCCTACCTCCCACAGTTTCAGTAGGGCCAAAAGGGGGCTGATATGTGAACTACCCTCAACCCAATGGAAGCAGGTAGTGTGGTTCAAATACCATACCACGTGTGGCAAGCAGAGAGATGGCCATTTTCTTACATTGTTGATTTACGTAGGCTTGTAGTGATTGATTAGCTACCATATATTGTTTAGAGACACTGACAGATTATAACTTCTAACAACTGAATTGATCAATGAGCCTATTACTTCTGAATATAAACCTAGCCTAAAGAGTCTGTTTCATTCAAATCCCAGTTTTTACCTGAAGAATCCAGAATAACAAAGTGTCTAACTTATATTATATTTAACTTGAAATCACATGACATTGAGTATAAAATAAATCAACAGTAATTCTCCTCACTTTCTCTATCCATTAGGGATATTTAATAATGTTGATAGAAGTGTCATAGTGATGTGAGATGGAAAATTAGATTTCATTTTGAATTGCAAGTAACAAGGGGATTAAAATAACCCTCTCTTTTCCCCACCACAACCATCCAACAAATATTTGTATATTCAACATATAATATGTGAAATCAGTGTTTGATTTGCTAAGGATAAATCAGTGAACAAAATGAAAAGATCCTGCCTCCTGGAACTTAGTTCTAAAAGGGAAAACAAAAAATAGTAAGATAAATAAAATACCTAGCTTATAAGATGTTGATGAGGATCAAAGAGAAAAAAAAATATATATATATATATATAGCATAGAATAGAAATACAAAGTGTTGGGCAAAGGAAACATTTTTACAGAGGGAGGTTTTCACTCACAGGGTATCATTTGAGTAGACTTATGGAAATGGGAACATCATCATCTTTGGTTCTATCTAGGGGAAGTCCCTGAAAGAGAAACATGCCTGATATAATCAAGGAAATGAGACTAGAGAGGAGTACTGAGGGAGTGAGTAGTGAGATGTAAGAGCAGGATGTTATTGTGTGTGTGTGTGTGTGTGTGTGTGTGTATCATTGTAAGAACTTTGGCTTTAATCCTGATTGGCAAAAGAAGAATTAAGATATTTTGAGCACAAGGGTGATATGATCACTTAACATGTTAATACAATCACTTTGGCCACTCTGTTGAGAACAGACTATAGAGTAAGGGCAGAGAGAGCTCTTCCAATAATCTGGCATGAGACAACAATTGATTGGATTAGAATTTATAGTTTGGCAGGAATTGATCTAAGGCAAAATCAATTAGATATGCTGATAGGTTGAGTATAGGACTGAAAGAAAAGAGTCTAGGCTGAAGCAAGATAATTTTACCTGGACATCTTTTGGGGATGGTAAAGATGAAAAAACAGATTAAGTAGCTGGAGAGGTAAAAGAAAAAACAGAATAAGTGTAATGACCTGGAAGCCAGATGAAGAAAAGCATCTTTAGAAAGAGAGGTGACTGCGTGTTTAATACTGCTGATCTGTCAAATACAGTTAACAATGTGAAGGTCATTGGTGATCTTGACATGGGAGTAATGGGGATGAAAGGATAACTGATGCAGGTTCAAGAGGGAATTAGTGAAAAGCAATACAGCAAGAATAGAAAGTTTCTTAAGGAGGTGGAGTGTAGATGACATAGAGAATAAAGATGACACCCACTCAGCTCATATTTTGCTCAGCCCTTCATGCATGTAAGTATAAGTGCTTCATGTATTTTGTTTCATTAAATCCTTACAACAAATCTATGAGATAAATATTATTATCCTCATCTCATTATCCTCATTTAATGGATGAGAAAATTGAGGTACATCAAGGCTAGGAAACTTGATCAAGATCACAGAGACTCCATTTTTAAGCATTATGCTATGCTAACAATCAAACAGAACTGTATCATTTAGAATATTTTTTACTATCTGGTAGATTTAATACAAAGAGATACAACAACAAAGTTCATATAGCAGAAAGTCTGGAGTTATATGGCTATAGGTCTCATTGATTATCAATACAATAATGTCAGAGATCCTGTTTGAGTTCTTTGAATAAAGGTTGCAAAACTCCAAAAATCATATATTCATATGCCAACATTTAAAAGTTGGAAGGAAGGGCAAGGAGATTCTCTTAGTGGATATTTTATAGAAGGAGAAAACTTTCCTAGAATTGCCACCTTTTCTAACTTTTTGGCCAAGAGCGAATAACTTACCAGAGCTCTTGCTGCAAGGAATGCTGGTGAAATGAACACCCAGCCTTTTCAGCCTTTATAATGGGAGTTCATCTACACCAGCAAGGAGAAGAGAGTTGAGAATATCTGCTGGGCTAGTAAGCACAGATTTGGTAGAATACTCAGGAGACAGACAAGCAAAGAGAGAAAGACACAGAAATGTTACACCAAGCAGCTTAAACCTGCTGAGTAAAAAGACAACTTTTTTTTTTCAAATTTTATTAATTTATTTGAGAAAAAGAGCACAGGGATGGGGTANAAAGAGAGAAAGACACAGAAATGTTACACCAAGCAGCTTAAACCTGCTGAGTAAAAAGACAACTTTTTTTTTCAAATTTTATTAATTTATTTGAGAAAAAGAGCAGGGATGGGGTGGGCAGGGAAAAACAGACTCCATGCTGAACATGGAGCCTGATATTCATCCCATGATCCTGAGATCATGACCTTAGCAAAAGTCAGACCTTTAACTGATTAAGCCACCCAGGTTCCCCAAGGGACAACATTTTTAAATGATATCAAAAAGGCAAGGGAAGTATTTAAGCTTAATATGAAATTGAGCTTCTTTTTGGCACCAAGTAAATGTTCTATAATCTCTCAGGACTGATCAGCGTTTTCTGCAATGCAGGCCTTAAACTAAAAATAAATGAAATTTTAGTGTTCATGAATTGGAAGACTTATATTATTAAGATGCCTATACTACTAAATTGATCAACAGATTCAATGTAATCACTACCAAAATCCCCAGTGACTTCCCTTTTTCAGAAATTGAAAAAAAATTTCTAAAATTCATACAGATCTCAAAAGACCTGAATAACCAAATAATCTGGAAAGAAAACAAAAACAAATGAAACAAACAAAAATCAAAGCTGGAGGCCTCATACGTCCTGATATTAGAACATATTACAAAGCTACAATAATCAAAACAATATGGTATTGGCATAAAGATAAATATATAGACCAATAGAATAGAAAGAGCAGAAATAAATCCTTGTGTATGTGGTTAAATGATCTTCAACAATGGCATGAAGAACACTCAATGAGGAAAGAACAATCTTTTCAAAAACTGATGCTTGGAAAACTAAATATCCACCTGTGAGAGAAAGAAATTAGTCTCTTACCTTACACCATATATATAATTTAACTCAAAATAGATTGAAGACCTAAACATAAGACCTGAAGGTATAAAACTCCTAGACGAAAACATAGAAAAAAGGTTTACAACATTGGATTTGGTGATGATTTCTCAGATATGACACCAAAAGCATAGGCAACAAAAACAAAAACAGATAAATGGGACTGCATCAAACTTAAAAACTTTTGCACAGTAAATCAAAAATTTAACAGAGTAAAAAAGGCAGCCTCTGGAAAGGGAGAAAATATTTGCAAACCGTAATACATCTGATCAGGGGTTGTTGAGAATTTAATTGAATTACTCCATGGTATTACTGCCTTGTCATCCATTTCGTTTGGCCAAGCAGCCTGCAGGGAACTTAAACTGACCCCTCATGCCAGTGCATGCCCTAGAGAGCAGCCTGTAGAGTCAAAAGCAAATTTAAGTTCCTGATTATGACTTCCCTAACAGCCCCTGTGATCAACAGCATCCCCCTACCTCCCAGCACCTTTCCTTTCTGAGCCCCAAAGTTAAAAACTCCATGGGATATACCAAAATCTGGCTCTTTTTGTTTAAATTTACCAATCTGGCCTTATCCCAAAAACCTCAAAGCACTCTTGACCCTAATAAAAGCATATGTCCTATCTGTCTCTCACTCTGTACTTTGCCTTGACTCCCATGTGTCCCACTGAGGCTTGCCAGGTATTTCCTCCAGATGCAGTAAGTAATAAACTTCCTTATTTCAATTTCTCTTGTAGTCTTTTTTTTTT
>NC_048224.1:95545688-95546316 GCF_002007445.2 Ailuropoda melanoleuca
TTTGGATTTAACAACTTCTCATACTGCTCTAAAGACAGCAGATTTGTGTAAAGCTTTCTTGCATTTATGCCAAACATTTTCTTTTTTTTTTCTGGAAAACGCCATCATTTTTTAAAAATTTTTTTTATTATATTATGTTAGTCACCATACAGTACATCCCTGGCTTCTGATGTAAAGTTTGATGATTCATTAGTTGCGTATAACNCAGCACCTTTCCTTTCTGAGCCCCAAAGTTAAGAACTCCATGGGATATACCAAAATCTGGCTCTTTTTGTTTAAATTTACCAATCTGGCCTTATCCCAAAAACCTCAAAGCACTCTTGACCCTAATAAAAGCATATGTCCTATCTGTCTCTCACTCTGTACTTTGCCTTGACTCCCATGTGTCCCACTGAGGCTTGCCAGGTATTTCCTCCAGATGCAGTAAGTAATAAACTTCCTTATTTCAATTTCTCTTGTAGTCTTTTTTTTTTTCTCCAGAAGTCTTTTATCGTTATTGGCATTTCATTTTATATAACACATGGAATTATTACTTTGGATTTAACAACTTCTCATACTGCTCTAAAGACAGCAGATTTGTGTAAAGCTTTCTTGCATTTATGCCAAACATTTTCTTTTTTTTTTCTGG
>NC_048224.1:95547021-95787434 GCF_002007445.2 Ailuropoda melanoleuca
GTTCATTTTATCTTTTGTTTCTCTTGCCTTTGGAGATGTGTCATGAAAAAGGTTGCTCTGGCCGATGTGGTAGAGGTTGCTGCCTATGTTCTCCTCTAGGATATTTTGATGGATTCCTGTGTCACATCGATGTCTTTCATCCATTTGGAGTTTATCTTTTGTATGGCGTGAGAGAGTGGTCAAGTTTCATTCTTTTGCATGTAGCTGTCCAATTATCCTAGCATCATTTATTGAAGAGACTGTCTTTTTTCCACTGGATGTTTTTTCCTGCTTTATCAAAGATTAGTTGTCCAAAGAGCCGAGGGTCCATTTCTGGGTTCTCTATTCTGTTCCATTGGTCTTTGTGTCTGTTTTTGTGCCAGTACCATGCTGTCTTTGTGATCACAGCTTTGTAGTACAGCTTGAAATCTGGCATTGTGATGCCCCCAGTTTTTTTTTTTTTTCCTTTTCAACAGTTCCTTGGAGATTCGGGGCCTTTTCTGGTTCCATACAAATTTAAGGACTATTTGTTCCAGTTCTCTGAAAAATGTCCTCAGTATTTTGATCGGGATAGCATTGAAAGTGTAGATTGCTCTGGGTAGCATGGACATTTTAACTATGTTAATTCTTCCGATCCATGATCATGGAATATTTTTCCATCTTTTTGTGTCTTCCTGAACGTCTTTCAAGAGTGATTTATAGTTTCTAGAATATAGATCCTTTACGTCTCTGGTTAAGTTAATTCCAAGGTAACGTATGGTTTTTGGTGCTATTGTGGTCTATTTTTTAACTGTGGCTTACCATCTAGCACTCTGTGCTCCACTTAACAAGTATTAATTTGACAGACTCATAACAGGAGTTAATATTCAGGGTACATAAAGAACTTCTACAACTTAACAGCAAAAACAACAACAAAATAACCTAATTTTTAAAATGAGGAAAATATTGGTGACATTTTTCCAAAAAACATATACAAATGGCCAACAAATATATGAAATGATGTTTATCATCACTAATCATCAGGGAAATGTGAGCCATAAGGTATCACCTTATACCTTGTTAGGGTGACCACTATCAAAACAAGCAAACACACACACACACAAAACAGAAAATAACAAACACTGGCAAGGATGCAGAGAAATTAGAACCCTTATTCACCATTGATGGAAATGTAAAATGGTACAGCTGTTATGGAAAATGGCATGAATATTCCTTAAAAAATTAAAAATAGAACAACCATATGATCCAGCAATCCCATTTCTGGGTATATATCCAAAGGAATTGAAATCACTATGTCAAAGTGGTATTTGCACACCAGTGTTCATTAAAGCATTATTCACAATAGCCAAGAGGTGGAAGCAATCTAAATGTCCACTGATGGGACAAATGGATAAAGAAAATGTGGTGTATACATATAATGAAATATTATTCAGCCTTTAAAAAGAAGGAAATCCTGTCATATGATATAACATGGATAAACCTTGAGGATATTATGCTAAGTGAAATAACCCCATCACAAAAGATAAATACTGTATGATTCCACTTACATGAGATATCCAAAGTAATCAAACTCTTAGAAACAGAAGCAAAATGTGGTTGCCAGGAGCTCAGGGAATTAGAAATGGGAGTTGTTGTTCAAAAGGTATAGAATTTCAGTTTTGCAAGATGAAAATGTTTTACAGATCTGTTACACAACAATATACATATAATTAACACTACTGCATTAAAAAGAGTAAGATGGTAACTTCTATATGTTTTTACTTCAATTAAAAGAAAAGAATAAATGAAATTTTGGCCGGGAATAAATACGTTTTTCCATTGCATGTCCTTACTGTGATCTAAAATTGCTCAACTATAATAAAACTTCGATTTACTGAATGTTTACCACACTTTGGGCGCAAAAAAGCTTGACAGAGATTGTTTTTAATTCTGTTCTACTAATGAGGAAATTAAGGTTTAGAGGATTATTTTGCCTAAAGTCACATGTCTTGGGGTGCCTGGGTGGGTCAGTGGGTTAAGCTTCGGCCTTCAGCACAGGCCATGATCCCAGCGTCCTGGGATGGAGCCCTGCATCAGGCTCCCTGCTCCTTAGAAAGCCTGCTTCTCCTTCCCTTGCTCCCCCTGCTTGTGCGCTCTAGAGTGCGCACGTGCACTCTCTCTCTCTGCCAAATAAATAATTTTTTTAAAAGTCACATGTCTTACAAATGGTTACATTATTATTCAAATTAAGCACATCTGATACCAAATAAGCACTGAATATATGATCTAGTTTTCTGTTGCTTTTGCTTTGTGTTTTTAGCTGACATGTTAAAACCTATACGACAAACACTTTGTAGCGGAAACTTCCATGGTCTAGTGAGTTTTAGTAATTTTGCCAAGCTCATTATTAAGGTTATAACTATATAATTAATTTTATTTAAAATATATAATATGCATATACCTACAGAATAAATATAGGCCTACATAGCAGTAGTATGACCTGAAATTCTGCCTCTATTAATATTCATTTCATTGGACCCCTTTTACAACTTTTTCACACATGGTATAGTTGGTGTGAGAAGTGATCGAGTTTTATCTCATTTTGTTGATGAAGAAACTGAAGTTAAGAGAAATTGAAGTATCTGTGTTTATGAAGGTAAACCTTTGTTAATGGTAGAATCAAAAATAAAACCCACATCTTGGGTCTTTGTTCAGCTTCTTCCCAAAAAACATGCTACCTGCTACTATTTAGCAAATTTACTCATTACCAAAAAGTCTGAAAGTTTCCTCAACGCTTCATATGAATTGAAAAGATGAAGCATAAGCTTTCAAAAAATTTTCTAGCAGTGGGCTGCTTATAACTCTACGCCTTTTCTCCTAGGAGGTTCTTTCTCACCTGTATTAATAGCTACTTGGATGAAAAAAATGTAGAAGCCTTGCTTTAAAATTTTTAAAAACAAAATTCTATCCAGTGCCACATATATACTTACGGAAATAGAAATTACCACTTAAATCTGTATGAAATCGATGTATATTCCTTTATCACTCAATTCATGATATACCAAGTTTTCCTCAGGGTGTCTTAGATTTAAGTTTATTTATCTGTTATTTTAAATGCTCTCCTCACCCGGTATTGGTGCTTCCATGTAAATAACACCCTCATCCTTCTGCTCACTTCTTGCAGCCTTAGCTGTGCTTAGTGATTTATTGTTCCCAGACAGTTCTGATTCTTCTGGCCTTCCAACATAGTAGATGTGCTTCCTCAGCTGTTTACGTGGCTCTCTGACAATATTGTGTGTACTGCAAGCCAACTATGAAGGGGCTATAGCTTCTTAGCTTCTTCTAATTATTCTGATGTGTACTGGTTTAAAGTCAAGCGAACAGAGGTAGACAGAGGATCAGTCTCACCTTGTTCCATTTTTTTTTAAAGATTGATCTCTTCCTATCTGTGTCTTGCAAGAATAGTATTCATTTTATTCTTTTAATGTATGAGTAATTCAATATTTAAGTATTCTTGCACTGTACATAATCTTTTTCCTTTTAGCTTCTTTTCTATTAGTCCTTTTAAAATGACATTTTAAAAATATCTGTGGGGTTAATTGAGGTATTGATCTTACTAGAGACATAAGTGTCGCTTTTCTATCTCAGTTACATTCTCTAAAAACTATTTATGGAATCATAATATGTAGAGAAGGTAATATGTAGATTATGAATATCAGCTACTACAAAGAATGGAGGATCCAAATCCAGCCAGAAATCTACTTAGGTCAATTACATGTTAGTTGGTGAAATTAAGACATGGAAGTTTGGGAAGAGACTGGGAGGAGGAAGAAATGGATAAAGATGAAAATAATGTTTGGGGGAATGAATTTTTAGTTATTATTCATCCAAAATTTAGGAGATGGGTGCCAATGGGACACGGGTAAACCCTAGTATTTTTTGTTTTCAATTTGTTCTTGATTAATGATTTGCTATTGTTCTCTATTTCTTTGTTCTCCAAAACTAGATTATAAAAAATTCAAAGAACTTCATATATGGACAGCATCATATGCATAGTAATGGCTAAATGGCTGATGAGAAATTGTATGTATTTTTTTAATTTATCAAAAATATTATGGTGTGATCTAATTCCAAAATGTCCTAGATACACTGAGTCTTCAAAGCCTCCCTTCTTAAAAAAAATCCTCTTGAAAAAATCTTCTTTTATTCAACTAAGAACACAAGGACTAATCATAATTTGTCTTACACTGAAGTTTTTGTCTTCTTTTTAATAGTATCTTATTAACACATTATCCTCTGAAGATAGTGTTCAAATTTATTGCAGATTAAATTCCTAGAAAAGGAATTGTAATTTGAAATAATGATACACCTTATTTTCCCACTGGAACAAAATTATAATAGGAAGTTACATTTCTAACCCTGAGGGGGCCAGATGTCCATTTTTATAGAAGTCACCACAAATAATGCATTTAATCAACTATAAATGATATACCTATATAATATGAGGCTTCTAAAGGATATATACATTGGGAAAGGAGAACAGCACAGTAAGCTATCATATAAAATTGCATTTAATGTAATAGAGTGCAGCAGAATACGTTACTGTTGTAATGTATTTAAGAGATTTAAAATAACGGACTTTATGGTAGAGCAAGTGGCAAGCATTTCAGAAACACAGGGCCCAAGCTTTTAAACTTGAGATCCAGGGCCACAGTATGTCAGAGGTCAGAAGCAGGTTATTAACCCAAAACTCCTCTGCCCAGGGTGTTCTACTTTCCTAGAAACAATGTCCAAATCAATGGGAACAGAGTCCAATTCCACTGAAAACTTTTGTAAGCAATCAGACTTCACATCCAGGTTATTCTGATCCTCAGGCAGAATGTAAATACCTCCAAGTATTTGTACCATCCCATATTCTTGTCCCATCATAGTCTGTGTGTCTTCTCTCCTAAGCTTGACTCACACTGTTTCTCCCTCCCTGACCTTTCCACTCCGACCTCTGGTTTCAGTGAAAGTTTTATTTAACATCTTTCCTTAAGTAAAAACATTCTCTCCCTAAAGATACCACTAGCCCTGAAACACAACTGGAAGCTGTCTGCAGCAGAGGCTGGTTACCTGTTCATCAAAAACTTTTTTTATTTTCCTCTTGGCCACATGTCCTCATGGCCCTTACGGTTAGGGGTGACCATGTGGCTGCATTTTAGTGAATGCATTCAGGAAAATTATTGAGTGTTGCTCCCAGTCCTCAACCATTAAAAACTTCATATGTTCAATCTTTCAAAAACCATTCCCTTTCTTTCTGGCTACAATGGAGACCACTTCAGACAGGCCGTGGGAACCACCTGATGGTAACAGAATCATTGGTGGACAGAGCCCAGGTACCTAACTTATTTCTTGGAGGAAAGCCAGTCAGAAGAGCTGTTGATTGGGATTGCTACCTGAGTATACAATAAATCATCTTTATTTTAAGCCACCACATTACAGACGCTTTTCTGTAAACAGCAGGTAGTGGTGCCCTAATGAATACATTGCCCATTCACCCACACCAAAGTGCCCTAGAACAAAGAGGCACTTTTTACAACCTCCCCACCACCACCACCAATGGCTCTAGGTTTTTTGCCTTTTCATCTCAAGTTTCACCTCCCCTCCTCTTCGGTTTCTTTTTCCATCATCCCAACTGGAATTTATTGCCCAGATCATCCACACTTGTAAGATATTAAATTCATCTATCCTATTTTCATATCACAGCCTCCATGTGGCTCACTCATTCAGTTGCTCCTTCTTACTTTGCTTTTCATCTTTATATCATATCCATTCCTTTGACTCCTCTAACTCCTCTCCACTCCCTTGACTGCCCTCACTATCTTGCTTAGACTGCATGCTCCAGCACTTCCATCACCCTCTTCTCAGTATTGGCAACTCCATTTGCCAATTGACCCTCCTCAGCAGATTAGTAGCACTCACCTGCATGGATCCGTACCTATATCAATTCGAGGTCTCTGATGTCAATTAAGCTTTCAATGTGCCTGGGAACAATTCTATGTTTTCCTAATTAATTTCTTCTCTTATTATTCACAGCAGTTATTTCAAATCTACATTTTCCCAAATCTGTGATACTGCCACCATGCTTCTTTCCTAGCCAGCAGCCTGTTTCTCACTATGCAGAGGACACAGAAGTTACTAGAAGAAATTTTGTAGTAATTTCCTCTGCTGTGAAACCTAAACTTAATTCACATCTGTCACAATGGAAAATATGTCTTACTATAGTTAATCTTTCACCTGTGATTAGCATTTCTAAGGGTTTCTAGATAAAATACAGGATTCTCAGTTAAACTGGAATTTCATGTAATATTTTTTTTTAGCATAAGTCCCTGGCACTATTTGGAACATACTTATACTAAAAAATTAATTATTGTTTATCTGAAATTCAAATTTTTCTGAAATTCTAGCTTTTTGTTTTAATTTTTTACTAAATATGACTGCCTGATTTTCCCACCTCTACTCCTTATCCAGCTTCTCATTAAATACTCCATTCTCTTTTTTGTCTTCAGTATATCAATTCTACAGGTATTCCTCATGAACATTTGTCCTACTCACCTCCTAAACTAAATGATTTTCCCTTGACCCCATGTTCCTCTCCATTGACTCCTTATTTCTGTCCTGCTCTTTACACTCTATTGGAAGTCTTGTCTGCACGCTGTCTCCTCTTCCTCACTTCACATTCATGAATTGAATGAATTTTCTTTCATCAAAGTTAACAATCATTTTGCCGAATCATACGGACACTTAGTCTTTACCTTACTGGACCTTTAAGTAACATCGGACACTAGTGAGCTACTCTTTGTTTCTTGAACTACTGTCTTTCTTGGACATTCATTGCACTGAAGTCTCCTCTTCTTGTTTTTAACTCCCTGACCTTTTTAGGTTTGCTTTCAGGCTCCTCTCCTCTGCCTAAGCTTAAAAGGCCAGTGCTACCAGGAGATCTGCTTTGTTTTAGGTCCACTCTCCTTCAAGCACTCTCTTTAGAAAAGCATCCATCCCCAAGGTTTCAATCATCATTTGCATCATACAAAGGTCTCACCCAAACATCAACAAATGGGTAAGAAACCAGGTGACATCATTTTGAGAGACTCTATTCATGGCCTAGGACAACATCTTAAGGGCTTTTGTTCTGGATGGAATGTTTGCATTCAATTTAATGAAATTCTGATATATATCTTCAGTCTCTTGGAGAAGATATGGACTACCCATGACTTTGTTATTCTCAGTAAACAAATACCCACTGTGGCCATCTTGTAAAACCTCTCCATTGTTATGAATGGATTTAAGCAGCCAACAGTAATCCAGAAAATCTTTCACCACGATAACCAAACACAAAATAGGGGCCTTTTTATTCTAGATCAGTAGTCTAGGAAATCCTTGGCTAAAATCTTTGAAGGATAATGGCTCCTTAACCCATACCATATATTTAATGATTTTTTTCCTATATCTTGGGAAAAGGATGAAAACATCAAATTATAAGATTAAACTCTGGTTCTCAGGTAAGCTCCAAGAAAATCTGTATATATCTTTCTCAGAAAGATGAATATCATATAATTAAATTAAGTGGAATTTTTGAGGCTTACAAAGTTTATATGAGAATTTTTTGGCCAAATGTGTGACAGATTTTGTTTATTACTCTTGCCATTAAAAAAAAACAAAACAAAACAAGAGACCTGTCTTTGAAACTGCCTCAAATGATCCAATAGAGTAATGACTAGCTGCCTTCACTGTCAATCCTTGGATCTAGGAGAGAATATTAACAATGTCCAGACTACAGGAGACCCATTGCTTCCTAGTTTTCTGTTGTCCTAAGTATCTGCTTCATGGCTTATTTAAAATAACAAAATTAGGCCAACCCTAGAGAAAAGAGTTATTTGTTATTCTGTCAAGTACTTACCAGAGAGATATGCATAGAATAATGAGTTAAATGATCCACAGCTACTAGAATATTGCACAGATACTGGATGTACAGTTCTAAAAGAAAATTTCTAGGCATTATGTAGTCTTCATTGGCTCTAAACATGCTTTTTGTTAGATAGTACTTTCTGCTGCCTGACTTGGTATATAGGTATACTCTTCACATTTGAGGCAAAAGAAAGATATCCTAGGAGCTCAAGAATGTTTTCCCTCCACTGTCCCATCAAAACTTTCATTATGGGAATATATATTTTGAGGAGGAAGCAAGTACTTTCATAGCAAATTTACATAACAGTATAATATTTATAACCAGTTCCTCAATTTGGCACTACTGGATATGTTCCCAGGGGTGGGGAGATACTGCTCTGTGCATGCAGGATGTTTAATAACACCCCTGGCCCCTGTCTACTAGATGTCAGTAAATCTACATCCAAGTTTGTGACCACAAAAAATGTCTTCAGGCATTGCCAAATGGAAAAGTGCCCCAGTTTGAGAATTGCTGTCATATATAATAACCCATAATTGTGTGATAATATCTGCAATTCTCCAGATGGAGAAGCTCTTCCAATTCAGAGTGTTCATATTCTTGCCTGAAGTGACTGCTTCTTCTTATCCACTACCATGTGCACCTCCAAAATGACTCAGTAGGTCTTTGCCAATCAAACACAGGTATAGAGGTATTCCACTGAAGGGCTTCAGTTACACAAGCCAGGGCTGCTGTCATGTTTTAGGCTATCATCCTCTTGGCCTTTCCAGATAACTCTTAATGCCTCACTAGAAAGGTGTTCATTGACTGAGAGCAGAGCCAGTAGCATGTACATGCTCTTTGTTCATTCCTAAAAAACAAAAAATTCTGTTTTTTGTCACCAAGATTTACCGCTAAGTACTATGTCCAGAGTCAGATCAATAAGGGAACATCATAAGTAGAGCAATCATCTTAGTTGAAACTTAAATCACCTTCTTTCAGTCCTTAAATATGTCTGGCATGGCATACTTCAGCACTAGTTAGATGAGTAGTGTACCCCCACCTCACTGTCAACTTGTCTGTGACTATTGCAAATTGTTTCTTTTTCCCCACCATCCTCGTGACATCATTCTGCCCCCAGTCCTTCCAAGCTGCTATCCATGTTTGTTGGAATCAGCAAATTAAATTCAGAAGCACTTGCTAGTTGTTTCAGAATTCAGGAGTCTGCTCAATGAAACTCCTACTTATCTCCTGCTCAACAGATCACTCTAGTGGCCTGTATATCTAGGAATACATTATCACCAACAGTTAGCAATGAGTCTTAGCACCATTTCCTCACTGTCGTCTAAAACTTTAAAGAATCATTTCTCATGTTCTTATAAATTGCTTCAAAAAATTATTATATCAACCACACACACCTCCTAACAGTTCTTATTCCTAACTACTTTTCCATCGACATCTCTGAAAGGTAGCAAGGTTTCTGGAGATGCTGAAGAAAATACTTTAAAAGTGAAAAAAAATCATAATAAAATAAAAACTTTTAACCCATGACAAATAAAGCCTGTCTTCTTTTCCCTGGGAATAGGTACCTGGTAATACTCTTCAAAGCCAACACTGAAAACACTTATCTTCCTACCAGGCCACAAGGATATCTAGGTTTTAGCTGTGTGTTTAGCGACTGAAAATCCAAATATATAATACATCTTCTAGATTTCTTAGAAATCACCTTGATCAGACATAAACTTGGGAATTCATATAATGCCATTCATTAGCATTTCATTGATCTGGCCTCTAAATCATTGACCTTTGACAAAGTGATCCTCTTTGAATATTCCCTAAATTGCATGGTGTCCTGCATTCTGTTCACTTATATCCCATTAATGGAGAAAGAGCCTGTGATTCCTAGTTTATATCCTCCCCTGCAATCTTTCCTTCCTGTTCTGTAATGCTGGGAAATCAGGTAAGTCAAAACTATATAAATTTAATTCCAAAGTACCTTTTACCCTTCAGGAGCCTAATAATTGGGGCTAATCAGAGACTCACTACCTGACTTCTATTAACCCAGAGACCAAGCATGGGGAATTTAACTAAACAATGCTTTATTCCCATCCAACTTGAATAGGACTTGATCAGTTCACTTACTTCAATCAGGTTTACAGATACCTGACAGAATCCATAAAGGAACATGTATCATTCATGTCTTGACTAAAATATGACAGTGACCAGATTTCCACTGTTTAACATTTCAACAATTCAGACAAATGTTCTACAAAAGTAACCCACTGGTTGTTGATATCAGGCTGTATAATCTGTATCAAAAAATACTTCTTCACATGGAATCCTGAAGGACACTTATGAAAGTATTTATTTTTGGCTCACACTATTATAACTGATATGAAATCTACTCTAGGAATATACTCAGGAGGGCCCACTGTATTCTGTCACATAGACATCTGCTCCTGCCTCTGATTCTTAAAATGCAAATGAGACCTCTTCTCCTATAGGTTCCCATGAGGCAATGCATACCTGAGATCTCAGGGAGCACATACACCTTCCCAAACTCCATACACTTCCTATCTCATTTCCTTTCCCCCTTCAAACTTGTCAATGCATAAAAGCTTCTTGTTCTGTCACTTAAAAATTACCACTTCAGAACAAAACCACCATATTCTTTCACTGAACTGCCAATGATGAAATAAGACAATAGTCTTTTCATTGGTCTTCCTATAATAATTAATGTTTCCTTATAGTTTATTCCCCACACAGAGGTCGGATGACTTTTTAAAATGTAAACCAGATTTTTCCCCTTTTATAACCATCCAGTAACTTCCCATCACTTAGAATTAAATCCAAACAATCTACCAAAGCCTAAAACAGCCATCATAATCCACGGTCCAGTCTCTCCCCTACTATTCTCCTCTTCAATGGACTCTACCAAATGACTTTCATGTTCATCCTAACACGTCTTGCTTGGCCCTTGTACCGAGTGACTTGTTTCCTCTGAGGTTAGCTCTTCATCATTCAAATCTTTTCCCAGTCACCTCAAAAAGGCATCCTAGGAACTCTATCAAAAAGTACCCCTTCCTTGCCAGATATTCTAATTTCTAAAACCTATAAATAATAAAAACTATCATATTCTGAATTGTTTTAATACTTGTTAATCTCTCAAAGCACAAACACTCTGTGGTTCACCAAGGCCAGGCTCTGCTGTATATGAGGTATACAGTTATGTACCAAAGCCACCATTAAAAACCAACTCACACACACCTGTGGGGTTAGTAGTTACTTTGGAGAAATCTAGATTTGAACTCTAGAAAGAGGTAAATGGGCTGAGTTGTGTCCCCCAATAATTCCTAACACCCAGTACCTCAGAATCTGATTGTATTTGGAGAAATGGCCATTAAAGAGGTAATTAAGTTAAAATAAGGGCATTACAGTGAGTCCTAATCCAATATGACCAGTGTCTTTATAAGAAAAGGAAAATTTGAGCACGGGTAGTTATAGATAGAAGACCATGTGAAGACATAGGGAGAAGATGGTCATCTACAAGCCAAAAACAGAGGCTTCAGAAGAAAACAACCCAGGTGACATCTTGATCTTAGATTTCCAGCATCTAGAATTGGAAAAAAAAAAAAAAAGAACAAAACAACAACAAAAAACCCCCACAAAGTTCTGTTGTTTAAGCCACCCAGCTTGTGGTATTTTGTTATAGCAGACTATTCAATGGGGGATTTTGCTTTCCCATGGTAGGGTTAATGAGTTGAGATGGGGAGTGGTAAGATCCTGAATCAAATTAGAGGCTGCTTAGGGGGAAAAAATGAGGATAGAAATTTAGGGATATTGAATGACCTGGAAGATTTGGACTTCTTGTACTTACTGAAGAAAATAGAAATGTACTATATACCAGGATTAATTCTGATGATTTTTTTATGGAAAGTAACGTATTTAAATCTAAATACAGTTTGCATTTTGGAATGATCCTTTTAGATGGTTAATAATGAAGACGGAAAAAGTGTTAAGAGTATGCACAGTCTTATCACCATATGATTATTAATTCAGAATACATTGCTAAAAGAAGGATTTCTGGTGCAAAGAAAACTATTTTGTCTAATTTGATGAGATGGCTAAAGAAATAAATGGTATTTGACAATACTGTTAAAGAATTTTAGAATGAACCAATGCCAAGGGCTGTAAGTCTGATTAAAACAACAACAACAACAACAACAACAACAACAACAAAAATTAAAGCAATAGACAGTGTGACATGCAGTGCCACATAAACAACGGACCCTTGATAAAGGCTTACTGAAGGGAACAGCACTGAGTTAGTGCCCACCAGGAAATAGCCATTTTAAAAAATGAAGAAAAACTAAGAGTGAGAAATAACAGAGAGGTTAAGTTAGTTATTGAATTCACATACAGTTGCAAGGCACTTCATATGAAAACCCTAACAAAAACACACAACACAGGAAAATAAAGTCATTAGAAATCACAGACTCACTTTTTAGATAATGAAACCCAGCTTTATAATTGTGAGCCACATTTTCTGCAATTCCTGAGGGAATTCTTTTTAACTTTCAACAACTGAGTGTATTGGCAAATACTTGGCAACTTGTATCTTAATAAGCAACAAAGAACAACCAATCAATAAACTGTGAAATGACAAATATTAGCAATTAATGTGGAGTATAAATTGTAGCCACATGAAGGTAAACACACTCCCAAGGGTTGCTGCTTGACTTTAAGTGCCGGTAAAATGTCCAAGTTTTTATGTGAGCCTCAGTATAAAAGGCCCCAAGTATTAATAACTGTGTACTAACTTGACCAGTATATAATTTCATCAGCCTTTTGACATAGCAACTTTTATCCACTAGAAAAATGACAATAGTTTCTATTGTCTTGAATGCTGCTGGCTCTTACTTGAATATATTATGTCTTCTGTTTTGTTTACTACACCATGCACAGCTCATGCTTGTGCTGCTTTGTTGTTTAGGACAGATGTCCATCTTTTTTTCTCTTTCTTGCATGAGGAAGCAATATCTAATTTTCCTCCTTGAATTTACCAATCAGATTCATTAAAGAGAAGGTGAAGCTGTCCTTAGAATTTCTGACTAAGTGGTCACCAAAGAGGAGAAATTATACTAATTAATGTGGTAAAATTTAAAAAGTAAATAAATAATAGAACCTACCCAGTTACAGGTAAAAACTATAAAGATTTTTTTTTGTTTTGTTTTCTGTTTTTATTTAAATTCCAGTTAGTTAATTAACATACAGTGTACTATTAGTTTAGGTGTACAATATAGTGATTCAACAATTCCATACACCACCCAGGACTCATCACAAGCACATCAAAATTCTTGAAATTAAAGCTGTTGACAGGAAACAAAGAATGTTCAATTGTTCAAATCTGAAAGTTAGGAACTTTTAACTTTAGGAACTCTATTCAGAGTAGCAAATATATAAAATAAATAGATAAACTATTTTAAATTTAGACCTCAGAGAACAATGCCTAAAAGGATGAGCTATAGAACTATACAGACATTTATCACTTTATAGTTTTGTATCTTATATTTGCTAAGTTCTTCATCTCTAAAATATGAACAGTAATAAATTTTTTATAGCTTTGTGAAGATTACATGAGTTGTCATATATGAGGCATTTCGAATAAGGCCTTGGATATCATAATATCCAATAAATATTAGTAGTATTAGTTGTGATAGTATCACTGTAGGAAACCAGAATATGCCACCACAAAATATGCCTTTTTGGCATAAGAACTATTTTGATCTGATTATTCTGAAAAACAGACACAGGAAAAGCTCTGGAAACGGTATGCTACCATTTGCAAGGGAAATTTACATTTATAAAGGAACTCTCCAATTGTGTGCATGTCACCCTCTCTGTACCAGGAGGAGAAGGATGACTCTAAAACACAAGCTACTCAACAATATGGAAGGTACACACTTAAATCTGCATAATAAAAATTACCTTTGTTTACTGTACTATTTCTGGTAACTTTCCAGTAACTTGCCTCTCCATACTTTTCTTTCTTTGTTTTAGCTGAAGATGGTACTTAAGCTCAAGTTCTAACCATCTTTTTGAGTTTACTCATCCCTCAGTTTCTCCCTTTGTATATGAAATATATATATTGACGAACCTTTGTTTGTTTAATCTATCTGTTGTAACAGGTTCCCCAGGCAAGGTAGAAGGACAAGATTTTTTTTTCCTCTCTCTACATTACTATTGTAAATAATTTCACTAATATTTATTGAACTTCCAATATGTGAAAAGTGATTATAATAAAAAGCAATTTATGTATCTTCTTTTTTTTTTTTTTTTTTTTTTAAAAGNTTTAAAGATTTTATTTATTTATTTGACAGAGATAGAGACAGCCAGTGAGAGAGGGAACACAAGCAGGGGGAGTGGGAGAGGAAGAAGCAGGCTCCCAGTGGAGGAGCCCGATGTGGGGCTCGATCCCATAACGCCGGGATCACGCCCTGAGCCGAAGGCAGACACTTAACCGCTGCGCTACCCAGGCGCCCCAATTTATGTATCTTCTGAGTGACAATCATTTTGAAAGTTCAGGTCAAAATTTTATCACCCACTTCTTCCCTCTCCACCATCTTTACAACTCCAATCTTACCACCTGAATGCAAAATTATACTCCTCAGCAATTTAAATTATGCCATTATTCCTTTGCTCATTTTTTTATTACAGATTTAAGCTCTATGGTGCTATGAAACCTGCAGACACAGAAGTTCATGATTTATGTATGTATTTGATAGCCTCACCCTTGACATCCTAGCCTCAAATCTAGACTCTTAAACTGCCCACTTAGCTCTCTTAACTGATTTTAATCTTGCATATTAGAGGAGCCATTCAAATTTTCTTAGGCATTATCATCTTGGCACTTTAACTGAAATTTATCTTTACATTTAAAAAAAATGGAACATAACAGTGAATAAAAGCAGCACTTTATTCACACAATGTATGCTAATGTTGACCCAACTGCTCTTAGCTTTTCAAAAGACTCTTGTGATTTCCTGGAATTTCCTGAACTCAGCACTTTGATGACCATGGCTATTTTAACTTCACTGCTCTCCCAATTGCAAAGGAGCGTTTGACATTTGGATTTTGTGTTCCTCTAATGGCAACTGCAATTAAAGCTTTCCCACATCAATGAGCTAACTTTCTAAGGCCATTTCAAAGGGTGAATTCAATATTCAAATTGCATGATGCTTATTGATCTGTGTGCTACTATTTGTGTGACTGGAAAAGTACTCATTAGAAATTTTCCTGACAATATTGATAAAAAAAAATAGTGAACAAAACTAATTTCACTCAAGGACTCTGCACTCATATAATGAGAACAAAGCTGAAGCCCAAATAATTAATCGGTGAGCATTAGGTATAGGTGGAAAAAGAAGCCAAACTCCCTGACTAAACAGTGCTTATTTGGAGAAGATGAGTATCCAAACTGCATTTCTAAATTCTTGAAAGTGCAATTTAATCACCTCAGAATCACTTTTAAAAGGTCTCCCAAGAAACTGCAGGCTCAGACAGCTTAGATATAAAAGCTTCCACTTGAGCCCCATGACTTCTAGTTGATTTAGGAATACCTGATACCCACCGAAGGTTCACAGGATATAAGTGATTGCTTCCTTCCGTAAGTTCTATGGACATTTAACACTAGATCTTTATGTTGCTGTTCTAAGTATTTTCAATTTCAATTTTTTTATCAGATTAAAAAAACATGGGGGGGGGGAACAAAGCACCCCTGAGCAACATCAGAATATTTGTTTCATGCACATTTGCCCAAGACTGTATCTACCCATAAAAAGTAGATTGGAGAATTATAATTATCTGGATAAGTGTTCCATTAAACATCTCATTTTTGCCAAAACATTTATTCACATAATTTCCAATCCTTTTTTCTAATGTGCTCACTGCATACAAAAAAAATAAAAAACAAAAGTCATATTGAATTACCTAGTAATCAGATGAAGAACAAACTGGAAGCTTTAACTTAGCTAACGTTCTTTCCTAGGTTTGGTACTTTTAATTGGCCAAAGTAAAAAAACTGCTTTAATTAATTTTTATATGTGTATCTATGTGAGAAAAATTAATAAAGGGTATAGAATAATCATGATTATTTGGGAAATAAAGCCTGCTGGCATTTCAGGCTTTTTTTTTTTCTTGAACACTTTTATTACAAAAGAAAAAAGGAAAGCAGGTAGATAGCCTCAGAACCCATGTTTTAAACTGGATACAGATGTTCTGGGAAAAAGCAATAAGTTTCCTTATATTTAAGAAAAATAGGAAGAAAGCAAATATAAAAAAGGTGGGAAAGACTCAGAATATATTCTTGCCATCTCAATTTTGTCTCAAACTAGCCGGTAGCAAGAAAGATGCTGATTTTTTATGACACTCTCTTTTAGCTAATAAATCACACAATTGTTGCAGGCACACAATGGGCAGTAATCAATGCTGTTTTAATGTTGTTAAAAATGCATATTTCTGTAATAGAACAATAGTGTCATTTATATAACTAGGTATCTTACAACAGACATTGGAGTTGTTATTACCCCTGTTTTATAGATTCAGAAGGTTCAGTGACAAACCTAAGGTAACCTGACTAGTCTGTGGCAAAAATGATACTAGCAACAGATATTTTCACACCCAGTGTAAGACAACTGCATTATATACATATGGCAAATAGGCTAGGTGTGCATATGAAGAGGAGAATATAAAGAGAAGGAGGCAAATGTAAAAAGAATATACAATTTTTACTGCAATTCTTGGTGTGTGTGTGTGTGTAGAAGACAGTGGCAATTAGAGTAATAATTATGGATCTAGTTCTAAAAGCCAAGAGAGGAAAAACAAACCATCAGGATAATAAAATCAATAGCAAAAGGAGTTGCTTCATAAGTTGAAAGATAATTGGCATAAAATAATGAATTCAATTCTGTTTGATAATTGCATCTGTTCTATGAAAAGACTATTTTATCTAGGTGATAATAGTGGACATTTTTCAATACATGTTTTGAATTTTCCTGATATGATAAAAAAACAAATAATATGAATGGAAATTCATATCCAAGTAAACAATGAACTAATAATTTTGTATACTTACCATCTGTCTATATATTATCAAAATATAAGCATTTTATAAATATCTGAAATCATATATCTGAAAAGTTTACATATACTTCATTATATGTGAATATAGATATTATGTCTTAAGTCCTTCATTCTAATTCCTTTCATTCCAACCAAATATCTATATATCATCTTTCTATGTGGAATGAGTTAGAAAAAAACCCGATATTTTTCTTAAGACAAATTTGTAAAAACAACATGATTTGTTTATATATTCATTCATGTCTACCATGTGACCAGCACTGTTTCAGTTTCCAAGAATATCAGGATCTAGAAAATATGGTCCCTACCCGAAGCAGATGAGTAAAAAAGACAGACATGCAAATTCAAGGTAGCTCTATCATGTGATGATCAGGATAACTGAAAGAAAAGCAGTGTACAAAGGACATACACTGAAGGGCTCTTAACCCAGACTGGATTGATCAAGAGAGATGACATCTCAGCTTCAGAATCCTCATGAATACACAAAATGGGGGCAAATAAAATGAAGTGGGTAAGTGGTGAGGAGGGCAAGGATGGTATCCTAAACCTTTACTGGGTATTCTTAGGTAACATTTAAAAAATATCGTATGCAGAATGGCTGGACAGGGAAGGTCTCTGTGTAATATACTTGGAATGGAACATAAGGTATTTAAGGAAAAGTGAATTAAGACAAAATAACAGGCAGATCATAAAGAGACACATGCATTATATTAAGAAAATCATTTGTGTGAAGATGTTTGTATACGTAAGACTCTGTTCAATACCTACATTTCTGTCCTGAAAAGATTGATGTCAGTTGATCTGCACTTTGTATTTTATTTTGGAGCATCTTTTAAGATTCTCAAAAATGAGAATCACAAATGTCATTGGTCAGAGAAATATTCCCTATTGCTCACCCTTTCGCACTCTTTCCCATCCCAAACAAATGTTCTATAGAATTATCTTTATCACTTTTATTGTAAAGGGTAGTTTTTTCTTCATAAAGGATAACAAACATATGTCATAAAGAATAGGGATTGATAATCCTTGTAATTTCATCTATGCTAATGAACTTCAAATGCTATGCATATTTCTTATATATTGAGGATTTGTCATAACAAAAATACATAATATAGGTAGAACATTAAAAGTATAGTTACAAGTCGTCCTTCTCAACAAAACAGTTTACATCCTGTTGTCAATGGAATATTTGTAAGCTGTTTGCTTGAATAATGTGTGAGGTAAAGCATTTGACAGTTTAATTATACATTGCTTTAAAATTTATTTCCTAACACTTTATTTGGGATTGGTTGTGTTTTAATTCCTTTCTCTTTCTCTTCTTTTATTATGAAACCAGAAAAACACCTTTTTAAAAGATTCTTCCTAAAAGAGAAGGGGTCTCATTAGTCTCATTTCTTCTCCTTTCAAAACCTCTCCTCATACCCTTTACTGGTTGCTCCCCAAGGCAGGAGTCATTGCTGACCTGAGTGGCCAATGCCTGAAATATTCTTTGGAGTCATGTTTTACTACTAAAGCCTTAGAAGTCATTAGCCACATGTTTTCAGATTGCAATTTTCAAATTCTATCTAGGCAGATTTTCTACCGAGACAACTCTTCTGTTTTGACTATTTTCCTACCTCAACCTTTCTTATGAATAACTGTACAACATCCGGACACAATCCCACCCATTTCATACACCAGGAAAGAGAAAGGAAACAAGTTTTGTTTGGTTCTCATGGCTTAAGCAGTGTTTGCTAATTAGCTTTTATCACAGCTCTGACTCAGAAGTTAAGGATTTGCCCAGATCTTGATATAGCACTTCATTTCCCATTTGACCCCGGCTTCTAGTAAGTATAATTCCCTCAGACAGAATCCCAAGAGTAGAGTGCTGAATGTCAAAATCTCTGAAAGACCAGTTATCATACAACAGACCAAATAGCAATAGACTATGTACTTCCAGTTGTTTTTCTAGTAATTATACAGTACTTTCACTGATTTGTGACCACCGTAAAGAAAGGTATCCACAAACCCATTCATTCATCAATGTGCATTAAATATCTACTATGACTTTATATATTTCTCATCCATAACTCTCTACTATAATCCAGACTCATATTTTCAAAATCTACTTGACATCTCAACTTCTCTTTTAGGTATCATAAACATATCAAGAACAAAAGGGACTGTCCTTCCAAAAACTTTCCCCAACTCAGTCATACTTGATTTCTCCTTTCTGACCTCTTACCTCTCATCTAATCCATCACCAATTACTCTCGGCTCTATTTCCAAAATACGTCTTGAGTCTGTCTCCTTTTCTTTTTTGAGATTTTATTTATTTGGAGAGAGAGAGAGTATGCGAGCAATGGGAGGAGCAGAGGGGGAGAGAGAGAATCTCAAGCAGACCCCATGCTGAAAAATGCAGAGCTCGATCTCATAACCCTGAGATCATGACCTGAGCTGAAATCAAGAGTCAGACCTATAACTGACTGAGCCACCCAGGCGCCCCATCTCCTTCTTTTCTCTTCTTCTGTGGGCTCATTATTCCAGCCTCCAACAGTTCTCTTCTTAACTACTACAGTTGCCTCCTAAATGATTTACTTGCCTCAAATTACCTAATCCTCATACAAAAGTAAATCATATCATAGCATTTTACTACTTAAAACCCACTAGGTTTTCAATGGTTGAGAATAAGTCCAAATTTGAGATCTGAGCCTATAATATCCTATATGATTGGTCTCCAACCTCATGTTTCACCACTTCTTTTCTCCTTGATTTCTGTGCCACAGACACACTGTTTGTTTCTACGCTTAGAACATAACAAGCACATTTTTAATCACCAGCCACCCTTCAGCAGTTACAAAAGCTATTTCCTCTGCCAAGAAAGATTTTACCATCAAGCATTTTTTTTTACTTGCCAGTGTATTTTTGTCTTCACCAACTTGAAATTTATTTTATTCGTATTTTTTCTATTACCTAATAAATATATTTAAGTAATATATTTTGCTCTAAATATCACCTCCCATAGATTTTGAAATTTATACACTATAATTCATTTTAAACAATCTCTAATGTCTGCTTTAATTTTCTGTTTCACGGAATCATTTCTTAGAAGGGCATTATTAAACTCCCATGTGCATGCTGGTAGGAATGCAAGCTGGTACAGCCACTCTGGAAAACAGTATGGCGGTTCCTCAAAAAGTTGAAAACAGAGCTACCCTATGACCCAGCAATGGTACTACTAGGTATTTACCCCAAAGATACAAATGTAGTGATCCAAAAGGTCACCTGCACCCCAATGTTCATAGCAACAATGTCCACAATAGCCAAACTGTGGAAAAAGCCCAGATATCCATCAACAGATGAATGGATAGAGAATATGTATATATATATATATACACAATGTAATACTACTTAGCCATCAAAAAAATGAAATCTTGCCATTTGCAACGACATGGATGGAACTAGAAGGTATTATGCTAAGTAAAATAAGTCAATCAGAGAAAGCCAATGATCTCACTCATATGTGGAAGGAGCATAGGGAAAGGGAGGGAAAGATAAAACAAGACAAAATGAGAGAGAGAAACAAACCATAAGAGCCTCTTAATCATAGGAAACTGAGGGTTGCTGGAGGAGAAGGGGGTAGGGGAATGGGGTAACTGGGTGATGGACATGAAGGAGGGCACATGATGTAATGAGCACTCGGTGTTATATAGGACTGATGAATCACTGAATTCTACCTCTGCAACTAAAAATACACTAGATGTTAATTAATTGAATTTTAATACATAAGTACATAAACTCCCATGTGCGTGTTTTTGGAGTCAAGGTTGCATTTCCCCTTTTATTATTAATCAATTTGATATTTATTTATTTATCTAGTTCCATCATGATCAGAAAATGTAACTAAAGTGATTTATGATATCGGCAGTTAGGCAGTTTTCCTTTGCAACTATTATTTTTTCATGATCAGTTTTTGTTTTCGTTTTAATGTTGCAGGGTATTGGAGAAGAAAGTGTGTTCTAGTGTAGGCTCAAAAGTGCACATAAACACATACAGTAATAAGGTATCTTACACAGGGTTTAGAACCTATGGTGAGTATGTAATATGAAAACTAGCATGAGTCAGTACTGCTTGAAAATCCTTTAAGAATGTTCCAGTCTAGTAACATACAAAATGATGTTGGAATAGATCAATGCATCTGATCAGCATAGAATGAAGTCATTAATTTGCATGTAGAAGCCACCTTCTATTTTCTATTTTTAAAAGTGTATATTCAAATAATAGAAAATATTTACACTGGTCACATAGAAGCAATGGAAAACTGTAAGTCAGTCTCCCATTTGAGGCTCAATTTAAAAATACGTTCATTGATGAGAAACTGGGCAGAATTACCTATGCTATTAAATCTGTTATTTTAATCTCTCTGTGTCTCTCTCTTTCTCAGCTTCTGCCTCTGTGTGTGCGTGTGTGTTCGTGTGTTATATAATTCTGTTTTCCCACTTAAGACTTTTTGCCATATGTTTTGTTTTGTCTGATATTAAAACTCACACCTTTGTCAGTTGTTTGAACTTAATACATATATCTTTGACAATCTCTTATTCTCAACCATTCTTGTATCTTTTATTTCAGATATAGACCTAGTAAAGAAATTATAGATTTATTCATCTATATATTTACTCAACTTGAAAGGCTCTCTCTTTTGATGATGTTATGAAGTTTTATTATTGTTACTTTTTGTTTCCTCCTAATTTGCAATTTATATATTCCATCGTCCCCTCCTATGAGTTTCTCACGGATCTTAAAATTTATATTAAAATGCATGCCTTCTCTCAAAAGCTTCAGCAAATCTATCAAAATCTTTTCATTTCTTTCAAAATCATCCAGAATCATAATTCTCTTTTGACATTACTATTGGTGGAATACTTTCTAACAACCACTTTAAGTTCATAGATAGACTCTTAATGATTTTTACATGTAAATGTAACCATGGTAATACTGCCTGAGAGTAAATGTGGGAGACAGCTGTTCTACATGCTGGGAGGGAGTCTCTAGGCAGTCCTTCTGCTCAACTTTGTTATGAGATGAATGGGTCCCCATTCAAGATGGAAAACTAAGCGGATCCTGGACTCATCTCCTCCCACAAATGTGAATGAATGACTTCTGAGCATGAGGATATCAAGGAAAGGCTCACACCTTAGCAGTCAGAAGAGGCTGGAACATGGTCTTGCCATAAACCCAATCCCTCTGGAGCAGCCCACTTGGGAGGGAACTCAAAAACTGGACCTCCTCCCTGAGGAGCAAAGGCTTTGAACCCCACATTGGGCATCCCCAGCTTTTAAGACCTGCACCTGACAGACAAATGCCCAAAATATCTAGCTTTGAAAACCAGCAGGGCTTGAGCCCAAGAGACTCATGGGCTGTAGGAATCTAAGAAACCATTCTTAAAGGGCTTGCAGACTCAGACTCACCTGTCTGAGGCCCAGGGTAGAAGCGGCAACGGTGGGGCATCCAAACTTTGTGAGGAAGAGACTTGTTTCTTCAGGATGTCAGCCTGAGGGGCAGGCATCTGATTTAACACACATTTGGGGGCCTGCTGGTATGCTATCTGGGGATGAAGACCAGTAGGCGCCATCTTTGTACTCACCCTCTGCTCTACTCCAGCCTCCAGACACAATCTTCTTTTCTTTTCTTCATTTGCTATTCTTTTTAACTCTAGGCTTTTTTTTTCTTTCCTCTTCTTTTTTATTATTTATTTTTGTTTCTTTGTTTTTTCTTCTTTCCTTATGAGTGTTCTCCCCACACTCTCCCTCTGCCTCACTCCAGCTGGTGAGCACCATCTTCACACACACCTTCTATGCTCCAGAGTGTGTGTCTTTTGGCCGGGGGGAGCTCTTACGTGTATCTGGTGCCCTAGTTTTCACCACTGGTGCCCCCTCTGTGGCTGCTGCCCTGGGTATGCCCTTGATTTCCTGGCTCTGGTGACCAGGTAGCTTGTGTTGCTGGCTCCCACAGGACCGTAATGATTGGAGAGATAGTTCTTGGCAGGCTACCACCCCCAGAGCACTGCACAGAGAGCAGACTAAAACATGGCTTCAGTCTTTCTGCAAAAGAGGCCTATTTGCTTGTCCTGGAGCTTCAGCCTGAGGGGACAGGCTTCAGGTTTCTCCCACATCTAGAGACTACGAAATGCTCTCAGAGAACATATGCCAAGAGACTCCATCATTGTGCTTTTCCTCTCCCTCACCACAGCCCACCAATGTCTCCAAGTCAGTCACTTGCAAACCCACCTGGAGTCCCAATTTTTGCCACTACCACCCAACACACAACTCTAGATCACCCGGCACTGGTGGTCAGGGGGCTCATGCTTGTGATTCCATAAGACTATATATATTTGCATTCTTTAAAATCTGTTGCCTAAAGGTCTGTCTTCAATCAGCCTGAATCTAGGTGCTGACTGAGATTTTCCCCATAGGGACACTGGCAGGTCCTGACACATGCTGCCATTAAAAATTTTGGAAAATCACAAAGGTTTGAGAGACAGACAAGATCTAGGGCACGGATGAAGTGTAAGGTTCCTGTCCTACATGAGACCATTACTTCAAGACAAGGAGAGGAGAAGTGGTTATTTTAGTTAATTTATAAAAAACCAATACAAATAGTCAGGCAAAATGAAGAAAGAGAGGAATATGTTCCAAGCAAAAGAATAAGATAAAATCTCAAGGGGAAAAAAAAACCTTAATGAAACGGAGATAAGGAGTTCAAAGCAATGGTCATAAAGATGTTCACTGAACTCAAGAGAAGAATGGATGAACACAGAAAGAACTTCCACAAAGAGATGGAAAATATAAGAAAGTACCAAAGAAGTCACAGCTGAAGAATGACTGTGACTTCTGCCGTCACACTTTCCCACGTATGTTTTGATTGAACTTCTCTGATCAAATTTCTCAAATCATATACCAACTGCTTTCTATTTTCTAAAGAAACTTTTAAATTACTTTATCCTAATAGTCTTTCACCCTATTTTTCAGATTTGTAAGTTCAATCTGTGTTTAATACATTTGTAGTCTCTCAGTAAACTTTGGAGTTGAGTAAAATATGTATTCAGTCTACCATCTTGAACCAAAATTTTAAATCACATAATTTCCAGAATATTCTTTTTGTCCTCCTTTTCTTCCTTTTTGGTCTAACAAAAATTTACCCTTTTCTTCAAAGTTCATTCTTTGTGCCATCTCTAGTTGCTTCCTTATCAGAACTTCTTATTCACTATATCAGTTTTGGTGTTCTCAGCACAGATTTTGAATGACTCATATATGTTCTTATCTTCTTCCCTAAGTTGATTGCTCTTAAGGGTAGAATCTGTATTCACAGCATTTAGAATCTATTAAGTGCTATTAGGACCTAACACAATACTTTATAAAGAATAGATACCTAATAGATACTTGACATAAAAGAAAAATTTCAAATTTTGGAGCATTAAAGACCCTTGAGGATTATATGACCCAATATCCTCTCTGTGGATGGCATAACAGGGGCCCATTACTGCAAGGCCACATTAGAACTCAGGCCCAAAGAAAGCATCCAGTATTCCTAATATTAGATGATGGACTCAGACTAAAACTTAGAAGAAAATATGGAGTTACTACACACTCAACAATGTGAATATATTTGGTGATTAAAAAAAAAAGGCTCACTTTTTTTTAACAAAGCAGAGTATATCATTTTTCAAAAGACATAAATTATAGAATGTTTTTACCTTAACTGAATAAACCATAATCAACTAAATACTCTTTTCATTAAGAACTCAATTCTTCAGTTACTTTAGTTCAGCCCCTTATCCACATGACAGTCCTTCAATTATTTATGATAACATTACATATATGTCAGAGATTACAAATATATAGCATATATGCTGCCACTCTCTATACTGTGATCATATAACAGAAGCCATCTTTCTGGCCAAATCTAGATCTAACTTTAAAATCTTTAACTCAGTTTTATGGGCAAGCACTGTCAATGAATGGTCAGTGGCACATATAATATATTGTATTTTTATTTAAAATATTCACAATCTATCCCCAGGATGTTAATCCTATTTTCCCCATCCCTACAGGATGATTACACAGTATCAACTTGAACTGTGAAGCAGCTATTTGACTTATTTTAGCCAATGAAATGTGCTTGAAAGTATGTTGCTTGTAAGCAGAAGCTTCAAGAGACCATTGTAATTCATGGTTTGCCATGTCTTGCTTCCCTCTGTTATGGGAGCTTCTCTGTCCGAGACTGCTGTAATGAAAACCATGTTGAGAAGAATTACAGCAACATGAACAAGAAATAAACCTTTGTGTTGTTAGCTAGCCACTGATATGTGGTTGCCATTTATAACATGACATGTATGTAAATGCATTCACTCATTTGTTCATTCATCAAACATGTTTCAGTTTCAATCACATTATTAAGTTCTTGGAGTACAGGGGTAAACAAGATAGACATGGTCTCTGCTCATAAAACTTACATCAAAATGAGGAAACTTTGTTTTTAAGAAATGCTTTTAACACAGATAAAGAATTAGATATTGAGCTTAAGGCTATGAATGGAATTAATTAAATATTACAATAGGGAAAGGGAGAGTTGAAAAGTTAGGAACTGATTTAGATACTGTGTTTAGTAAACTCTTCTGTAAGAAGATTATATTTACCCTGAAGGTAGAAAAATATGAGAATTAACAAGCTATAAGGAACGTTGGATAAAATAAGAATGGATCAAGGAAAGGAACAACATGGTAAAAAACTAAAGGAAAAAGAACATGATGCATGTCAAATATTGAAAGGAAGTCGGTATGAGCCAAAATATACTGAACAATTAATTTGTTTTAAGAGCAATGGAAGCCAATTATAGGATTTTAGGTTGAGATGTCATGTGCATAGATGAAAGATCACTCTGACTACTATACAGAAAACAGGTTAGAAGGGATGAGGGTGAAAGAAAAGAAACAGTAAGATATTGAAGTAGTCTTGGTAAACAACAGGATGGCTTATATTAGGACAGTGGCCGTGAAGATTGTGGCCATATTAGAGATTTAATTTGAGAATGGAATCAGTTGAAATTGTTGATAGAGTAGGATATGAGATAAAGAGCAGAATAAAGAGTGACCCTTGGGGCACCTGGGTGGCTCAGTCAGTTAAGCACCTGATGCTTGATTTCAGCTCAGGTCAGGATCCCTGATGTGGGATCGAGCCCTGTGTCAGGCTCCATGCTGAGTGTGGAGCCTGCTTAAGATTCTCTCTCTCCCTCTGTCCGTCCCCTCAACCTCCACTCACATGGTCTCTCTCTCAAAAAAGTGAAAGAAAGAAAGAAAAAAAAATGAGTGTCATTTCCAGAGAGACTGGCATAGGAACACTTTAAAAACTGTTATAGTAAGTGGGAATGGAGAATTCAAGTTTGGCCCAATTAATTTTATTTTGCTATGAAACATTCAAATGGAAATATCAGGTAGGCAACTGGGTACATATAACTGAAGTTCTAAGGGTAGTATCTGTACTGGAGATATAGATTTGTGAATTATCACAATGTAAGTGTCATTTAAAGGCACAAACATGTGTACAATCTCTTAGTGAAAGCATACGGAGAATAACAGGTAAAAATCCAACATTGAGCCTTGGACAACATCAAAACACAGGAGCTAAGTAAGGAGCAAGTCCAGTGAAGGAGATCAGTTGTGAGAATGGGGAAAATGCATGAAAATGATATAGGGGTTATTAAGTCTTTACAAAATAGCGTGGTCAAATCTGCTGAGTGTTGTTGAGATACCAAGTGACATTACAGGGAAAAGAAAGTGTTTTATTGAATTTGATAACATGAGAGGCTCTCAGTGATTTTTAAAATAGTGGTGAAGAAGAATCTGGACTAAAAGGGCTAACACATGAGTTCCAGACAAACAAGCAGATGTTGTCTCTCTTTAGAGAACTGAGACTATTGAAAAGCATTCCAGAAATAGAAAAATACCTGAAAAGTGGTGTGCTTCCATGAGGGATTTTTTAAAGAATGTGAGGCAGTAAGGCTTGTTTCACATTGATGGAAATATCCCATAGGAAGAGACAGATTTATGATGTACTAGAAAGAAACCATAGCTATAGGCATGAATTCCTTGAGATGATGGAAAAGAATGGAACCCAAAGCACACATGAGAAAAAATGGACTTAAGTAGCCCAATCCACTTCATCTTTACATGAAGGAGGAGCCAATGGTGTTTCAGGAGCAGGTAGTTTTACAGATAGGGTGATAGGATGATAAAGAATTTGGGATTCTCTAAGTGAAGTGTGAACAAACTGAGAGTGAGTACGGTAAGGGTGAGACAGTTTTAATAATAGGTTACGTATGAAATAGTTAGGCAGAAACATCAAGCTAATAAAGAAAGTATGGCAAACTGAATGATCACTGATTTCAAGTGTGACTGGCCAATGTGGTTGTAATTTTCCCTTGCAGGCTAAGGAAAGACAATCACTGTGGTTTATCCAGGGTTTTGATTTGGCTTTGGAGTACGGCTAACAGAGAAAGGGATAAGCAATTATAATAAAAACCACAGAATAGGGAAATAAAGAGAGAAGGCTGATATTTTGTAAGCTGTGGGGTAAAAGGATGGGATGTCTCAAGAGGTGAGAGGATTATAGCTGTGGGGTCATTATGGTAAGTGAGTTGGAAAGTTAGGAGGTAAAGGTCAGAGCAAAGAAAGTAACTTCTAGTGATGTCTATGCACTGTCCCAGTCTTAAATCTTTCCTACTTCATCTTTTAATGAAACTAAGATTCATGTATTAATCCCGGTTTCATTTTACTTTTACTCTTTACCTAGACTGCTTTATTTTTATCTTATTGCACAATATGCATTTTCGTCAGTAATTTAAAATAACTTTTTGGAATAAAGCAAGATATTAATTAATTTATTTGCATTCTGGATCTGTTTTATTGTCATCTCAGTTCTCCTTATCTGGATAGATTCTATTTTTTTCAAAGTTTTTAATAAAAAGAAGTACCCAGAACTAAAGAGTCACCATGTAAAGGTAGGTTAAAAGAGTCACAGTAGGCAACAGGAAAAACCAAGACTGGAACACAAGCCTCATTACTCCTGGTTCTATACATATATCTCTTAATTTGCAGAGATAACTAAGAATAATTGCATATATTTACTTAGTGATAACCTTGTTCTACTCACAGTGCTTAATACCTTACATGGTACATTTCATTTATTACTCACAAATAAATGTGAGGTAAACATTAGCCCATTTTAGAGAGAAGAAAACTGAGGCTTAGGAAAATTAACTTTCATAGCCACACAGCTAAGTAGTAGAGACTATATAAAACCTCAATCTAATCCCACAGTCTACCTCTATTATTCCTGTTTTACTTGTCTTCTATTCAGGTAGGTTCAGGTTGCATTTTCTTGTTTTAACAATCACTCATATACTCATACTGAGTTTATAATTACTCAAAATTCCTTGGTAGCCTTCATGTGCAGTTACTCTACTGGCTTTGTTTAGGTATCTAATAAATATTTAATAATATTTAATAAATAAAAATTATAGGTACCTAATAAATATTTAACTCATTGAATTAGAATTCTGTTCAATCAGAAAACTGGATAAACCTTGCTTCTCATATCTTCATTCCAATAATTATTTTAAAAATGATTAAATAGGACTAAAGACAGGATATTGTAGAAATTTCTCTCCATCATTCTTCTAGCACAAATACTTAATTGACTATACCAATTTTAAATCCATATAACATACTATCTCTAACATACATTCTTCATCTTGTCCTCAAAGATAATCTGAGAGGCTGTCAAAATTAATAATAAAGTTCTATTTTTTCTATATTTTTTTTGCTTGTCTAGGAAACATGATCAAATAGGAAATACAAATAATCTAACATTACCTATTCTTAGTGAACCTGTTGGTTTCTATTCATCATTGCTAGCTCTTCTAGAATAAACAAGCCATCTAGGTAATTACTAATTCTATATTTTATGTCTAACATGTTCCTAAGTCATGTTTTACCCTTTCTTTGCTTTCCTTAGTATTTGTGGGCAGTATCTGTTTGTTAATATACTTAGTCTTTCTGACTTCCGGGGAAGATGGCAGAGTGGGAGGACCCTAAGCTCACCTCATCCCATAAATACAACTAGATAACACACAAATCAGTTTAAATAACCCAGAAAATGGGGGCGCCTGGGTGGCTCAGTCGTTAAGTGTCTGCCTTCGGCTCAGGGTGTGATCCCAGGATCCTGGGATCGAGCCCCATGTTAGTCTCCTCTGCTGGGGGCCTGTGTCTTCCTCTCCCACTCCCCCTGCTTGGGTTCCCTCTCTCACTGGCTGTCTGTCTCTCTCTGTCAAATAAATAAATAAAATCTTAAAAAAAAAAAAAACCCAGAAAATGACCCAAAGACTGGCAGAACAGACTCTTGTCTACTAAATATAGAGGAGACCAATCAAAGACAGTAGGATGTCTGGAGCTACATGGACTGTGCAACTGTCCACAGGAGGGAGGGACAGACAGGTGTCTCCATACCTAGGCAACCCAGGCACAAGGGACTGCACTGGAAGATGAATCCCCATAATATTTGGCTTTAAAAAACAATGGGGCACAATTTCACACATTCCAATAATCAGCAGGACTTAACACCTGTAACTTTAAAAACCAGTGGATTTCAGGGCACCTGGGCGGCTCAGCCAGTTAAGCAACTGCTTTTCGCTCAGGTCATGATCCCAGGGTCTGGGAATCGGCCCTGTGTCAGGTCCCTGCTCAGCAGGAAGCCTGCTTCTCCCTCTCCCTCTGCCTACCAGTCCCCCTGCTTATGCTTTCTCTCTCTCTCTCTCTCTCTCTCAAATAAATGAAATCTTTAACAAAACAAAACAAAACAGTGGGTTTCATCCTGAGAGAGCCTGGAAGGGGAGGAAACTGAGTCCCCTGCACTTAAANTCAAATAAATGAAATCTTTAACAAAACAAAACAGTGGGTTTCATCCTGAGAGAGCCTGGAAGGGGAGGAAACTGAGTCCCCTGCACTTAAAGAAACAGCACTATAGAACCCTGGAGATACAGCATAGAACAGGAGTTTGAAAAATGCTTGGGATATATTGGGAGGGAGATTTGTTTACTAATCTAAGACCATGTGCTGGAGGGGTAGGCATCCTGGGGGATTTCTCTAAGAACAAAAGGTTGGATGGCATGGTTTCTATCCCCTGCTCTTGTAGCCTAGATATATGGAGACCTGCAGGAACCAGTAAGACACAAACACTCATTACCAAATTACTAACAGCATGCCCAATCCCCAAATTCCCGCATTCTCCTGAAGATGTGCCTTATCCATCCAGGCCTCAGCTCCAGGCCCCCTCCCACACCAGACCTGCACAAACTTGTTAATACCACATGCCCCACTCCACATTTTTCTGCAGACCTGCCCTCTCCAATATACTTTTGGCTAGAACCCATCCAAAGTGGTGCCACAAGCCTGGCAGGGTGCAAGCAGCCACAAATGGGACCAGGACCACTCTAACGTGCATCCTGACCCAGGGAGAGAGGATGATAACCACACACAACAGTCTAACAGCAGCCCTTGCAGTAGGCTAAGGGCAGACATCTGGTCTGACAGTAAGCCCACCCACCAATGAAAGCTTCTCAGGGCAAAACACAGAGGAAAGCACCCAGCAGTTTGGTTCTGCTGTATCTCTATCAAATGCGTGGTGCAACTTAACTCAAGCCCAAGGAAGCCCCAGACTTGCCCACAAACAACACAGGGACCAAATCCTGCCCACAACAGGCAAAGAAGGTCATTGCAGATGAATGGACTGAAAGCAAAAACAGCTCAGCTACAACAGACAGCACACACACACACACACTCGCACATAAGAGGCATCCATGAAGTGGGAGGTTGTGGTGAACAGGGGACATTGTACTGCAGGGCACTACAGGACCTGTTCTTCACAAGGCGACTACTTTCAAGAGCAGAAGACATATCTGGCTTTCCTAATACATAGAAATGGACACAGAGAGTTACACAAAATGAGGAGAAAGAGGACTATGTCCCAAATGAAAGACGAGGACAAAATCACAGAAAGCCAAACAAAACAAAGATAAGTAATATGCCTCATAGAGAATGTCAAGTAATGACCACAAGAATTTAATGGACATAAGAGTGAAGAACTTAATGGACTTAAGAAAAGAGTGAAGGACCTTTAACAAAGAGATAGAAAACATTAAAAAGAACCAATCAGAGATGAAGAACTCAATAACTAAAATTAAAAATACACTAGATGGAATAGAGGAAGCAGAAGAACTGAGCAGTAAAATGGAGGACACAGTAATGGAAAGCAATCAAGCTGAACAAGAGAGAAAAATATACATATGTGTATATATATATATATTCAAATATAGGGAAATACATATTGAAATATAATGAAAATAGACTTAGGGAACGCAGTGACACCATCAAGCAAAATATTCACATTATAGGGATTGCATAAGGAGAAGAGAGAAAAGGGGCAGAAAATTTAGCATGTTATTTGGAGCATGTATTGGAAGAAATAATAGCTGAAAACTCCCCAAATCTGGAATAGGAAACAGAAATCCAGATCCAGGAGGCACATAGAGCTGCCAACAATATCAAGCCAAAGAGGTCCACACCAAGAAATACAGCAATAAAAATGGCAAAGTACCGATAAGAGAATTCTAGAAATACAAAGAGAAAAGTAAACAGTTACATACAAGGAAAACCCCATAAGACTATGAGCTGTTTTTTTCAGCAGAAACTTTGCAAGCCAGAATAGCATGGCATAATATAGTCAAAGTGCTGAAAGAAAAAACTTGCAACCAATAATGCTCCACCCAGCAAGGCTATCATTCAGAATAGAAGGAGAGGTAAAGAGTTTCCCAGAAAACAAAAGTTAAAGGAATTCATGACCACTAAACCAGCCCTACAAGAAATGTTAAAAGCATCTCTTTGAGTGGACAAGAAAGGTCATAATGCAGAAGTAAGAAAAGTAGGAAACACAAAAGCAGTAAAAATAAGTATATCTGTAAAAATCAGTCAAGAAATTCACAAAATAAAAGGAGGTAAACTATGACACCATATACTTAAAACATGGGGAGAGTGGAGTAAAGAATGAGTTCAAACTTTAGTGGCTATCAAATTAATATAGACTGCTATATGCATAAGATGTTATTTACAAACCTAGTGGTAACCACAAATCAAACACCAGAAGTAGATATGCAAAGAATAAAAAGAAAGGAATTCAAGTATATCACTAAAGAGAGCTAGCAATCCATGAGAGAAGAGAGCAAGAAAAGAAAGGAACAGGGAAGAACTAAAAAACAGCCATAAAACAAGTTAAAAAAATGGCAATTAGTACATACCTATCAATAATTACTTTGAACATAGATGGACTAAACACTCCATTCAAAAGACACACAGTTTTGCAATGGATAAGAAAGCAATGCCCACCTATATGCTACCAATAAGAGACTCATTTGAGATTGAAAGTGAAGGGATGGAAAAGCTTTTATCATGCAAATGGAGTGAAAAGAAAGCTGGAGTAGCAATACTTACACTGGACAAAACAGACTTTAAAACAAGGACTGTAATAAGAGATGAAGAAGAACACTATATAATCATCAAGAGAACAATCTAACAGGAATATATAATTGTAAATACTTATGCACCTAACATGGGAGCACTGAAATACATAAAGCAGCTATTAGAAAACATAAAGGAAGAAATTGATAACAATACAATAATGTCCCCTCTCACCACTTTTATTCAACATAGTACTGAAAATCCTTGCCACAACAATCAGACAACAAAAAGAAATAAAAGGCATCCAAATTGTTAAAGAAGTAACATTCTCACTATTTGCAGATAACATGACACTATATACAGAAAACCCTCAAGACTCCCCCGAAAAAATATTAGAACTGGTAAATGAATTCAGTAAGATTGGAGGATACAAAATTAATGTACAGAAATCTGTTGCAATTTATATACACTAATAATGAAGTAGCAGAAAGAGAAATTAAGAAAATAATCCCATTTATAATTTCACAAAAATTAAAACACCTAAGAATAGGTAAAAGAAATAAAAGACTTGTACTTTGAAAACTGTAAAACACTGATGAAAAATATTGAAGATGACACAAACAAATGGAAAGATATCCACGCTCATGAATTGGAAGAACAAATATTATTAAAATGCCCACACTACCCAAAGAAATCTACAGATTTAATGTAATTCCTATCAAAATACCAAGAGCATTTTTCAGAGAACTAGAACAAATAATCCTAAAATTTGTATGGAACCACAAAAGACCCCAAATAGCCAAAACAATCTTGAAAAAGATGAACAAAACTGGAGGTATCACAATCCCAGAAATCAAGATATACTACAAAGCTGTAATTAACAAAAAACAGTATGGCACTGGCACAAAAACAGAAACATAGATCAATAGAACAAGTAGAAAACCCAGAAATAACCCAGAATTATATGGTCAATTAATACATTAGAAAGCAGGAAATAATATCCAATGGGAAAAAGTTTCTTCAACAAATGGTGTTGGGAAAACTGGACAGCTACATGCAAAAGAATAAAATCGGATCACTTTTTTAAAGCATACACAAAAATGAACTCAAAATGGATTAAAGAACTAAGTGTGAGACCTGAAACCAGAAAACCCCTAAAAGAAAACACAGGCAGTAATCTCTTGAACATCAACCTTAGCAATATTTTCCTAGATATGTCTACTCAGGCATGGGAAATAAAACCAAAAATAAACTATTGAGACTACACTGAAATTAAAAGCTTTTGCACAGCAAAGGAAACTAAGGCAACCTACTGATTGAGAGAAGATATTTGCAAATGATATATCTAATAAAGAGTTAATATCCAAAATATATAAAGAACTCATGCAACTTAAAACCAAATAAGTAATCTGATTAAAAATACTCAGGACCTGAATGTACATTTTCCCAAAGAGGTCATACAGGTGGCCAACAGACAAATGAAAAGATGCTCAACATCCACTCATCATCAGGGGATGCAAATCAAAACCACAATGAGACATCACCTCATACCTGTCAGAATGGCCAAAATAAAAAAAATAAATAAAAATTTAAAAACCCACAAGAAACAACAAGTGGTGGCAAGGTTGTGTAGAAGAAGGAACCCTTGGGCACTGTTGGTGGGAATGCAAACTAGTGCACTCAATGTGGAAAACGGTATGGTGGTTTCTCAAAAAATTAAAAATAGAATTACCATGCAATTCAGTAATTCCACATCTGGATATTTACCCAAAGAATACAAAAACACTAATTTGAAAAGATATATGCACCCCTATGTTTACAGCAGCATTATTTACAATAGCCACATTATGGAAGCAGCCCAAGTGTCCACCAATAAATGAATGGATAAAGGAGAGGTGTTAACTATAGTGGAACATTACTCAGTCATAAAAAAAGAACGAAATCTTGACATTTGCAACAATATGGGTGGATCTACAGAGTATTATGCTAAGTGAAATACGTCAGTCAAAGAAAGACTTATACCGTATGTTCTCATTCATATGTGGCATTTAAGAAACAAAACAAACTAGCAAAGGGAAAAAAAAGGAAGAGACAAACCAAGAAACAGACTTTTAACTATAGAGAACAGATTGATGATTGCCAGAAGGGAGAGGAGTGTGGGGATGGGTGAAATAGGTCTTTGGGATTAAGAAGTGCACATGTGATGATGAGCACTGGGTGATGTATGGAATTGTTGAATAACTATGCTGTACACCTAAAACTAATATGGCATTGTATGTTGACTATATTAGAATTTAAATTAAAAAAAAATTAAAAAGACACAAACCGAAAAACAGACTCTTAACTATAGAGAAAAAACTAATGATTACCAAACGGGAGGTGGGTGGGGGATGGATGAAATAGATGAAGGGCATTAGGAGTACACTTACCATGATGAGCACTGAGTAATGTATAGAATTACTAAATCACTATGTTGTACTCCTGAAATTAATAGAACACTGCATGTTAACTATACTGGAATTACATATATATATATATATATATATATATATATATATACACACACACACATACATACACACACAATATATATACTTTCTTTTGTTTTTCATTCATTCGGGTGTGTGTGTGTGAGTGTGTGTGTGTGTGTGGCATAACACTCTTTTACCACTAACTGAATTCAGTTTTACTTTTTGTTTCCTGTTTGCATAAGTGACAAAGAGTTCTGCACATATATCTGGAATAGACCAATATAGACAGAATGATTTGGGGGTACCAGTAAGGTTCTAATACTACATAAATTCTTTTAATAGATTTGCATAACATGACTGGTGGCCCTTATTCTGCCACTAAGACTTATTTTTTTTAAGTTTTTCAGTATATGGGGCCCACAGCGCAGAATCTCTAAAACCTTGGAAATGAGAAATGGAAATCTTTGGAGACTTGACCCTTAAAAAGAACATGTAATCATGAAGGTATCTTCAAGAGTTGATCCCAGGTCAGCAAAATTTTACTGTAACATGATTAAATGTATTAATAAAATTCACAAAAGTTTATATCCCACCACTGGGGATGAGGGTAGGGTGGGAGTGGTCTACAAAAGCAGCAAAGATAAAGGAAATTCACAAAGGGAAATATAGTCTGTGATACCATGAAGCTATGTCCAGCAGAGAGATTCTTTTGCAACAAGCTTTAAATATTTCTGGTCCTATTGGCAAAATCATCTCCATTTGAGTTATCAAGTTATTTTAGTCCTACTAGTAAACATTTCATTAATCTAACTTTCCTTTCTTCAATTCCTCAACCACAATGGAATTTTCTAAATAATTTTTAGTATTATATTCCATATTACTTACTTACAGGGACAAAATATAATCATGCAAACATATATGTTCCTGTTCCTGGAAAGTAATTTCTCATTGTAAACTAAAATTTTTGTACTGCGCTAGAGAAAATATCATGTCCTCACCAAATCATTTCATTTTACTGGGGAAACTGTTACACTAATAAGTGCAATGTAGCTGTGGAGCTGAATAAAATAAAACCTTTTGTTAACCACAGTATTGCATCTAGAAATGTTTTTGTGATTTGTTTTCTATCTATGGAATATGGGGCAAGTGATATGTCACCAATGCTCCTGGGTCAATAAAATAGTTGTTCGTTCTCCACATTCTCTTTTCTCCTCCAGCAACCTAGAAACCATGTGTTCTAGATGGTATAACTAAAATTTTGAAGAGGTAAGCAAAACTCAAGTTATGGAGGGCCTGAAATTCCTCACTAAGGAAATTGGATAAAGAACTACAAAAGATAAAAGCAGAGCATTAAAGTCCCAGAGTATCATTTCAGAAGCAAGTTACACTAGTTGCAGGTTGAAAAGTGAATTTAAAGAACAAATGAACTGAGAGAGTGGGCATTATAGGAACACACTATAAGAAATGAAGAGAACCCAAAGAAAAAGAGTGGTATCATTGAGATACCTGGATGAAAATTAGAACTACCAAGAAAGTACAACTGACCAACAGAGTCAAGGATAATGCTATCTTTTGGACTTATGCAACTAAGTTGGATGCAATATTACCTAAAATGTAATACAGAAGGAAGGATCCAGCTCAGTTTCCTTCAGAAACTTCACTTTATGTTTTTATTTTCATCCTTTCATTTGTATAATTCATTAGAATTTTCAAACTATTTTCAGAGTGTCAAAGCCAGCAATTGAACTAAGAGCTTGTTTTTGCTCCAGTCTTAGTTTTTTTTAATAAAAATCATAACTCCATATTCTATTTGATGAGAATATCTCATATACAGTTTATGTAAATTGCATTTAATAGTCTATATTTTAAAATTGTAGAGGTCAAGAACTATATCTACCTGTTTGTTTACCATCCTTTTGCTCAATTACATCTATCAGTTCATGAAAAACCCAGATCAGGGTCACATGAGTTGAACGTTTTCTAAACATTACCTTCAATTTTTATATAAACTCTGCCAGCTCCAGCATTAATAAACATATGTAAGACAGTAAAACTATTTTGTGAGCAAAAAATTTTGGCTCTCAATCAAATTTTCTTGGTTGACATAACCTTAGAGTCAAAAACTTCATTTGTGGTGATAAGTGTGTCTTCAAGTATTATCTACAGTTTTTCTCCCCCTATTTTTCATCTGGTCTACCATAACTTTGAATTTAGACCTCATCCTCCACTCTCACTCCTCAGGCGTATTTCCCTTGGCCTTCTAGATCAGGTCAACCTTCCTTTGTACATGATAGCCAAGATCCAGTTACTGTACTTTCGTGGCCATTATTAGTCTTGGGAATTTCCATTTTCTTTTATGGTCCTTTAAAATCACACTTTGTTTCTCCTAACTGACTATACATGCCTTTATTTCTTCTTACTCTCGTAGCACTTTAATTGAAAGTGCATTATATGAATGAATGCATGAAACATTGTCTTTTTGTTTTCTAAATCATCATTCTATATTATCTGAAGCTTATTCTCTTATTTCTTTTTTTGGTTTTCATTGATATATATGTATTTTTGCAATTCTGCTTTCAGCTCCTTTTACTGGACAACACACACTAAAAATGCTGAGTGTAAATACTATTTAAAGAGTATATGGATAATCTATCAAAAAAGAAAGAAAGAAAAAAGAAAAGCCCACAATGTTTTAAGGCTTTTTACTCCTATTAACCTCAAGGGATCATTTAATTTCATAAAACAGGTGACACAATGGCCTCTAGGACTCTATACTCAGCAAGACAGAGCAAAATGACTTAGCCATATTTTTATTCTTGTCTTCTCTTCAGGAACTTCGAAGACAAGAGGTCAATTAGGCCCCATTTTGTTCTTAAAAAAAGAATTTAGTGTTCTTGACAGGTGTCAGATTGCAAGTCCTTAGAGACAAACATTTCTTGTTTGCCATCAGAGCATTTATAACACAGATAGCTGTATGTGGTTTTGCTTCCTCTTCCCTTGTTCCTTACCTTATACACAGACCACAGTCCTGACCCTCAGAGAGCAACTCCAAATGCAGTAGAGTAATGCAGTCTGCCGGCTATTAAATCACTGGCTCTTTAGCACATGTTCCCTATAGCAATGGCAGCAAACATACTTGTGATGATGTTTCTTTTATGATGTTATGCTTTATTCCCTATAAAGTAGCTTGAAATGTTTAACACACTACACGAAATTTACTAAATAAGCATGCCATCAGAACACCTTCAACCTTCCTTTGTTGTCATCAGTGTCGTAATAGGTGTTTTAAAAATTAAATTTGTTTTAATGGCTTCAAGATTCAGTGTTAGAAGTTTGGTAATTTTTCCCCCTTGAAATGTTCCAATTTTAAGGATGAATAACTTAAAGCTTCAACAAACATCAAATACAATGATTTACAAAATATTTCTCTCTTCCTGAAACATTTTCCATGCATTGATATTATTAACCAGATTTTATTGATTATTATTCTTCAGACTGATATTATTCTTCAGATTTTCCTGGGGGAGCTCCAATAGCTTTGTCAAATGTCACTAAAAACTCTAAAGTGTGTTAAAGTTAGTCACATATCATGTACAGCAAACGTCCTGGGAAGACTAGTTGGACATAATCTCCACACAAGGGAGATTGCCTATTACCTTATAATAATGACAAGATCATCAGATTTAAAGACTTTGAGGTCATCTTCTTATCAGAAGAGGAAGCAGTCTTCCACTTTAAACCCAAAAAACTTTCCAGAAATGGGGGAGAGGTGACAACACAGCATGGCCACATAGCCAGTAAAAGTCTGATTTGGGTGGATTAGGATGGTGACCAGTAAAGCCATAACCTCCCCAGCCACACAGCTATAGAAGATAGCTTCAAGTGGAGTTCATCATATGGCCTTTTTCCTTATTATCATGCAGAGAGTCATTTTGAGAATCCATGTTGATAGACCTTTCTTCAGTTTTAACATTGAACAGAATGAAAATATTTCACCATACCTAGTCCTAAGAGGTCTTTATCTGACTCCCATTACAGTACCAATACTACCATTTGATATTCACCCTGGAAGGACAGGTCAAGAGCTTTTAAATTGGATGAGTTGGTGGCAGGATAGAATCCAATGCTTAAAGAAATATAGTTCCAAAAACATTGTGGATGTTTTTATATTCTTGTTTCAGGCATTTTAGAACTTGGATCCCAGCATCTTGACACTTTTCCAACCAAAAACTGGCATAAATGCATCTCACTTTCAGTTGTAGACAATTTCCTCAATGTAGTTATTGACACCTTTATTCATTTCCTTGTATCTCCTCTAGGCATATGGATAAAGCCAGTGCAATATATTAAAAAACAACAAAAACAAAAAACAAACATTAACAATGCATATAAAAGGAAGGTCATTTTTACAGACACAGTTCTGGCCACCCACATTTTTTAGACATAAGTTTCACATTCACCATCAACTTCAGCAATAATCAGAATAGATCACTGAGCTATGCTTGCAATCGTATTTCCAACAAAGACATCAGGTCGTACGACCTCAGTGATGGCTTCACAAAAGGTGGTCATCTCGTATTTCTCCAAGATGATACTGATGATATGTTTAGCCCTACCAAAACTCAAGTATATTTAAAGGATTTCTTCCTCATCTAGGAGGCCTCTCTCAAACTCCTCATTCGTCCTGTTATTAATTCCACTAATCTTGTATATCAAGTGGTCACTGGTGTTGAACATGTTAAAACCCATGTGTCTAATGACCACAGTGTGGATGTGTATCTTCTTCTTCTTTTCCATCTTGGTTTTGATTTAGGGATGATTTCTATGGTGTCCAGACTGTGGTTGAAGATATATTGTGAAAGGTTCATTTATAATGGATGTTAGAGAACATAATCTGTAAACTCTTGTTCTATTGAAAAGTTTCCCTTATTACTTATTAAAATTACTCTCATAATCAGCCTCTCTATAATATTTAAAGTTTCTATCAGGAAATTAAAAGGCTAAAAATAACCTCCATAGCATGTTTCATCCTCTGTATGAACCTGGAATAATCTCAAATCATGTGAACACAGAAAGAAGTGAATGTTTATTGAGTACTATCCTATATGCTGCAGTCATGACACCAGGTGCTGGAGATGCAGAGATGAGTAAGACATTGTCCCAGAACTCATAGTCCAGTGAGACACATTCATTTTCTCCCTTTATTCACTGAAGTGGCCTGCCTTTCTTTTCCTTACAGTGGATGCTGATACAACTTGTACAAAGGAATTGATGAACACAAGCAAAAGAGATAAATGGCAAAACCATCTGAAGTATTCTTTCTTGGGCTGGCTCTTCTCCAAATGACAACTGATAATTAGGTAAGTAAATGAGACCTTACTGAAACAACTGACTTTCTGATTAAAATACCATGCAGTATAATGACATACTGCAAAAGGAACAACCTTTTCTTTTCATGCTTACTACTCTCATGTTGACTTATCATTCAGTATTAGGCAGAGAAGCAGCTAAATGCACAAAGTTTAGGGTCAAGTGAAAATTACCCAAAGCTTTATGGGTAATTAGGTTGGGTTATATTAGGCAAGGGGGTACTCATTAGTTACAATGCAAACACTATGTGGTTACTAGACATTCACATCTCAGCATGGCTCTTAGTTCAGCCCATAATTACCTATTCACCAGATGATCAGTTTTGTAGCCGAGTGAAGAAGGAATCCTCAGGAAACACTATTGTGTCACCCTGGAAACGTGGTGACTAACAGAGCAAGTGAGCTAAGCAAAAATTTATTATTTTTGAAGAGGGAAAAGCCTTTCTTTGGAATCTCCTTACCTCCAGAGAGAGCCTTATGAATCATTTAAGTAAGTGGTCTCCTAAATGTGATTTGAGGAGTTGGTAAGAGGCCTTTCACTCTTAGATATCAACCCTGGTTATGGCCCCATTTCCATTATAGATTCATTTCCCAAATATCGGGTGATTTTCAAATGCAGAATCACAAGGTAAAACCCCAATTTTGCCAGGAGGGTAGTATTTTCAGTTGGAGTCAGTTATAGTTTAGGTAATCATTATCAATGTGGGTTAGATGATAATAAATTTTATAATCTATAATTAATTCTAAGGCCCAGTCAGGATTCGTGCTTTCACATAACAGAAACTAATTTAAGTTTTTGGAAAAAAGATCTGATTGGTTGAACAAAGACTGTATATTCAAACTGCAATTGCCAAAGATGAGAAAGAGCTAGAAGATAGATTTTAGTCAAAGTGCTGCCTCCAAACAAGAGGTTGTGGACAGACTAACCAAATCAGAAAGAGAGTTCAGAAGTTGAAAAAAAATTTTAATCAGAATTTATTTTCTTTCTGGCTCTTCTCTAATGTGTTGAATTATAATTTGATGTGACAAATGTATCTCATAAGGACATAGAGAGGCAGTTAAATGGGAGAAAGAACCCCAGACCAATACATTTCTCCTTCGTCCTAATGTGACCCAGAAACAATCCTCTGCAAGTCTGATCAGGACACTAAATTCTGTAAATGATTAGATGCCCTAAATTTGTTGATAAATCATTCAGATCTATAAAGCCATGGAACAATGTAATAGTAAAATTGTAAACATTTCTGGAAATTTTATATTAATTTCTCCATTAAAAACTCACTTCCTTAAAATATAAGAATCCCTAATGTTATTTCTAGTACACTGGTTTATTAGGCATACGTGGTAACACATGTGTAAAATGGGAAGAATGCTATGGCTTGAGATTTTTAGCAATACTTAGCTGAAAAATGTTTACGCATGAGCATGAAGCTGCATTTTGATTTTTAAATGCAAAATGTTGTCTTCATAAATTAATGGCCTCTTTATCAGAGAAGATGAAAATATTTCATTTCCTATAAAAGGCTGGAGAAGGGAATCAGAGACCACCAATGATACTTTGGCAGACAAGGAAAACAAGCCCAGTTCAATTAAAACAACAACAACAACAACAACAACACCACAATAACAAAAAAATCCTGTCCAATTCCAAATGTGTTGGTAGAAAGATAACCACTAGCTTCTACTTGAACTCATAATAATCATTTGCCTTATAATAAACTTGTTTAAAATGCTGATATACAATATTAAAATACATACCATGTGATATTCAAGAAAGGAGCTTTGATTTTTGTTTGATAAGAAAACACATCTCTCTCAGAATAATAATTAAACGAGGTCTCAGTAAATGCACACTCATGTGGTACACCCAGAGAACAAAAAGAAAAAAGACAGCATTCATTCCTAGTAATTAGAATTGAACATCATTTGGGAATTGAACATCTTCCGTTCTGCTCACTAATTCTTTATGTAACCATAGCCTAGAAGCCAAAACCCCGTTTACCTTAACATTTAGATCAGTAGTATGACTGTAACATGTCTTTTATTAATATTAAATCCTGTTCTATTAAATATGGCTTAGCTTTAATTTTGAAGTCCTAAAACAAAAATGAAAGTGCCATACGTGAACTTATACCTGGCCACACATACTATTTAAGACAAAACACATCTTTTATTATAAAAACATTTTTCTCTGACAGGCCTGTTATAACTATGCTTAAACATTCTATGTCTTCTCNCAAAAATGAAAGTGCCATACGTGAACTTATACCTGGCCACACATACTATTTAAGACAAAACACATCTTTTATAAAAACATTTTTCTCTGGCAGGCCTGTTATAACTATGCTTAAACATTCTATGTCTTCTCTAAATGTTCTTCCTTTACTTCTATATTTCTTGATTGATGATGAAAACGAACTTCAGAGACATGTTAAGAATGATCCCTGTATAGATTTTGCAGTGTAAAATAAATGCCTAATCACAGTGGGACTATTTGTAAGTGATCCATCCTAATAGAAGGAAAACATAACAGTCTATCTATCCTGCTGTTAAAAGTCCTTCAGAACATGAGTGATTGCTAATTGTATGCTTTAAAAAAAAAGTTCTGACAGTAGAATAGACTCCATTCAAACTAGGAATTGATGAGCTCTGTGCCTATAAAATATACATGCTCTACTGTTTATTAAACCCTCACATGACCAAAATAAATCAAAACTATGCAATATTAAATTAATTAAACCAAATAAAACTTCCTTAAATGTGGGATTATTATATTGTGTTCCATATGTTATATGCTATTATATAAGAAAAGATATAATTTCACCCAATTTTTAAATTAAATGATCTAATGATTTTTAGTTAAGAGTATAGAGATGCACTTAAATATGAAATTAAATCTAATCAAAGGCACACCATTTATTATTTGGGTCATCACCAAATCGCTAATCAACTTCAAGCAGTTAATACACGTTAGGCTAAGAACAAATTTTCCATAAATGCTTGAAGAAAATAGCTTATGATAAATTTTTTATAAACTCGAAGTATCTACAACTTCAAAGCACACAAACCTAAATGAGTATCCTGATGAATACGGAGAGAAATAGCATAATTCATATGTGTTCTATACGCCTTAAATGCTTACTATTCTTTTTTATCTTTATGAAAAGAAGTACTTCAAATTTTCACAGAATTTTACTACCTTTTTTCAATGAAGAAGCTAAAAGACAAAATTACACACTTCTTAAGATGATAAAACAGAAATATTAAGCAATATTTAGTACTTACTGCATATATCACCAGTAAAGTTCTTAAAAATCAAAGTCAGAATTTAAGAGTTCTCAGGACGCCTGGGTGGCACAGCGCTGAAGCGTCTGCCTTCAGCTCAGGGCGTGATCCCAGCGTTATGGGTTCGAGCCCCACATCCAGCTCTTCCGCTATGAGCCTGCTTCTTCCTCTCCCACTCTCCCTGCTTGTGTTCCCTCTCTCGCTGGCTGTCTCTATCTCTGTCGAATAAATAAATAAAATCTTTAAAAAAAAAAGAATTTAGGAGTTCTACATTTCATATTCTGTCACAGGTCAGTAGAACATTCTATTCAGTGGATAATATGATGACCACATTGTCTAATTATACCCTGTAAGGCTGAATATTTGGTGAGTTATCATTAACTCAAACAGAAAAGATCCAACAGTGAATCCAAGCAAAATCTTCCAACCAGTACTTTTTCAATTAAAATATGCCATTCTATATCCCAATATCTATTTCAGGGCTTTCTTCACTACAAATTTATTTTTTCTTTAATTTTTATTTTATTTTTTAATTTATTTGAAAGAGACAGCCAGCGAGAGAGGGAACACAAGCAGGGGAGTGGGAGAGGAAGAAGCAGGCTTCCCAGCNATTTTTATTTTATTTTTTAATTTATTTGACAGAGACAGCCAGCGAGAGAGGGAACACAAGCAGGGGAGTGGGAGAGGAAGAAGCAGGCTTCCCAGAAGAGCAGGGAGCCTGACGTGGGACTCAATCCCAGGACCCAGGGATCACGCCCCGAGCTGAAGGCAGACGCTTAACAACTGAGCCACCCAGGCACCCCTTCACTCCAAATTTCTAAGTAGCTTGATAGCTGTTCTTATTAAGAAATGCTTNATTTTTTAATTTATTTGAAAGAGACAGCCAGCGAGAGAGGGAACACAAGCAGGGGAGTGGGAGAGGAAGAAGCAGGCTTCCCAGAAGAGCAGGGAGCCTGACGTGGGACTCAATCCCAGGACCCAGGGATCACGCCCCGAGCTGAAGGCAGACGCTTAACAACTGAGCCACCCAGGCACCCCTTCACTCCAAATTTCTAAGTATCTTGATAGCTGTTCTTATTAAGAAATGCTTTATCCTTTTCATTTATTTTTTGAACAATGTATATCTTAGATTCTAAATCCCATAAATACACAAGTATAATTCTCAAGGAGGATAAAATATAGTCAGAATTCATTCCAAAGATGCCACTAATAAGTAACAGAGAGAAGTAATGGTTATCACACTGTCTGTAGCTCAGGGACTTAGGTAATAAATACTTTTATGAATTGTATTGTGTGAATAAAAATTGATATGTGGGTAATAATTTATGTATATATATTTTAATAGATTTTTGTTGAATTTCACAGATAAATATTTTGAGTTTTAAGGAAAACATATTATGTGACAAAAGTACTATTCTAAGTCTAATAATGTACTAGACCAACAAATAATTTTCTCTAGTAGATATAGCATCAGGATATTCCAAAAAAAAAAAAAAGATAAAATCTTCTTTTCTTTTTTTTTTAATTTCTGTTTTCTGCAAAAATGGACCCCTCCCTCTATGTACTCTACTTCTAATATAGCCAAGACTTCCCTCTTGTGGCTGGTTGATGTCAGTATGTACTCCTTTATCTTTTAAGTGACCAATTTCTTAGTGTTTCAGCAAGGAAACTGAAGAGAACGAAATTGTATAGTTTAAGATACATGAAATCAAAGATGAATAAAATCTAATTTAAGCAAGCTTATCAGATTCTCTGAAATATTTTAGAATTTAAAATAAGCCAATTTAATTCCCAGTATTCCTTCTAATGCTTGGTTTAAAGTCTGCATTTCTGAGTATTGATATCCTTCTTCTGTTTCTGGCTTACATTTTTAGGGATATTGCTTTATCAAAGAGCACTTTAATGTCTTCTGAAATAAAAGATTTCCTATGTTTTTTAGACTACTTTTTAGCCCTACATTGAGGGGGGGGAGAGAACAATGTAATTTTAGTTAACATTATTGTCTTGCAAACACACAAGAAACTGATGTTCCTGAAATTTAGGATTACCTGGGTAGAAATAAGCAAGGAGAAGAACTTTAACCTGTAATTCACTGTCATTGGTGAGTTAGGAAAACAAATGCATTTGTACACAACAAAGTAAAATGGTAAAATTCAGAAAAGCTAGCAGGAACAAAAAGAAATTGAAGACTTACTCTACATGACTCTTTTTACCATTTGTATTTCAGTTAATACTCATAAAACTCTGTGAATATATTACTAACTTCCATCTTGTAGTTGAGGAAATTGTTGTTTTGATAATTTCCATAAACAGACCCCAAACTGGAATATTACATTATTAACAATTAAGCTCTATATTAGATTGGCTACACAACTTTCTCATTTTTCTCCATGTTTTTTTTTTCCCACATAACCTTTATTCTCAACTAAAAAGGAGAAATATTGAGATAAAGAGGTTAAGTAATTTGATCAAAATTTCAGACCAAAATCATGGTCCAATTATGAAATAAACCACATAGATTCTTTACATCAAAGGAGAAGTATTAAAGATAAAACCTCTTTTTTTGGCACTAGGCTTTACTCCATACTTGCTGAGATGACTATTGCTTAGATGCCATGCAAAAGCACCTATCCAGAGTGAAGTTAAAATAATAGAAATTCTTCAAGAGACTAGTTTGATATGAGTTTCAAAAGTAGTCTGTTTTATGATAATGAGAGGGAATACAAATTACCAAAAATATAAAATTGCAAAGAACCACAGATAATATATTTTAACATTTCTATAAAACTAAAACTTAGGGATGGATACAATTCACTAAAAAGACTTTTGAATTATTAACAAGCTTGTCAGCATTTGCTATTTCAGCACAGGCTAGAAGGCTGGTTGCTGTGCCTCCTCTTTGATAAGGTTTAAGAAAAATCACTTTCATGGTGATTTTCAAAGAATATCTCTGAGGCAACGTTTATATCATCGCCCATCATGTGTGATGAATTCCAAAACATGATCACCACAATTTAGAGGGCTTTTCCTCTTGAGAACTGTGAAGACAAAAAAAGGGGGCAGATTTGAAGATATTTTAATATAAAAATGATTTTTTTTTCTTTTGAGAATGAACAGTATCCTACAGGAATTAGTACAGTTAAAAAAAAAAAACTGCTTTATAGTCACCTGGAAAGCTGTAATAGATTATCATTAACTGTTCTCAAGTTTACTTTCTTTTTTTTTATTATGATACGCTAGTCACCATACAGTACATCTTTAGTTTCTGATGTAGTGTTCCATGATTCATCGTTTGCATATCAAGTTTACTTTCCTTACAGCAATCTGTTTCCAGTGATCCATAATGAAAGCCACTCTAGGCATGAATAAATATGTAAGAGGGGTTGAAACCTGCCCTTATTTAAAATGTTACTTTCCCCTGTACTTTATTGAACAAAAAGTGATCTGAGAAAGATTTGCTCACTAATGTTAATAGAGACTTTAAGTTAACACTTAACATGGAAACTTCCTTCAGAAGTGAACATGCTTTTTGAGTTTCAAATTGAGTTATCTTTAATTCCATTAGAAATAAAGCATAAAACAGTAAACTTTGCTGTATCGAGAAATAGCATTTGTCTTAATTCAGTGTCATGGAGAAATATCAAGGATTGTCAAATGCTGCTAAACCAATGGACCATATTAGATTTATACCATGATGCATACTTCTTTTGAAAGCAGTATTATATTAGTAGAGCATACAATAGACTTAAACACAGAAGACAAGTCTAGCCATATATTTGTCATAAGGTATGCACTCATAAGTTCTCTATTCATTCATTCATTGGAATGAATACAATACTAAATGCATCCTAACTAAACCCACTACAATAAAAAAAAAAAGAGATTCAATTGGAATGAATACAATACTAAATGCATCCTAACTAAACCCACTACAATAAAAAAAAAAAGATTCAATGCATACTATAAGAATAAAGACATTTTCATAAAATAGGTCTTGTTTACAAGAGATTAACTAGAAATTTGATCAGGACATAGTTGAGCTCTTACTACTACAACGTTAAAATAAATTAGTGCTTTCAAATTTCAGTTACAGAACTCTACCATGGGGGATAAAACCATATATTGATTTGTTTGTTGTCATACTGACAACCATATTTCAAGGCTTCAACATACTTTTTTCTTTTATATAATGACCACTTAGGTTATCTCCAAGTTATGTTTTTCATACTTAAGCCATCCAGATATGTAAAAGAAATATTGAATCTTTCCTGACCCCAATAGCTTAATCCACTCCTTTTAAAAGAAACAATAGAAATGGTCTTACAACAAAATATTGTATCAAAAACTGGAAAATTGTAATGGACAAACAAAGAAAACAAACAGCTATAAAGAATAAATCAAAGAAGCTTTCATAAATGAAATTTATGAAATTGTCATAAATGAAATTTGAAGATATATTAATAGTACAGTAATTTAATATTATGTTATATTTTCAAAATTTATCCAAGTAAATTGTGTCATTTGTTCTTCACAATACCTCTTCAAGCTAAGATTTATTATATTAATTTAAAATAAATTAAATTTGTAGATTGTTGCAAGCTTAGGCATACTAGGGGGCAATGGAACTAAAATTCTAGATTTATAGGTTTACATTTGATAAAAATTGTAAGACCAACTATGTGTTCCTAAGCTAAGTGTATGACATCATTAAAAAAAATTATAGCACCACTATATCCTTAAAGACAATAATGTATAAAATGATACTGAAGAAACCAGAAATGTTTATTATGAAGAAAACTTGCAAAGGATAAATTTGGAACGGCTGTGTTGTAGAATAGATCTATCCCCCATCCCTTTTTTTTTTTCCAAATTGCTGATTGATAATCACTAGGAATTAGTCAGTCACATGGAAGCCTATGTCTGCCCAAATGTCTAACAATGTTTCTTAGAAGGGAGAGCTTCCTATTCCTGGAAGTACTCAGAGTCTAATCAATGGGGATAACAAAAGTAGCTATGTCATAAGGTTGTTGAAGATTAAATGAAATAAGACTTGAAAAGCATTTAGCACAGTAGGCTTTGCATGTATAGCATGATAAGACTTCAGTAAATTTTAAGTATTATTATTGCACATGCATACTCCTTTCTCCCTGCAAGGCATTTACAGACTAACTGCTATATATTATGCAGTGAAGTACCACCTAAAGTATGAAGACAAATAAGATGGTATCTGCTTTTGAGGAGTTTATTCTCAAATAAAAGGAAATGTCAAATTATTTCAAAATGGCCTGATCTGTGCTAACCAGTAACTGTGGAAGCACAGAAGAGGCAGGCACTGAGTTCACCTGAACTTCTAAGCAGCTGCCAGGCAGCCATCCTAAGGATACCAGAGCTCAGTTTCTTTCTTTTTATGTTGAGTGTTTTCAAAATTATCTAAGTTGGCAATTTCAACAGGTGACTAATCTCATCATTATTTTTTACTTCATATGAATTTCACTGTTAAGAAAGTAGCCTGCGCTCAGTAATGACTTCAACGATTCTGCACAGAAAGAGCTGAAAATGAGGTTGAAAAGTAGGACTAGAGCATTTATCTGAAAGCTGGCATAGCTAGCACACCAATTTTTAAATTATGATATCTTTTTATTGGCATAGGTTTGGGAGAAGTGATAGAGATCATGAGGATCATAAACACTGCAAGAGTTTCCAGAGCTCAGTTTGGTGCCACCACTGCTGGCTTTGTAATATAAAATACAACTTTATCATTTTTTGGTATTTTGTAAAATATCATCTTACTAAAACTTCAATCAAACTTTGCACAGTGGAGGAAACCGTCAACAAAGCAAAAAAGCAACCTACCAAATCAAAGGACATATTTGCCAATCATACATCTGATAATGGATTAATATTCAAGTTATATAAAAAGTTATACAATTTAATATAAAAAATATTAAAATTGGGCAGAGGACTTGAATAGACATTTTTCCAAAAAAGACATGGATGGTCAACAGGCACATGAAGAGATAATCAACATCACTTATCAACAGGGAAATATAAATCAAAGCTACAAGGAGATATCACCTCACACCTGTCAGAATGGCTAAAATCAGAAACATAAGAAACAAGTGTTGGCAGGAATGTAGAGAAAAAACAACCCTCTTGCACTGTTGGTGGGAATGTAAACTAGTACAGCCACTGTGGAAAATAGTATGGAGGTTCCTCAAAAAATTAAAAATAGAACTACCCTACAATCCAGGAATTGCACTATGGTATTTACCCAATAAATACAAAAACACTAATTCAAAGGGAAACATGCACCCCAAAGTTTACAGCAGGAGTATTTACAATAGCCAAACTATGGAAGCAGCCCAAGTGTCCACTGATAGAGAAATGGATAAAGAAAACGTATATATATATAATGGAATTTAAGCCATAAAAAAAAAATGAAATCTTACCATTTGCAACAACATGGATTGGGCTAGATAGTATAATGTTATGCAAAATAAGTCAGCCAGAGAAAGACAAATACCATGTGATCTCACTCATATATAGAATTTAAGAAGCAGAACAAACGAGCAAGAAAAGAGAAAGACAAAGAGAAAGAAAGAGAGAGATAAACCAAGAAACAGATTCTTAACTACAGAGAACATACTGATGGTTGCCAGAGGGGAGGTGGGTGGGAGGATCAGCGAAAAAGAGGATGGGGATTAAAGAGTATACTTATTATGATGAAATAAAATAAAATTTTAAATGATTGAACTGAGTTTATTTTTCTGTATCCATTCATGTTGAAGCAAGTTCTAAACTCTTGAAGCAAGTTCTAAACTCTTCAAGGTTACCTATGCAAAATCACAGGAATTATTATTAAAGTGGTTACTATGTGTACAGTGCCAGGCTAATACCATACTAGGCCTTTTGCAACATGCAAGAGAAATATGACATGGTTCTATACCAAAACATTTGTAAACTGGCTTGGAAGCAACAACAAAAAAATGTAATTTTGACAAGACTTCCTTTCTCTCACTGTATGGCATGTAATTTGTTTTTAAGTGACAGATTTTNTTAAGTGACAAGATTTTCTCTCTCCTTAAAGAACCATCTCTATGTCTCCATCTTTCAGGATCTTTTGTATTCTTAAAATACCCACTGAATACCATGTCCTCTGATTCTTCTGAATAAATGGTTCTATTATGAAATACCATACAAATACTATTCTTATGTTCTACCACAAATTTTTAATATAGTTGTTTTGTAGTTTTGTTATTTTTCTGAATTTACTGATCTATGCATATCTGTGCTAAGATAGTACCTCGCCCTCAGTGGATACTACATAAACTTGCTAAATAGTGAAACTGAATAGTTCTTGCTTATCTCAGTTTAATAGTTAAAGAGGCAAAGAAGTAGCTACAGCAAATATTAATAATTTTTATGTAATTCTAGTTTTAAGAATTCTCATAATATAATTTGAACTCAAATAATGTGGTTCATAAAAATGACTCACTTTGTATTCCAATCAAATTCCTTTGTTATGCAATTGCTAAATTGCAACTCAGTAGCCAATATTCTGTGTTTAGTCTTGCCCTTTGATAAAGCTTTATAAAATGTGTGGATCATAGAACATAAAAGCATAAGTTGAGCATTATCAAATCATAGAGCTAATCAATAAAAGTAGCTCACTGACATGTTTTTGAGCCAACATTTTATTACGGAATCATAGTTCCCATGTCATTCTAATATGGATTAGGGACAATCATTACTTTCCTTGGGCCACTAATATCTCCTAAAAATCAAGTTATGAGGAAATTTTAAAATTACAAAACTAATAGAAAGAGATAAGTAAAATAAAGATGTCTAAAAAATGTAAGAATTGAATTACAATGAAGCGTTTAAAAACCTACTGCCCCTCCCCCCAAAAGGTTTTTTCCCATTTTGACATTTGGACAATTGAATATCTACTTATAATTCCTGTAGAGATACTTGTAACTGTGATGGTAATTTTGTGATGAGCCATAGAAACTTCAATACTTTAGCTGGCCTTGGGATAAAGACAACTAGCATGTACAGAAGTTTATTAATAAATCTATTTGTGCTAAGCTAAAAACTATACCATTGTTTTTCCTTTCTCTCTGTCTTCCCTGTGTTTTCCTTTATTATTCTCCTTCTATTTTAGTTTAATAATATTCACCTTAAGCAGTATTACTTAAGTGAGTTGCATGAAATAGTAGCTTCATGATACGTTCCACAATAAATTGGAGCCTTTGTGATACAAGCATGGAAAATATTACATAACCCATTCCCCTTCATAGAAATTCAATGTGTATGTTAGCATATTAAAAATTCTGAGAAGTCATACATAAAGAAACCTCCTTAACTTGGTTAGCCCACGATTTTCATATTTATTTGACTTTTACCATGTAACTTACTAGAAATAAGAGGAATTTATCATGTAACATGAACCACATACTGCATTTTACTTACATTATATCACTTAATCATCATAACAACTATAGGAGGTAGGTACTATTATTACCCAAGTTTACAGATAAGGAAATTGAAGCTTAGCTCAATTAAGAATTTGCTAGAATTAATAGAACTGGTAAGACTCAGGACTAGTCTGTCTCAAAAAACCCATGCTTGTACCCACTATGCTTTTCTGTCTCAGTATAATTACTCACTTTTAGAAAAGCTGCTTTAGATATGAGGGAAAGGGGACTATAACAAGAGTGAGAGAGTTGTTATTTGTTCAAATTATGTCCTTTCTTGGAAAAATATTATTTGAAGAAAAACGTGATAACAGTTTAATAAATTTGTGCAATTGTCTTAGATCCAAACTAATAAGACACCCGAAAGTACTTAAAAGTTCTCATTAGCCTGATACATGGTTCTTTGGGCTATACCAACTCCCTTTAATAAGATTATCTTCTTCATGCTGCTCTTACCTGCTTCCCCTTACAATTTTGATACTTTGTTTATAACTCAGATTTACAAAGTGCTGAGTGATATTTCAGTTGAAGATCAAACTTAGTCATCTCTCACACTTCTGCTTAATAATTATCATGTCCATAAGATTCATTTAAAGTTAATCAAGCCCAACAATTAAAAAGATAATGTAAATAATTGATTACATACATAATCACTTCACATGATAAATTATTGAGTTTTAAAGAGACTTACAGTTTCAGTTAACTTCAATAAAGTCCTACATTGTGTTGGATATTGCACAAAACACTGGAGGCAAAAATTAAAGTAGGATATGGATCCTGTCATCAAGGAACAAGTAGTCTAGAGGAGAAAACAGTAGTGTTAACAAATAAAATTCTAATACTCTCTTACAGAGAGTGATCAGTCAAATGAGTGGGGGATGCACAGTGAAATAGGGGACAACAAAGAGAAAGGTATCTCTTTGATTTTTGGAAGATCAGGGAGTTAGCCAAAGGAAGAGCATTATGAAAGAATGAAGTTCCAGCAGAACAGCATTCACTAATCACAGATATGAGAAATAATAGTGTGTGTGTGTGTGTGTGTGTGTGTGTGTGTGTGTGTATGTGTATGTGTGTGTTTTAACAGTAAGTATCTCAGGACTGTCAGGGTGTGAAATGTAACCTATGAAATGGCATCATGAGACAAATAGATAGACATATATCAAGTCATGCACATGTACTATCGTGTGCCAAGGGATTCGTGAAATCCACTGAATAATTTTAAGCATAGGACTAACATGCTTAGACTTGGCATTCAGGGTATATTATAATGGCTTTAATATGGGAAATATATATTCGTGAAACATGACAGGTGATGAGACCAAATTGGACTTTATGATTATTGAGCTGAAAGATGACAGGGGCTTGAGTGAGAAAAGTGGTAATAAAGATGGAGATGAGCAGATCAACGGTTATTAGATTTAGATGAGATCATGAAGGTGGTGCCCCATGATGACATTTGTGTTTGTACAAGAAGAGGTAGAGACACCAAACCTCTCTCTCTTGTCATTACGTAAGGACACAGCAAGAAGGTGGCCATGTGCAAGTCAGAGAGCTCTCACTAGAAACTGAATCTGCATGCACCTTGATCTTGGACTTCCCAGCCTCCACAACTGTGAAAAATAAATGTCAGTTGTTTAAGTCATCCAGTTCTTGGTATTTCATGTTAGCAGCCAAGTTGACTACGACAATTAGACCAGAGACTTTCAAGCTTGGCTCCTCCAATTCTAGTTTGTGTAAAGGGCTGAATGATGGAGGCACAATTGAAACAGAGAAAATAGGAGGAGCATTATATTTAGAAGACAGAAAATGGGTTTCTACATGGGCATACTGAATTTGAGGTAAGGATGACATAATTATGAGCAATTTCACATATATAGGAGATGATGGACACATGAAAAAAGTTGGAAAAGAAGCAAAAGCTACTGTAAGATATAAGCATGTACAGATGCACCTTAAATGCACCTCAAAAATGCTTTTCCTTCTCTATGCATCATACAAGATAAGAAAAAAGGTAATTCTGCTTTAACTGAATTGAAAAATAAGCAAATATTTTTTGCTTCTTGTGAACGAAAGTCATTCTGGAGAAGGCTTTATTGGATGCAAGCAGGAAACTAAACAATTCTGTGTTGGCCTCTCAATAGCAACTGGGAAAAAAGGGGGGAAAACCATTTGAGGAGAAAAATCCTAACAAGCTTTCACTGTAAGTCCGAACTTTTTTCTATTGCAAGAAAGTGAAACCCAACTCACCCTAACTTAAGAGAAAAAAAAATTAATTGATTCATATGAACAAAAGATCCAAGAAATGGCTTCAGGCATTGCTTGATCCAGTGTCTCCAGCAATATCATCAATCATCAAGATTCAAATATAATGTATATGCCAATTATACTTCCACAAAAAAATTCAGATGTTATCCTTTTCTCTGATCTACTTCTCTCTGGGGGACCTTATTCTCATGTTACTTCTGTCTACAGTTGAGACCCTTAGTAGCTCTGTTTATATCATCTTAAATATTTTATTAGGAAAAACGTCTTTTTATTTTGAGCTCAAAAGAAGGTGAAAGAATTGAGCCTCACTGGCTAGGTTAGGGGCATGTGTTTATCCCTGAACCACTATGTCCAGTGGTGACAGAATATGCAGATTGGCCCCACCTGGATGATTTGGCCACAGCAAGTGCTGGCAGAAGGAGAGGACGATACTGGTCAGCACCACTGAGTAGGAGGGGTTCCCCTTACAGGAAGTCATTTCCTGATTTAAGAGGGAGGAATGAACACTGAGATGGCAGAATCAACAGCTATACACCACAGAGCCTTACCACAAAAATAACCAGATCAGAAGGAAGGTATGTGTGCCTATGTGTTGTGTTTGTGTATGCAGGTGTGTGTACACATCTACAGTGAGAAAAGTCCACAGCCTCCTCCTCGTCCTTAGGACTGTTTTATTTGGGAGATTCCTCCCTCACATCCACCAGATTTAAAGAGTTAGGTAAGATCCTCACATGGATCCCTTCCAGACTCCTAATAATCACATTAACTCTTGGGGAAAAGTCCCTGCGTAACTTCAATTCTATCCTTTCCTCTTACTCGGAGCTACATGTTCAAAACAAATAATGTCTTATCCAATTTAGCATCAGAGAAACTGAAATGACTCCTTTTCTCTATAATCACTCCCCACATGTTTGGCACACCACAAAGAAATATGCAAATGACAGCTCATCTAAAGTGTTGGGAAAAGGGTCAGGAACCATAATATGATCAAGACAATATGAAATTTAAAACCTTTTTACTGTTGACTTCTTTTCTTCACAAAGTTAATACACTCATTTTCCACTCCTCACTTCCTTGCTGTCTGCTTCCTTTTCCCTAAATTAACACAAAGACAGTTATCAATCATGCACAATTCACTGTGAATGGTTCTCAGATTGATAGTCTTACTCTCTGTCCTTTAAAATTGTTGTGGGCCAGAGGGGATGTGGAACTCTATCTGAAACTAGAAAGACAGTGTTGTATTTTACCATATTTTAGAGCAAATATATGTCAAATTACATGTCAGGTACATCCTGAGTATTTAACTACTATTTATAAAATTATTTAATCTGTTAAATATAAAATCCCAAATAACTTACTTTAAACAGTACCTTTATAAGAAAGAAAGAGGTGTATGTTTCCCCAAGTGAGTTGGGCACTTTCACATAACCAATGACTTAGAAACCACCTGGCACAGTGGTTGCCACACATTGAGCATTCAAAGAATATGTGTTTTTGAATAGTTGTGCACAGCATAATTAGAGTAAACATAGAAAATCAGTGCTGTTCTACACCTAGCACCCAGCAGAGTGTCTGACACATAGTAGGCATTGCATGAATATTTACTGAGTAATCAAATGAAAGACAACTCTAAGTTATAAAATATGGGGACAGAAACTGTAAATAGAATACTACAAAAGTTCTTTGAAGAAAACAAAACAAAAAACAAAAGGGAAAAAATCAACATGCTGAGCTTCAGCTGCACCAATCTCAATTAATAATCAAGGTTCTATATTACTAGAGTGAAAATTTTTGAGAGAAAAAGTAGATTGCTTCCTGAGAGCTTCTGTAATGCTAATAGAATCTTTAGACTCCATTGTCACACTGATGATTCACTGGTAAAAAGCAAGCACACTTTTTTTGCCCTTCATTATCAGCCCATTTCTGGCCTGATTTGCTTTAGATGATTTAGGCTCTGCAGCACCTGAACTGTGACTTTCCATATCAGAAGAGGGAATGAAAAATGAACAAAAGGCAAAGGGGGGAGGGGAATGTAAGAAATAAAACAAAAACTTGGAGTTTTTAAAAAACAAAAATAAAAAAAACTCAACAACGTGTGCACTCTTTCTTTATGCTTTACGTTGAAATTTTAAGTACCTGTGGAACTTCTCCCCACCCCTGACTCCCAAAAATCTATCATCTGGCATCCAAAAGACATTGCTTTATGGTGTGTGAAGCAAACATTTTTTTTCTCTTTCTTTCTTTCTTCTTTTTTTTTTTTTTCTTCCCCAAACTCTCTGCAGTCCACAGCATGGGAGTCAGGGAATCCAACTGCCCTTTTCGGCATTCTTTACTATAACTAATCAGTGTGGCAACAGCTACCATTTGTCAGTTAAAACTCTAAGCACATCTCTTGCCCATTACAGGACAACTTTGACAATTTTTGAGTAATATTAAATCATTCCAGCGCCCAAGAAGGCCAGAGAGGAAGCAAAGGCAAGCTCCTTTTACACTGTACAGCTACCATCTCTATAACCACCACTAGGCATAAATGAAATTCTGAGTGGCCTGTGGTCAATATGGGAATTCAAAACCAGCTACAAGCATTTCTTTCCAAAAATGAAAAAAGCACCCAATGATAAGAACAGATGCAGGATTTATTTTTGTAAGCCTCAGTATCTGGAGTATTTATGTGTGAGTTTACACTCAAACACATGCAAATCATCATTTAAAAAAAAAAGGTTTATTTATTTATTTACTTTAGAGAGAGAAAGACAGCATGAGCAGGAGGGACAGAGGGAGAGGGCGAGAGAATCTCAAGCAGACTCTGTGATGACCACAGAGCCCAACTGGGGCTCGATCCCAAAACCCTTAGATCATGACCTGGACTGAAACCAAGCATTGGTTGCTTAATCGACTGCATCACCGAGGCACCCCATTATCATCATTTTTAAGACTAGTACTGAGAAATAGAGAGTCTAAATAAATATTACATGAGGTGAAAATGAGAACCCTATTCTGATTTGCATGAGTGTCATATTTTTATGGTTTCCCTCTTTAGAAAACTAAGTCTGTGTAACTATGCACAAAGTGATGAGACCGCAGCCTATTTGATGCAGCCATATTGGTTTATATGCAGACAGCTGTACAATTAATTGCTATGTTAATGTAATAATAATATTAAAATTTTTTAATACAATACTTTAGATCAGGCTCAACAAAGAATCACATCAAATCCCCCCACTTTGAAAGCATTAACCATTCCCCCATTTCTGAGTGAGTCTTATTTTCTTCTCCTTTTCCTTGATTATTTAGCCTGGCTATATGGAATTATATTGCACATAGAGCACTTTATTGTGTGGAAGGTTTCTGGCAATATTGGAATAAAAAAAAATCATTTACGTATCTGTTAAATTTGTCCAGTTTCCCTCCCATGGAGAAAGAACCTGAAAAATTTCTCTGTGGAAATATAAATTTTAAGAGGAATCAAGCTCACTCTTTTTATAAAATCAAAGCCTTCTGAGAGTAGGCTACATTTCAAAAATCCATCAGAAAGTCATCACGTCCTTTAACACACTAGGTTTTATGAATTAAAGCTGCTTTCCCTGGTCCTCCGCACATCAGCATTTTTGATTGCTGGTGAGTAAACATAAGCATCCTAATGTGCTCCTCTAAAATAATTTTTAAGAATCTTTATAGAGCATATTTGGCTTATCTATATTCATAAAGATGAAATCATCACACCTGCAAAACTTGCACTATCTGTAAGGTAGATAAAAGTCAGCTTTGTCACCATTTTGTCCAGTAATAATTGGAAGAGAAGAAAAAATTAAAATTCAAGTGCTGATAAGATCTATCTTCTTAGCAAATTTCACGTATGCAATACAGTTTTGCTAACTCTCATCACCATGCTGTACATTAGATCTCCAGAACTCATTCATCTTGCTTCACTGAAACTCTGTACCCTTTGACCAACTTTAACCCTGCCCCTCCGATCCCTTGCAACCACTATTGTACTCCCTGCTTCTAGGAGTTTGACTGTTTTATTCTGTTGAGATTTTGTTTTAAAGATTTTCTTTATTTGAGAGAGAGAGAGAGCAAGCGCATGGGGGGGGGGGCAGAGGGAGAAGTAGGCTCCCTGCTGAGCCAGAAGCCAGATGCAGGGCTGGATCCCAGGACCCTGGGATCATGACCTGAGCCAAAGGCAGCTGCTTAACAGCTGAGCCACCTAGGTGCCCAATTTTGTTGAGCTGTAATTGACATATAATATCATATTAGTTTTAGGTGTGCAACATAATGATTTGATATACGTATATATTGTGAAATGACTGCCACAGTAAGTTTAGCTAACATCCATCATCAAACATAGTTACAATTTTTTTCTTGTGATGAGAACTCTTAAGACCTACTTTCTAGCAACATCCAAATGCATAATACAGTATTATTAATTATAGTCACCATGCTGCATATTACATCCTCAGAACTTATTTATCTTATAACTGGAAGTTTGTACCTTTTGACCACCTTTACACATTTTCTTATTCCACATATAAGTAGAATGCTACCTTCACCCATTTTTTTTTTAGGTTCCACATATAAGAGTAATATATACAGTATTTGTCTTTCTCTGACTAATTTCACATAGCATAATGCCCTCAAAGTCCATCCATGTTGTCGTAAATGGGAGTTCCTGATACAGTTGCTAAAAGCCTGGCACCACGTGAGCGTGTACTCCGTAATAGCTGACATTGAAGGATATAACAATAAAAAAAAATCAACTTTGTTGATTACTGTTTTCTTCCCTACATTTTTTTATTATGTTCAGTCAGCCAGCAGATAGTACATAAGTTTTTGATGCAGTGTTCAACGATTCATTAGTACGACAACCAGTGCTCATCACAACATCCGTGCCCTCCTTAATACCCATCACCCAGTTACCCAAAATGCCCACACCCCACCCTTCTGTAACCCTCAGTTTGTTTCCCAGAGTCCAGAGTCTCTCATGGTTTGTCTCCCTCTCTGATTTTTTCCCATTCCATTTTCCCTCCCTTCCCCTGTGGTCCTCCACGCTATTCCTTATGTTCCACATGCGAGTGAAACCATATGATAATTGTCTTTCTCTGCTTGACTTATTTCATTTGGCAAAATTCCCTCCAGTTCCATCCATGTCAATACAAATGGTGAGTATCCATCCTTTCTGATGGCTGAGTAATACTCCATTGTATATATGTACCACATTTTGTTTATCCATTCATCTGTTGAAGACAAGGTGTGCCTGGGTGGCTCAGTCAGCTAGGTTCCCGACTCTTTATTTCAGCTCAGATCACGATCTCAGTGTTGTGAGATTGAGCCCTGTGTTGGGCTCTGCACTGAATATGGAATCTGCTCAAGATTCTCTCTCCCTGCTGGTCTCTCTATTGAAAGAAAGAAAGAAGAAAGAAAGAAAGAAAGAAAGAAAGAAAGAAAGAAAGAAAGAGAAAAAGGAAAAAGGAAAGAAAAGAAATGAAGACAAACCTAGAATGAATGCAGTCAGTGCCAGCTCAGGGTGTCATGTCCAAATTCTCTAACTACATGCTGTCAAGTACAATTAAGCAAAAGAAACTTTGTAATTAACACAAGAGTCATAGGTTAGCAGTGTAGTGATGAGGTTGAGATACAGATTCCATCCTGAAGTATATAAATAAATGAAAAAATGTAAGAAACAGGAGGTCACCTCTGTATTCATATTATAGCAAAAAGAAAAGTGGAAATTGTGCTAATTGGTCAGAAGCATTCCAGGATCATAAAATGACAAGGCTAAGTTTTACTACTCATCCATACCACTTATTCTCCCAACCCTAACCCTGAGTAAAGCTACTATTTAGATTCACAGAAAGGTTGGCCCTTATTATCTCCAAAAATTAATTTTTTAAGTTCTACAAAGCATAGTAAGAGAGGGAGTACATTATTCATTCTGACTCCTGTCTCAAGGGAGCAGGATGGATTAATGAAACCATCTTTGGCAAATGTGTGTTCATGTTACCCCAAACCTAAAAGACCTCCTGCTGTTGACAATGTACACCTAGGCTCTCAGTCATTCCTTTGACTGAGTGAGCAATGATGAGCACACATTATATATGGCTGAGCCCTGATGCCCTCATCTATGTACTGAGGGAATAACATAGGTATACTCACCTAAGAGAACTACAATGAGAATCAAAGGCAAAGTGCTTTATTAACCATTAGCAGACTGGTTAGGAGCAAGATTCTTTACGCATACAAGCTGTAGAGCCACGGGCTAGTAACTTAATCTCTCTGTGCCTCAGTTTTCTCATCAGTAAAATGAAGATAATGGTACTACTGAGACTACTTTCCTCATATGGTTGTTGTCAGGATTAAATTAGTTTATTTAGGTAAAGAATTAGTGTCTGGGATACAGTTAGTGCTATCTAAGCATTTGCTATTATTATAGATATGATGTTGAAAAATCTGACAGAGATCTTCATCTATAACATAAATCCTATATACTGCAGTTTAAGCACATATTCTGGTTAGTGGAAAAAGAGATAGAAGAAAAGATTCAGCACAGCAAGAATGAAAATGATCTCCCCAAAGCTAAGGAAATCATCAAAAAGTTCCCAAGCCTTTCATTACCCAAAGCTGTCGATTTGTTGTATTACAGTGCCCCATAATGACAGTGGTGATTACGTTTTGCTAAAAAAGTAACTGCATTACATCAAACACTTTTCAAAGTATATGTAAAATACAGTTATTAACAAGCACTTAAGTTATGCACATATATATGTAGCTTTAGAGTAAATATTTAGCTTCAAAAATATTTCTACATCTTTCCCAATAAAATCAAGAAAGTTACTGGCTAGAAATATGATAAATAAATAGATAAGTAGTCAGAGATAATACATGATAGATGGCTGAAAATTTTGAATTGATGCCCATTTTTATCTTAATGATTACTTGGCAGTTTGCACAGAAGATCAAGGAAAAAGAAAGATTTATCCACAAATTAACTTTTAATGGTTCGATCAGCAATAGCTTTGCAGGGAAAAAAATAAAATTCATAAAAGAAGAAACAGGTCAAGTGATTTTAAGGAGGCCTGCAATCATTTTCTTCTACAAAATAGGAAAATCAAAAAGCAACAGGCTATTTAGATTTACAAAAGAAATACTACATATGTTATTTCCATACATACTTACAGATGTTACATATATTCACAACACCACACAACATAAATTCATTTCTTACATTAAAAAGTATCGGGGTGTCACTTAATTCATATATGTATGTATATGTGACAAGGTAGCTCACGTTATTACTCTTCTAATAAGAAGGACACTGCAGCAGAAAATATGGTAATTTCTAACAGCATATTCATACATCTGATCATAAACTCTCTCATGAGGAAGATGAGCTTTTCTTGCTTCTGAGGTCATCATAAAACTCAGTGACCTGTGAAGCTAAGAAATTACTGGATTCTGTTGCTCTTAGAGCCATGAATCCGGTTGAATCTCTGTGATACAATAAGGCACAAAGCATACATTTTTTTTAAAAGTGTGCACTCTAGATGTCTTCCATGATCACATTTTCAGGTGTTACCAATACAGTTGTTTTCATCATAATAATCAAGTCATTGAAAAGATGAATTTTATGTTTTAAAGACTTGACTATAGAATGTGAATGAACTAATTATGCCAGTTGACTCAAAATAATTCACCCTCAAGTGGTAAATTATAGGATGAATTATCAAAATAAGTAATTTGCCTTTGATACTGGGGAATAGCCACATATAAAGGGCAGGCACATCATTCAGTGAGCCACAAATATGCTTTGAAAAGGTATCTTTTCTATTATCATAAGCACTGTATTTCAATTGGTAACCATCTTGCAATTTTAAACCATTAAAATTGTTATGTGATGCTTGAGTTCATTATTTTGCAAGACAGATTAGCAACAACTGGGGGGCCTGGAGACTCAGTTTTACTCAGACTGTGTCAGTAATTCTGTCAGTATGATTTTGAACAAATCATTCCACTTCCCAAGGCCCCTGGCTGCTAAAGCCCCCCCCGCAAAAGCCTAGACAAGATAATAATTTCTAAGTTTCTGACTCTCAGATTTGCCATCATATTCCAAGCTGTTCACATATGTTTATATTACTAGTGACAATAGTCTGGAAATTTTGAAAATAGAAAAAAGGAACATGAAAAAAAAGCACAAGACTGACTTATCCACAACACAAACACGTATTTCCCCACCACCACTAATATGGAAAACTAGCCTCAAATAGGTATGTGACTATATGACATAATGTAATCCTCTTAGAAATGGGGATCACCATCAAGCTTTCTTCCAAGCTGAAATTCGTTGATCATGGTCTAGAGCCATTCACATCTTAAAGGAGACTTGAGTCATAAGAAAACCACCACTACTACCTCTATACACATGTACCCCAAGCCTCAGACAAGTCCCCATTACCCTTATTATATTAGATTGTCCCAAACTCATCCTTACTATAGCAACCAGATTCAGACTTACATGTAAAACAGAAAGTAGGCAGTCCTTAAGAAAGTTGAAATTCTTTGACTCTATTTCTGGATAATTCTTGGTATAATGTAAACTGTCCTAACCGTTGGTGTTTAGGAAAGAAATCGGGCTGGCCTTTAGAATGCTGGGGTCTGCTGTTCTCAGTAGCCTATGCCCAACTGTTTTCAAATGTGTATTGTGTGAACCAAGACACCTTCACAAAATCTGATCATCACTCTCCAGGTCTCGCAGGCAACCAGAAAAGGAACAAAAGGAAGAACACAGAAGTCATGGATGTTTTTGTCTTTCAATACGTGCGAAACGCATGACAGTTCACTTTATATTATAAGCCAATCTTAAGCTTTTGATAGAAATAGATATGATTTCTTCATGTGCCTGTGAATATCTTGCGCATAAAATAAATGGGGAGTAGGACTCTAATACCCTGTTTACTATAAACGAGTCTTTTCAGATACACTATAACAATTAGCACTATATTCTCTCCCTAATACATATTCTTTTCACTGAATGTCTGCATTAAATTCCAACAATATTTTTGAAAGCCAAAATTATTTGTGGAATTAAGAATCTGAAAAATCACTCTCACCCAGCTTTAAACTGACCTTTAGACTCATTTGATAACATTACTCATTACTTACCAACCTTACCGAATTCACATAAAGACAGGCAACATTATTAGTTTTTGAAATACCAGTGTGACTTAATTTCTCCAGTAATAAGCTAAAATAGATAGTTTTAGGAAATACTGGTAGATGGAAATTTTTGCTGAGCTGATATGAAGCTCTTATTAAGACTAACACTTGCTCTGGTATGCTTATTGCTTTCCAAATACGTGTTTGCTTTTTTTTTTTTCTTTTTCGTAGACACAGGCTTAGAGTCAAGCACTCCATAATTGACTGCTTATGAATGTTTTCTATTGAATCGTTGACCTTGGTGGTATGTCACAGCTTGAGAGAATGATCCACAAAACTCCTGTGCCACCACTGAAAGATCATAGGAACATTTGCCATTCATGTCTATGCTCAGAATGGTATTTGATGAATACAAAGTCTTTAAAGATTTGTTGGATACATTTCCTATTCAGAGTCAAACTGAAGGGTTTTTTTTTTTTTTTTTTTTTTTGCATTTTACAATACTCTGAGGGAAAGTTATTTTTACATTCACAGACATTTAACAGAGTTGAATATACTGTACGTTATTCTCCAGATATAGTAAATGCTGAGGTCTGCTTTTTTCTTTTCTTTTCTTTCTTTCTTTCTTTCTTTCTTTCTTTCTTTCTTTCTTTCTTTCTTTTTTTTTTTATAAAGAAAACAGCTTTCATCTCAGGAATTTGGTTACATTACATTCTTAACACAAAGCAAAGCATTCTGAAGGATATACTCATCTTTGCTTTTAATACCAGTAGAAAATGGGTTTTTCAAAGGTGAAAATGTATACCCATTCCAGTGGGCTTTTTTCCCCTCTATTTTTCCTTTGAACAATACACACAATTTTGAAGACCAGTTGTAGAATCACAGGGTGTTAGAGCAAGAAAACATCTTGAGGTTTCTCTACTCCAACCACATCTTATGACATAGAATAGTTAAGAGTGGTATGGCCATGAAATGAGTTTTTCTCTGTATTAGTAACTGAGCGGAATGGGGGAGCAAGTGAACAAACGCTCTCAAGGGTGATTACATTTTCACCACAATGTTTAGCAATTTTAGATTCTAGCATACCATCATCATCTTGATGGTACTTTTCTTTGTTAGACCCTTGTGAACGGAGCTGCTACAGATAATCATTTCTTCACTGTTCAATAGTTCCTGCTCTAGAACACAGAAAGATAGAAGTCAGTACCAGCCATGGAAGAAATATGCAAAATAAGGGTTCAAAGCAAAGAGAAAAGCTTGTCAAGCAATTATTTTAGTTGAAATTTGGAAGTAATAAATAGCAAGAACTCCTACACATAGAAAGAAGCAACCACTGCTCAACTGAAACTTAAATGAGAATTGTCTTTAGATATTTTGAACTTAATAAATTGGGATTAGTGAATTGGGAACTTTGGTGCAGATATGGAAAGGTGGTCATGGCATAAAGGGGAAGAGAAGCTCTTTTAGCTCGCATTGACAAAAGCTTGAAACATCACCCTGGTGTCAGCACAGCAAACACAGTGGAAGGTTCTTCCCCTCACCTTCACCCTGTGCACCTTGTTCAGGCTAAAGTTCGCCTTGTGTGACTGCCTCTACTCTTTAAGATTGCCTTGATCTTTCCATTTTGAAAAAAAAAAAAATGTCTGTCAAAAGTGGGGTGGAGGGCACTAAAGGGAGAGAAAAGCTGGTGAGAATGGAAAAGAGAATATCATATTTTTAGCACCAATTCATTTAGAGTCATCAGGAAATCCTCACCTAAAATCTTTGTGCATTTTTTTGTGTTTTATTTAATTTTATTGACTTCCCTACCAGTACCACTCAGCCATTACTACACATCAGACTGATGACTCCTGACCAGATTCTTGACAGAAATGATTAGTTGGAGCCATTAAAAATACCTTAAAGTAAAAGGGGAAAAAAAATCTATCTCTTTGTGTGGTAAGGATTTCCTTACTGGTATTCATTAAGCCATCCTTAGAAAATTTTGGTGACTGACTTGCCTAGAGAGGTGTCTTAAAATTTGTCATTAATTGGCTCATCCACTGTTTCTCTACGGTCGATGATACACGCTGATGACTTGAGTCTGGCAGTAGTTATACTGATGGATGTTTAGCTGTTCATCTTGGTTTGTATTTCATATTCCTGGTGCCATCAGCTCCACTGGACTCTTCTCATCTGTTTTGGCAACTGTGCCTAGTTCTCTCTCTCTTTCTTCCAGTCTTTCAGCTAAGCATCTTTTTCTAAGCATTAAATGGCAAATTCTTCTTTCGATTTCCTTAGTGAAATAGGTTGATTCTTATTTTCACTTTATATCTGGAAAGACATTAGGAATGTGTCTACCTTGGCAGAATGAATAGAAAAACATCTCTGATTCTTACTTCCCACCAAGGACATATTACACTAGAAGACAATTTCCAACTTTGGCCATTTATCAACTCATTAACAGAGTTCTAATGTGTCAGTTTAAAGAATTTACCAGGAGGTAGACCAGGAAGTGAAAACAGGAAACACTGTAAAAATAATTACTAGTGCTACCCAAGTATATCCTTGCACACCATTTTTATATCCCTTTAGTGGAAAGAGAATCCACAAATAATGACAACATTTTAATGCGCTCCTGTTTCCTTAGAGTTGTGTGTGTGCATGCGACTGAGAGGCATTTGGAGGACAACACAAAGAATGAATTTACTCTCTATGCTAATGGAAAATGTCTTGGGTCTTGGGTCACAGTATTAAAATCAATGATTAGCTATTGAGATGCTCAGAAAATAGGAACATAGACACAGCCCTTTTGTAGAAAGATGCAAATCTAATCACCTGCTGACCTCAGAGCAATAGCTAAACTTTCAGACAGGTGTAGAGCTGATGTCCCCTCACCACATGCCTCAGCGTGGGTGCAGACTGTCGGTATTAAAGCTGATGCCCTACCCCCAACCACTTTGCCTTTCATCACCTAAACCTCTTAACCAAAAAGTGGTGACAGAGGCGGCCTGCGTTGTATGTCAACAGATTATCAGGATGGTTAGTAATATTCCCTTGCTAGGAGCCTTTTTAAATCCCTGCATTGGCAATCCTAAAGCTCTGTTGATTTTTGTTACTTGCTGATAAGCCTTTTAATGGCCAAAGCCTGATATATTTTTAGATCTTTTGTCGCCATGGGTCTCCTGTCACTCACTGAGGTTGAAATCAGCAGGCTATTAGTTTGCCCAATGTATAATCTCAAATCCCATGGAACAGGGCTTGCAGCAAGTAGGCCTCCTGATTCTGAAATTTACTTTTGATTTTTATTCATAGAGCACTGTCATTTCTGCCTTTAAAACTAAAGTGAAAACATATCTGTCTGGAGCTGTGTTAGAATTCTCTTAAGGAAAACATTTTAAAGCATCCTGCTACTTTTCATTAAAATTAGATACATAATATGTCTACTTGCTTAACACATCAAATATAGTTCAAATATTTTTAAATTGCTGGCTAATTATTTTTTCCTCCTAAAAGAGGTAATCAGAATCTATTTTTATTCAGATTGCAGCACTTCCTTAAGATAGAATCAGCAAATGGAAGAACTAGATGAACTTACAGGAAGAAAACTTATCTTCAGCACACCATGAAACAATCCCTTGGTCACCACTAAAATGTTCTTTAACTGGAGGTTTCTGTTAATGGAAATAAATCCCTATCTGTAGTTTCTCATTTGTAACAGTGGGTCTCCCTGCTTAAGCAGGAAGTTACTACAAGAGTAGAAGGGAGCATAAAAGAGAAATCTGCAAAGATTTCACTGAGTAGTTGACTGGGGAAGGAGCAACTATAAACCCCCAAGTAGTAAAAAGGAAACATGCAGAAGATAGTCACTCACTGAAGTGAACAGATTGTAAAATTGACACAGGAGATAAACACATGGCAAAGTTCAGTTTCCATGAAAGTGAAAAAGAGATTTGCTGTTAAGTATGCAACTTTTTCTTAAAAAGTATTTTTTAAGCTTTTAAATTAGAAAACATCAAACTGCAAAAAAAAAGGGGGGGGGAGTAACACTACCCTCAATGGTCTGCTTTTAGAAAAAATTTTAAAGACAGGCTTGCCCCAGGCTGATAGGTGGCATAGTTAGCAGGACATAGTTGAGACAAAAAGGGTCATTGTGTTGAGATGTAGTGAACAAAACCCATGTAGAGAATAATCTATTAATGTGAGGCACAATGAAGTTTCAGAATAAATAACTCAGTTGGATGAAAGCGCCCTTTAAATAGAAAGTGCGAACATGATTTGAAGACATTGCGAAATGTGATGAGGATTATACACTCAAATTTCCTGGAAAAATAAGCCAGATATAGCCTAAAACACATGATCTCATCCTACTGTATATTTTCTCCCTATTATAAAAACATATACTGCCTTTCACTAAATCTTAGCTACTTCTTCCTACAAAACCTGCTTCTTTCCCAATGGACAGATACCTCACTTTCAAGAACTAATACTTACCCATTTTATCAAAAGCTGCTGAGACACAAAGGGAGGAAAATACTGTAGTAACCCTGATGCCTAGGAAGATGCCATTACAGTAAGTCCTCAGCAAAGGAGCAGACTGCTAAATGAAAGGAAGCGGAGCAGCTACAGTGGGCGGCCATGGCAGACTCCATCCAATGTCCTGGCCAGGGATCCCATTCTATCCACTTAGTCCACTCCACTTTTCAAAGGAATAAAATAATACGTATGTTTGGAATGCTGCACAAACACACATCTTCCCCCCTTAGCATTTGTCTCTGAACCTCACCAGTATGAATTTCCTACCAACTTTTTCTTTCCCTGAGCAACTGTATTGTGGTTTCTGTCATTTCCATAATAGTAAGATTGTACTTACTAATGATGACTTTGATATTAAAGCTAAAATTTATCTTGGGGAGCATTCATTCTTTCTGACCCTCCCTCAGTGTTTGACAAAATAGATTGTGATTTTACAGAAAACCTCCCTTTTTGCAGCCACATACTATTTAGTTGTGTCCCATCTTCTTTTATACTTCCTTGGAATTTCCTTTGTAACTATAATTAGAAGGACAATAGTTACAGAGGAATACTGAGGAGGTGAGACAAAATATATTATGTGAAGGACAGTAGTTACAAAGGAATACTGAGGAAGTGAGACAAAATATATTATGTTAGGGAGGTAGGAGGTAGGAGACAAAATATATTATGTTAACTTGTGTTATTTTAACATAATTTATTTTTATATGCCTGCCCTTGTAAATAATCTAGTATGTATATAATAGCCATTTTATATCTATATGCTTTATGAGGTATATAACAAAAAGAACATATAAACATGCCATTGAAATACTTGAAAGCTAATTATAAAACAAAGCATGTAACATGAAATAACATAAGAACCATTGCAAAGAGAATATTATGAGGTCCAAAAGCATAACACAAAAATTGTGTGCTTCATATTTAAATTGTGTAATATTACAACATCATGAAGACAGGTTTATCTCTAAGATAACCTGGGTGAGATAAATTTTGAACTATATTTTTCAGCAAATCATGTAATAAACTAAGATATCCAAGAACCTTTTGTTGATAAGAATGGTTTGAGTACACAGAGTCACTAGTATAGACATTGAGAGGTAAATTGATCTAACATTTCTCTAAGCCCATTAAATGTTTCTGAATAAGATTTTCTAGCAGGTTAAATTTTACCAGATTGACTATTTTGAGTCCCATTCCACTGAACAACTTTAAATAAAGATTTGCTTTTTAATGAGACATTTGCATTTAATCATAAATTGGGAATGCAACATCTTAAATTGGTTATTTCTATAAGAATCGGTTCTTTCAGGGCTTTATGCTTATCCTTTAGTAAAGACACAGATTCCTCAAAATATATTTCAAATGGAAAAGATGAAATACTTAGTAATAGAGAGACCTGGGAAATATGGTACTTACAATAGCAAACAAAGAGTTGTGTAATAAAAATTTCAAAAATGTTATCACTAAACCATTTACAACAACTCCAGAAGACTGTTTTTAAAAGAAACACAAAAACAGAAATTTTAGAAACGTGATTCACAAGCCTGAAGCTATTGATAGAGAAAAGCGGAAGTATGGAGAAACAGATGAGTCAGACACAAATTTAGGAGTAGTGCATTAAAAGAATGTCTTAAAAATTCATTATTTGTGGGGGACTCTCATCATCACCAGCTATAATAAGCAAAAAGAATAAAAAGTATATTTACATAGAATAAAATTTCAAATAATGAGACTCCTCAGTAATTTTTAAAACTGTGCCTCTTTGGGGCACCTGGGTGGCTCAGGCAGTTAAGTGTCCGACTTTTGATTTCAGTTCAGGTCATGACCTAGGGTCATGGAATCAAGCCCTGCATGGGGCTCTGTGCTAGGCATGGAGCCTACTTAAGATTCTCTGTCTCTCTCTCCCTCTGCCCTTCCCCTTACCTCACACCCATACACACATGTATACTTCTCTCTCTCTCTCTCTAAAACAAGAAGGGGTAAAGGTTTTTTTTTCTTTCTTTTTTTTTTATAACTGCTTTTCTTTATTGAGATATAATTTACATATAATAAAATTCACCCTTTTAAATTGTGCAGTTCAGTACTTTTCTGTATATTCTGTCATGCAACCATCACTACTATCTCCTTTGAAACATTTTTGTCATCCTCAAAAAGAAACCTCATACCCATTAGCAGGCACTCTCCATTTTCTGCCAATTCCCTAACCTCCCAGCCCTGGGCAACCGCTAAGCTACTTTCAGTCTCTATGAGTTTGATATTTTGGACATTTCATATAGATTGAATCATACAATAAATGTTCTTTTCTGACTGGCCTTTTTTTCCCACTTAGTCTGTTTTCAAGGTTCATGCATGTTATAGCATGTATTAGTACTCCATTTCTTTTTTTAATTACCAAATAATAGTCAATTATATGACAACTACAAATTGTCCATTCATCAACTGAGAGACATTTGAGTTGTTTTCCATTTTTGATTACTAGAATGTGGCCCTATACATGTGTGCAAGTTTTTGTGTGGATATGCTTTCATGTCTCTTGGTATATACCTAGGAGTGGAATTTTCTTGCCTCTTTTCGAATGATAAGAAAATAAACAGATGTCATGATTTATATTTTAAAACTAAAAGCAAAAAAACAAGACAAAAAGAAACTTTACACTAATACAAAGTCCCCTCAATGCTCTAGCTTTATAATATTGTACAATTAAAATTGATATTCTGAATTATAGTCTTCAGTCACTGTAGAGTCATCAGATTGTCAGAAAGATATTGGATTATTTGCTTACCACATTATATTTACTCAAGCAGAAAATTGGAACAATTGTTCAAAAGTTTGTAACAATACAATTTAAAGCAAAAAGTAATTGAAAGTAAGCCAATTTGAAAAAGTAAAAATATAATCAAAGTTTAATGTGTTTCTTTTATTTAAAATAGTGTCCATGTTGATAATCTTGTTCAGTGAAAATTGTACTTAATGATGAAATTATTCAACAGACATTTAAGCAAATTTAGACTTAACATAATAGTATTCATGTTACAGCCATAACTGGTATGTTTGCTGTAAGACCAGTATTTAATCCTGAGTACACAGAATCTGATGATTCCAGTGCAAAGCAATATATATGAAGGGAAATGTATTCCTCATTGTCGTGGATGTTCTCAGATCAAATTTGGCAAAGCACAATATTTTTAAGTGATGTGCAGGGTCAAACTTGAAATCAGTGTCCATTCAATTTTGTGGTGAAAAAAGGAACCATTCAGTCCAGTTTAAATTCAGTATTTTTAAGGTATTTTTACCTTTTTAAAATAAAAATTATATATATTTAAGGTTACCCACCTACTCTTCTAGTTACCTTTTATTTTGCTTTGTTTTGTTTTGTGGTGAGAGCACCTGAGATCTACTCTCTCAGCATCCAGTATACAATACAGTTATTATAATCTAGAGATACCATGCTGTTAGTTACATCTCTCAAACTTATTCAGCCTAAATAACTAAAACTTTTTACTCTTTGACCAACATTTCCCCATTCACCTCCCTGCCCCTGGTGGTGACTTTGGTACCAGAATGGTTCATGACTTAAAACTATAAATTATGGTGGGACATTTTTGGAAAATACCGATTTATTTTGAAGAGATTTGTTTTATATCTGACAAAAGTTTTACTGGACTCCTTGTTTTGTTTTATCAATGTGGATTCCATTTTATTTTTTATTTTGTTTTGTTTTGTTTTGATTTATTTTATTTTATTTGACAGAGCGAGAGAGCACAAGCAGGGGGAGCAGCAGAGGTAGAGGGAGAAGCAGGCTCCCCTCTGAATAGGGAGCCTGATGTGGGGCTCAATCCCAGGATCCTGGGATCATGACTTGAGCCGAAGGCAGTTGCCCAACTGACTGAGCCACCTAGGTGCCCCTATCAAAGTGGATTCCGAGCAAGCTTTCTAGTTGACTGCGTCCTGTCTGCAGAAGGCAGCTGGAGGGCTCACCCCGACTTCCACCCAGAGGAGCCAGAGCTTCAAATATGACTTACCTGTTGACATGGTTAATTGTCTTATGCTTTAAGCTCCTCTACGTAGCTCTTTTGTTCTTTTCATCAGTGGTTCTCTACTTTGGTTTCCCATTGGAATTACCTAGGAAACTATAAAAATATGATGCCTGAGTCTCATCTGGGACGATTTCTATTTAATTGGTTTGAGACTGGCCTGAGCAACATGATTTTTGAAAAATTACCAAGATGATACTAATATACAACCCATGGTTGAAACTACTGCCTCGGCTAACCCAGCTGGACGTTAAGTTCTTCTACCTTCAAAGTCAAACTCTACCGAACAAAGTCACCCATGAAATTTTATTACAAATCCATGACCTTATATTTTTTTTAAATTTTTTTATTATATTATGTTAGTCACCATACATTACATCCCCGGTTTCCGATGTAAAGCTCGATGATTCATTAGTTGCGTATAACACCCAGTGCACCATGCAATACGTGCCCTCCACTACCCATCACCGTTCTATCCCATTCCCCCGCCCCCTCCCCTCTGAAGCCCTCAGTTTGTTTCTCAGAGTCCGTAGTCTCTCATGCTTCATTCCCCCTTCTGATTAACCCCCTTTCTTTACAAAGGGCCTTCAACACTATCAAACCATGCTACTCTAATTCTCTGACTTACTCATGCTCTATTAAAGCATGTTTTTAAAACTTCTTCACTTGATTCAAACCTTAAGGCCCACTACATGTCTATGCATGATTTGTCTCTTTATTCCTAGAGTAAATGGAGCCATCAAAACTTAATCTTCCAGCTAACAAGCGTTAAATCCTATAATATCACACCCATCTTTCTTTCCTATAATAATGAACAAGTGATTTCTTCCACATAAGGGCATTTCCTTAACCTGTGCTTTTTTTTTTTTTTTTAAGATTTTATTTATTTATTTTGACAGAGAGAGACAGCCAGCGAGAGAGGGAACACAAGCAGGGGGAGTGGGAGAGGAAGAAGCGGGCTCCCAGTGGAGCAGGGAGCCTGATGCAGGGCTCAATCTAAGGACCCTGGGATCACGCCCTGAGCTGAAGGCAGACGGTTAACGACTCAGCCACCCAGGCGCCTCTTAACCTGTGCTTTTAATGCATTCAGCCAAACCTGAATTCCCATCCCATGGCATCCTATTCTAATTCTAGAGAAGCTTGCACGCTGTATTATCAATTCCTTTGGTGCATTCAACCACAATTTATCAACTAGATCCTTTGCCAACATTTTAATAAGCCTTTATTCAACCCACTTTTACTCTAGCAACTCTCTATATCTCTCTTCCTCATCTTCTTAAATCCAGTGAGCATTTTTACTCTCATGTTAATCTCTTAACAGAGTTACTTTTTTTTTTCCTTCAAAGATTCCCTTCTCGGGACACCTGGGTGGCTCATTCGGTTAAAAATCCGCCTTCGGCTCAGGTCATGATCTCAGGGTCCTGGAATCAAGTTCTACACTGGCCTCCCTGCTCAGCAGGAAGCCTGCTTCTCCCTCTACCTGCTACTCCCCCTGCTTGTGCTCTCTCTCTCTCTCCATGACAAATAAATGAATGAAATCTTTAAAAAAAAAAAAAAGATTCCCTTCTCTTGACTTCTCTGAAACAATGTTTTCTTGTTTTACCTACCTTCCTGGTCTACTTTCCCTAACTTTGTCCAGGTTCATGCTCCTTTACCAAACCTTTATTTACTGGAGTTACACTCAAAGTCCAAGCTTCAGCAAACTCCTCTTGGGACTCCACCCTCTCCTTAGGCAATCACATCTACGCCGGCAACTTCAATCCCCACCTACATACAAGTGATTCCAAAATTTGTATATCTTGACCAGACATTTCCTCTACTAATAAATTTTCTCTTTTCACCTTTTAATCTCTAACGTTTCGAGAGGTGGAAACAATCTACTTTTTACTTCAATTGCAAGCTGATACCTTAGCTTGCCAGTTTCATGGATACTGACAGGAGACATGGGATTCCTGGATCAGAGATTAAAGGCTTTATTACTCGAAAGAGAAGCAATAGCCAACGGGTCAGTAAATTTGAGCCAGTCTCTCTAAGCTCAGCTCCCAAAGAGGGACAAAAGGGGCCAGATGACACCTACATAAGCAGTGAATTGTGTTAAGGAAAGAAACTCAAGCCCAAGAACCCAGTACACTTTGGGCAAAGAGCAAAGAAATCTACACAGCCTGGAAGCTGAGCGGTTACCTGGTAGTCACACTTTGATCACCCTGACCTATTCAGTAGCCTATATGACTAGCAAAAGCTTTGCAATTTGGAACACTCAGCAAGAATGGGCAGAGATGCTCAGGGCTCACGGCAGATGGTCTTTTCAATCACAAGGTGCCTTAAATTCTCTAAAACCCTGGACACTGGACTCATCTCAGTTTCTCAAATCCAAGGTTTTCTCTTCCATTGTAGAAGCTTTGAAAGGTGGAATTCTTTCTATGCCAGAATTTCATTTCTCACTGTGAATTCTCAAATGAATTCAAGGTGATTTCTATTTGTCTGAAGAAGGTGGTATTAAAGTGGAAAAATGTTTGTATTTCTCTCTTCTGTGAAAATGCCAAATGTATAGAAATTTCAGTCACCAGATTAAATGCTCATCTTGACAATATGTTGTGATGTTTGGTGTCATGTTGAAATCTTACTGATAATGTCCATGACCTTTTATGCCTTTATTTTGTTCTTTGGTTCCAATAAAAAGAGAATGAATGAATGAATGAATGAATAAATAAAATGCAAAAAGCGAACTGAGAACAAGAGTAGATAAAAGCATAATGCAAGGGAGCAAAAGTAAACCATTTCTATACTGAAAAGTAGTCAGATGAAAACAGACTGTTGATTTAAACTGAAATCCATAATCTTTACCATTAATGTTTATATTTTGTGTCCTTGCATTAAAAAAATAATCTAGTAAACTGTTCCAGAGAGGTATCCCTCTATTTCTTCCTCTGTTTCCCAAATCGTTCATGCATGTTCCTCACATCATTTCATAAACACATTCCCAATGAACAGCCTGAAAACCGTGTGGGGAACATCCTGCCATTTTCTCCTTGCTAAAGAAAATCATTCCGCTTCTGAATTTCCTCTGTGGTATCTCACAGGATAGCTATGCTTTACCCCCAGGCTAAACTGTGGAAATGGATCGTGAGCTTTTCCAACCTACTGTGAGTCTTTCTACCCCCTGCCTTAAGTACGGACCCCTGTGTGGGACTGTAAAACTCCACTGAGGCAAGGAATGTTGTTAATATACTTAGAAAGACAGAAGTCAAGGCAGCTTAAAGGAATCCCCTCTAACTATTCTTTTGAATTCATACAAACTGAATCAACAGTTCCCATTTAAAACTTGACTTTGTCATGTTGCCAATGTCTTAACATCTTATTTGCTATTTGTTTAGCAGTATTCTAGTAAGTTTATTTAATGGTTTAGTTTGTATTTTTTTTCCTACTGACATATGTGTGATTTTTCACTGAGCTCTAAGAATTTCAGTATATGATGTCTTAGGTGTAAAATGTCCCTTTAATGTAATATTTGCTGTCATTTGCACATTTAAAAATAGATCCCCTACTTTTATATTTGTACTTCAACTGTTTTTGCTAGCTCCCATTTTACCTTTTCCTCTAGACTAAAATTGTTATTGCTACCTCCCAGAGCATAACATGACTTTACTAGCATTAAGACATGATTAAGAGACTGAATTCAGTGTTTCCTAGCTTTCTAATATTGGCTCTTTAAAATATAAATTTAGTTATGAGGCTCTGTCCCTGAGGGGAAATACCAGTGACAACACAATCAGTTTCTGGCAGTTAAGTTTCAAGTAACAGTGGGGTTCTGTATTGGTTCTGGGCAATTTCTCTGCTGCCAGTCAAGAATCTTCCCTTAGATGCATCTTTTGTCAAATCCACGTAGGGGCAGACTGTTGATTGACAATACAAGACCTGATTCATCGATAGGATGCCAGATCTATGTACAAATGGTGAAGAATTTGATTAGTGACTTCATAATGGTAGAATTCTAATATCTGAATATTGTGATGTATACTTAACTAATCATATATACACACTTCTTACCTAATGCTGAGTCTATCTTGGCATTTAAAATAGAATGTGTTAATGATGAGGACCCAAGTTCTAGAAAAAAAGTTAATAAAAATAAAGGAGTGACTTGAATTTATGAGGGTAGGATTTACTAATGAAAGGTATCACAGCTGTAATGATGTTAAGGATGATACAGTAATGAGACTTCATCATAATAAGGTACTGATATCTCTGCTCACAAAGCTCATACTCAGTGGTAATACAACCATGACCACTTTAGAAATGAAGAGATAAGGAAGACAGTCTGAGGTACAGAACATCTACTACAGTAATATCTGTTACTCCACAGTATGAGGGCCAGAATGACCCACAGCAGAGAGAATGTTTTTTGTAGTGAACATGTTCCATCTCTCTACAATCCAACGTTTGAAGCCACATCAACTACATGCATGTGGCGAAGATTCATTGATGCAATGCCAGCAGTACTCTAATCAAAATAAAACATCTATTTCTGGGAGCCTCCAAGTGGTTGCACTTGCATATACCTCCCCAGTTATATTAATTTAGGATATTGGCAAAAACCATGAGTAGTTCATTATACTTTGTCCTCTCCCTTCCCACTTGCCTCACTTAACTCATGAGGGATACAATGTTCAACAGTATCTACAAATAATCCCTTTAGCCCATCTTTTCATAAGAGAAAAAATATTTCCAAAGTCTCCACACATACACAATTTGAGACAGATTTCTTTCTATATCAAAAGGCAAGGAACTGGTGACAGCACTCAAAAAGTGATATAATTTAGAGGCAACAATAGATGAACTTTATATTAGATGGGTCTTTTCATCCTATTTTAATCTATATGTTAGCTGGAAAAAACAATTTGAATTCAATCCTTGCTTGCCAATAAATAAATAAATACCAGCAAAATACCACTATGTAACTTGGACTCTTTTCCTGGAATTCTATTTTTATTAAATGCTAAATAATAATCCTATACTTTAACCAAGTCAATTGTATTGTGAAATCAAATGATAATTTTACAAATGACCCAGACAAGTATAAATTAAATGTATGTATTGAGATTCAACATTTGCCACAAAATATCTGTGTGCACATACATGTTTTTAATATATTTGTGTTGCAATTTCCTCTATAACTATCTAAATTAAGTCTATCTTTCTCTAAAATGGAAAAGAAATCCACCAGATCTTCTGTAGGAGAACTGTGCCTTTTATATCAATAAGTCAGTGAATATGATTTGACCATATTTTATTTATCAGACTCTTAATCTATATTTTTAACTATTATAAATTAATTATGAATTATATTGTATTATATATTTATATTCTTTAGTATTTAGCAATTTAAGTAATTAAATTTCCCCATAGCTATGATAGCAATGATCTTAATAAAATAATTCTGTGTAATACTCTGTTATATAGTATACAATTAACAGTAACCCAAAGTCATTCTGCTATGACCCAAAGGTTTATATAGATCTTAGTGAATTAGCTCGTCTGTATTTTTCTTGCGGCCTTCTCCCATGAATCTATGAGGCCAGTTGGGGACAGAATCAGAGCCATCATGCTGAACTCAAAATAGTTCACCCCTCCAGTTTTAGGACATTCCTAGGATACACGCATCATGCCTGAGATCCTTGTTCCTTAGACGTATTCTTCCCAAAGAGGTCTTTCAATCTTTTTAGAAAAAAGATTTCTGATGTCTTCTCCATCAATAACAGCTATTTTTGGGTACCAGATAAGCTTACACTAACCTTTGCCATGCAACCTTAAAATAATCATCTTAAATTTTGGAGCTTCATTTTAAAATGAAATAGTAGTAATACATGATTCTGAAACCCTTTTATTAAATTCAAGTAAATATGTCTTTTATACTCCACAGAAGATTAAACCAAATATGAGTATTATATTGATATAAAAAACATTTTTTGAGCATCGTCATATGGCTAGCTATGTTCCCATCCATAGGAACCTAGAAATAAAATACTCCTACTTTCATAAAAAATTTATGTTCTACTATAGTCAGCACATTCCTGAACCCCAAAATAATTTTTCACCAGGCTTTCCCTAATTAGGTGTTTAGTCACTATAGTCTGTACAAAAAAATCTCTGTATACTATAACCAGTATTTCTTAATAGTCTTTCTTGTGTAGGAAAGCTAACTTCAGACTTCACTTTCAAGTACCTAAGCAAAATAAGAATATGTAAAAATAAACAAATAAAATGTCTATGAAATGATCACCATTGGTATAAAAAGGAGCCAGGCCAAATTTGTTTGAATTCTAGAGTAACAGGTTTAGGTTTTCATTCAGCAACAACCAAAATTTCATACGTCAAACATCAGTAAATAAAATCCCTAGATACATATCAACTTGAATTTGCAGAACTACATTATAGTCGAATGACACTCAGATCCACTTTATACATATTTTTAATATTTCAAAGAAGAATACGAGAATGTTATTAGCCTACTAAATTGTAAATGATGGATCGGCCGTCTTGTTTCCACTTACCATACCTTATACATCTTCTGCTTGCTGACAGCTTATATTTTGCGATGGTTGGTTATGAATTACTAGCAAGCAACTGAGTAGACTAATCCTAAGATGCTCTTCTACCTAGTTTCTCCCTGGTGATGAAGTATTCTTTTCCTCTTGGGCCTCTTTTGAAAATTGTGATTTTTCCTATATTTTCTCCTGTTATTTCTTTCACTCATGTAGAAAATATGTTTTAAAAAGAATAAGGGTTGTTTTACTGTTCAAAAGCAACATATAAATATATATAAATTATCCCAAAAATTTGAGGAACTTACATCCAAAAAAAGTGATTTAGCTCTAAAACACTTTTTTTTAGAAATATGCAATGAAGATAAATCTACTGTTCTGTAAAAAAAGAGGGAAGACAGAGTGGTAATACGTATTAGTACTTATTATGTTCCAGACACTTTACATATAGTATTTACTTCATTCATACATATATATTTATATTTGTATTATTTATATCATACATAATAAAGACTAAGAAATGAAGATCCAAAGAGGTAATCTCATGAAATATCCTACATTAGAATGTAGTAAAGGCTACCTCACGTTGCCAGCCCTGTAATACATGGTCTACCCTATCTGTGCAATAGGATGAATGCCAGCTGAGAAAAATGGAAGAGAAAGATGCACAATGGGCAAAACCTTGCACACAACCTTCAAGAGAAAAACAAATCGAAACTGGGGAGGGAGAAAAAAAAATTGTATTTCCCTTCAGAGAAAGTGCTATTGGCCTCAGACTGCAGAAGAGGACCTGGAGAATATGCAGAAAGGTGCTAGCTCAGCCATCAGGCTGGTGGAGCAGATGTGTGGGAGTCTCACTGACATTACACTAAGTAAAGCCACTTGCCGTATTTGGGAGTTTTCCAAAGGACAGGCAATGTTGTCTCTTTAATCACAGCCACAACTTAGAATTTTTCAAACTCTCACAATTTTTTCAAGTGGTAGTGAGTAGAGATAGTTTCAGAAACTACAGCTTCTACTTACCAAAACATGCCAAATCTCAGAATGTAGTTAAGTGCAAAGTCCTCACCAACAGCAAATAAAGAAAATGCACTCCCTTAAGTCCCGAGTGGAAGATCTCAAGGAGGATCATCCCAGGGTTTTTAGAAAATGAGCTCCAGGACCCCTCACAACTGAATTCTTAAAATGCATACCACTGGACTTGAGCCAGCTTGTAAAATCTTAAGAACTCAAATATGTTTAAATATGTAAATATAAATATGTAGAAATATACATGCAGCTAAACTCATATGTAGGCTTATAAAAGGAAATGCTTATAACTTTATGGCATAGCAGCTTTATTCTCACCTACAAGGCTCTCGAAAAAGAGGAAAATGAGACAATTAAAAAGTTAGATACTGGCTCCCAAGAAGCCACTACAGTAGATTTACGTATCAGATGCCTCTGTTAGGCAAGACAGCTGCTAACTATTCCGAAAACTCTACAAGTGTGCCTATGTGTACATGCTCCTCTTGAAATCTTAGCAGAATTTTGTCAAGTGACTTAAAAAATGTAATTCTAAAGGAGAGTTTTCAAATGTTTTGAGCATTTAATTAATTGTAAAGGCTACCCATGCTATATCCAAAATAATACTTAAATTTTTCAGTGAATGTATCAATATGCCCAGAGGTACCCACTGGTTTCTTTTTCCGGTAAACTTTCAAAAGAGCTATTCTTAATGACCCTGCTCATAAAAAAAGGCTCCTTCATGTCTGATAGAGTATTATTACTATGAATGAAGAGATTCCTTAAGTACTTAAAACTGTCCCCAGATTTGCTAAGTGCTTATTAAAAACTGCTTTAGGCTTTGCTTTTCTTTGGAATCTACCTTTTGTTGTTGTATTGTTGCTATTGTTGTTATAGAGGTGATGGTAATTATTGTTACAGTTCTTATAAACAAAAAGGCATGGAGAAGAAATACACAGGGTGGGGGATGGACTTCTGCTTTTCTGTGAATTTTGCTCCTCTTCCCCCACTATTTTCTTTTTATTTATTGAAATGGCTCTGTAGCTCAGCAAGGGGAAAACAAAAGGAATGAAAATTCATTTAAGCACTCTCTTTTATTTATGTTAACATTTCATCATATGCTGTTTAACAATTTACTAAATGTTTATTATGCACAGTGCTGCATTCTCAAGAGAATAAATAAGTTTCTGTCAGCACTTCTTTTATAAAGTCCTATTTTGGTTGTGGATTTTAAAAATTCATAATAAACATTTCATTCAGGAAGAAGTCGCAAAAGGAAAAGCTTAGACACTGTTGATAAGTGAGCTTGTAACTAAAGAAATGGAAAACAAACACATGCATAAACAGTCACTGAGTGTGTGTGTGTGTGTGTGTGTGTGTGTGTGTGTGTGTGTGTAAAGAGAGGAGAGGGGGAGGAGGGAGTGGAGAGAGACAGAGAGAAAGAGATAGAATGAGAAGATGATTAATTCCAGGATCTAAGAATCTTACGGATGAATAAAAAGCAGACCATTCTGAGGGCTTCAGTGTTAACACTCCCACAGTTATATCGCCAATTGTACTTGCAAAACAGAAATGGAAAACCAGAGAATGGACTACAGGATGTCCAAAGCCCTCTGATTTTCAAATTTTTGTTCTATCATATTAAGAAAAAATAGAATGAAAAATAAATGTCAAAAGATGAAGAATAACCAATCTCTAGTACTTTCATAATATACATCCTACATCATTTGATTTATATGTGGAGATATAATTGGAATTCATTAGTTCTAAGATATATACTTAAAAGTGAGAGAATTTGGAAGGGGCTTGATATCCTTGCCTTCACTTCTTAGTTTTTGAAGTTGTTTGTTTTTTGTTTTGTTTGTTTGTTGTTGCTGTTAAAGGGAATAAGAACATTTGTTTTTGATTATTTGGCAAATACTATTATAAGTCCTTTATCTACTAACTTATTTAATTTTTTAAAGAGTCTTAAAAGGTAAGTCTACTATGATAGTATTCAGATCTTTCAGATGGAAAAAATTAGAAACAGAGCAGTTCATAACATTCCAAGGAAGGTTACAGCACTTCTAATTGATGGAACTAGTCTTCTCAACCAAGTAGTCAGATTCCAAACTTATTCAACACATCTAACTCCCCCTCTCCAAGGAGGGAATTGTGAAGTAGATCTGTTACTCACCAAATACAGAAGAATTTAATATGTGGACAAAAATGAAATTAAGAACAAGATATTTTCTTTTCTTTCTTTTTTTTTAAAAAAGATTTTATTTATTTATTCGACAGAGATAGAGACAGCCAGCGAGAGAGGGAACACAAGCAGGGGTAGGGAGAGGAAGAAGCAGGCTCATAGCAGAGGAGCCTGACATGGGGGCTCGATCCCATAACGCTGGGATCACGCCCTGAGCCGAAGGCAGACGCTTAACCGCTGTGCCACCCAGGCGCCCCAAGAACAAGATATTTTCTATCTCTATAAAATACTTCCTGAATGTGAAAATTTTAGAAAAAGATAAAGCAGAAAATAAACATCTTCTATAAGCCTGTTGTCCAGATACAATAGTTAATATACTGGTGAATATTGTTATAGTTTTGGATTTAGAGAGCTTTACTTTAAGTTACCAATATAGTGAGCATTTCCCAGTGTCTTTTAATCTTCATTGAGTGCATGTTTTTTGAATCTTCATTTAACTGTATCACAATTTATTTAACAATTGACAGGTTTTGGACATAAAGATGTAGCTGGTTTACTCAATCTTACTCAGGAGCCTCAATGAATATCTTTAAATTATTAAATTCATTTATCTGTATATATTAGATTTCTATGCTGTATGACAAATTACCAGAAACTTACTGGCTAAAAACAGCACACATTTATTATATAACAGTGTCTACTGGTCAGAGACCAGACACAGCTTAACTGGCACCTCTGCCCTGCGTCTCACAGTCTGGAATCAAGGTGTCAGCCAGGCTGCCTTCCCATCTGGAGGTTTGACTGGGAAAGAATCTGCTTTGAAGCTCCCTCAGGTTGCTGGCAGAATTCACTTCCTTGTTGCTGTAGAACAGAGGGCTTCGGTTTTCTTGCTGGCAGTGGGCCAGAAGCCACAAAAAATTGTCTGTAGTTCCCTGCCTCATTGTCCTCTCCATAGGCACTTTACAAGTCACTTTCGAGCCATCGAGAACTGTCCCATATAATGTTACATAATCATGAGACTGACATCCATTCCTTCTGCCATATTCTATCGATTAAGAGAAATCACAGGTTCCACCCGCATTCAAGGGAGAAAGCGGATGACTCAAGGGCATGAACATCAAAAAGTGGGGTACCTCATCCCCCACACTGTTGTTTTCACTCTTCCCCAGAGCTTCTTTGGTATATAGAGCTGCCCAAGGAAAAAACACCTCAGTGACAAATTATTGCTGCGGGTGAGGGCCTCTATGCTAGCGACCTTTAACTTGAGACTCAAACAACTGTTAACTTCCTTGCTGGGAGCACCCTAATGTGTGTGGCAAGTCTCTCAGGACAGGCTGTTCAGTAGTGTCCTCACTCCTCAGTTTCAGCTGATCTTGAGGAATGCAGGGTTTCACAGTGCATTCAGGAATCCTTCAAGTGAGTTTCACATTGAACAAGGAATCTGTTATTGCAGCCAGACTACACCACATATATTTGCAAAATCTGGTGGTAATCTATCCACTTCATTTGGGTATCTTAGTAACAAGTTACTCAGATTACAAATCAGTGTTGTTTAGAAAGATAATGTGATTAACATTAGGGCTTTTTGGTGTTTTTTTTTTTTTCTTTTTCCCAAACAGCTCTCCTGATCACTGCCAGCCTGTTTGAGCTCTGCTTGGGCTGCAATGCTGTCCACTCTGGAGAAGACCTAAAAGTGAAGAGGGAGATCACAATTGCTGCTCCCAAGGCAGTAAAGGTAAGACCATCCCAACCATTTAATTCACCTGCTTTGGTAAAGGAACTGCAGTCCTTCTTCAATAGGCCCTTTAAAATCAGAAGTGCTTCATTTTTGGCAAGATTTTAAGCAATATAGGCAAGCAATAAAGGGAATTATCATCTAGGCAAATCATCCAATAGCAGAAATCCCATAGAATTCTTCATTTTTATGCAATAGAGAACTTCATGGGTTTTGACCCCCACTCCCCTCCCAGCACACATATTTTAAAGTGGCATATAATATTACAAGGCATAACTGGACAATTGTTACTTAATGATTCAGTAATATTGCTCAGGGTATGATCACACAAAATCTTTAATAATTCCATTGGACAGCAGAAGCATAAGTAGAACCAAAATGACATATACAAAGGTTGACTGTGTTCTAAGAGCATTGTGTCCCATTATAGGCTGCACATTTGAAAAGTTATCTTTACAATATTCAGGCTTTGCATTTAGAAACATGGTATAGTTCTGTTTACCTAAATATTTTATCTCTCTCAGTAAAATTTTAAGAAGTTCTCCCCATAGGCCTTACCCATTTCCTTGTTAGGGTTATTTCTAAATAATATATGAGTATTGAGTATAAACACTGCTTTTTATATAAACAATGCTTCACATTATATCTTCTAATGGTCACTACTGGTTTGGAAAACAATTGACTTTTACACATTTATCTTATATTTGACCATCACTAAGTCCATAAAAATTTGACAGTCTCTTGAATGGAAACAACATTCACAAAAGATGTGTCAAGAGTCATTGACCCTACTTTAGATGTCCCTTTTTATTAACAAGTTATTTCAGAGTATTTTAAGTTTTTAAGTGGTTTCTTGTTTAAATTTTTAGTATTACTTTTGGATTACAGGGCATCTAGACTTCTCAATTTCAATATTGAGAAGAGTACAGAGATTTTATTTTTGAATACCATAAAAAAATTGGTGTGTGTTCCCTTAAGACTTTGAACATCTTCCTTTGTATTCCTTCTATTTTGTCTTTTGCTGCATGGTATATTTCTTTATTAATTTAAAATTTCAGGGATACAGAAGATAAAGGATTTAAAATTTTTAAGAAGTACACTTCCACCTACATATCTTTGATTGTCAATACCAAAGCTGAAGTGCCTCTTTTGACTCTACCCCCTTATGTTTCTTCTTGCCCATTTTCCTACTTCCTATCTACATCACTACAATTTAGTGACAAAATATTTTTTAAATAATCAGAGGGAGAGATGAACCATGAGAGACTACGGACTCTGGGAAACAAACTGAAGGTTTTAGAGGGGAGGGGTGGGGGGTGGGTTAATGGGTATTAAGGAGGGCATGTAGTGCATGGAGCACTGGGTGTTATATGCAAATAATGAATCATGGATCACTACATCAAAAACTAATGATGTACTATATGGTGACTAACATAATTTAATAAATAAATAAATATATGAAATTATTATATCTAAAACAATCATTTAGACTTAACAAAAAGTTTAATTGGCAGTAATATATATTACAAGTCCTTTTATAGCAGGATTCTCTATTTTAAGCTTTTAATTTTGTTTCCTCCTTTGAAATCCAGAGGCATTGTACTGTATAATTTTCTAAGTCTTTGCACAGTTGAGAATTCTCTTTGCACAAGAAATGAGTGTACACCATACAACAATTTACCCACAATAAAGGACTCTAGTAATAAACTGTTGATAAAAATACGGAAGTATTTACAAACCTGAATTCAGGATTGTGTAGTGTGTCGTGTATTTTAAATGGCTAGGCTTGAGTTAAGTATAAACTTCTAAGAATAGACAGAAGCAATAGAAAAGTTTCTTTCAAACACTGAATGCTGTATAAAATCTATAAAGGTCTTGGAATGTCCTTGACTAGAGATTTTTATGAGGAACAAATGAAACATTTAAACAACTCCAGTCTTTCCCTCATGTTCTTTTGAGTAAAACACCTGTGGTTTCATCTGCTAAATCTTTGCTCAGGGTGATAGGTGAATACAGACCTTCTTCTTTTTGTGCTTAAACATCTTCAGAAACTTAAAGGCCATTTGTACCCCAAAGTCAGGTCACATACAAGTAAAGACTCTCCTGCCATGTAGCCCCACCCACTGCCCAGGTACATAATGCCATACTTTGATTCCTGTCTGACTTTGTTCTCTTGGTCTTTGGTATATGGTTCCACCTCTATGATTTAGGCCACCCTGGAACTTGTCACTGGCAAAGACTCTTTATAACTGCGAATCCCACTTCTCTCAACAATTACACTCTGCAAGAGGTCAAAATGAATATTCTAGGGCCTTACACATGCTGCCTGCCTATATCCTAAGTCATGTGAGTCCCAGATATTACACTTAGCAGGGCAGCACTACTTGAGGGAATACTGAAGGCTATTATTTCTCACTTTCTTAGCAACAAAGCAACTAGGGAAGAGCTATCTTTCATTTCACCTCTACATCTGTTTTGGCTTACTTTGCAGTTGTAATAAGAAAAAGAATCTTAGAAAATGTGTCTTTGATAATATGACTAACCTCTAGTTTAAGCCACTTCTATTGGTCAAAAGCACAATTTTTAGAAAAGTGGAGCTTCTGTGGGAGAAATGAAGTGGGTAAGTTCTTTCTTTCTCGAGGGCTACTTTCTTTGTATTTTATTGTTTTATTACTATCTCTCCCCTCCATGCTGCTACTTTTAGATGAATCCAGTGACCATTCCCACTCGGGAGGAGCTCTCCTCTATAGAAAATTTAGCGCTTGGAAGGTAGAGTCAAGAGTAAACAGTCATGGTATGGGCAGTTTGAGTGAGTTCTGCTCTAAGGGTTGGATTAGAATTGCCAGCTTAAATAGAGGATGTCTAATTAAATTTTAATTTCAGATAAAGAAATGAATGAATAAAGCAATGAAAAACTTTTCAGTGTAAGTATGTCCCTAAATAGCAAGAGACATACTTATGCTAAAAAAATTGCTCACTTTTTAATTTGACATTCAACTTTTTTTCTGTATTTCTACTTGCTAAAACTGCCAACTTTAGATGGGACTAGAGGGCAAGAGCAACATGTTGCTCATTCTAGATCATAATGGCAGGAAATGCTATAGAGACTTAGAACCAATTTCCAAACCTGAGATAAAGATCATGTACTTGCATTTATGTGAAGTATGCCTTTTAAATGCACAAAGGGTCTGGGGAGGTGGAAAGAGGAGAGGCTATTCACAACAGGCTTGTTGAGGGTTGGGAGATTAGACTTAGAGGAAATCTCAATACCAGAGGACATTGGCAATAGTCCCCTGCTTGCTCTGACTTCACTTGAGGACATCAATCTTGTCAATGAGAGGGGCTAAGACTAAAAGTGCTTGTTATTGCACAGCCCCCACAAGCTGCAGAGTATAACCTGTAAGGAGTGCTAACATAATTTTAGCAGTTATGAAATGGTTTCTGGTTTTAAATAGAATACATTAGAAGAAAATAGAAACAACTTTTCCTTGCAAGACATGAAGCTGTCTCCTCTTTTTTGAATGTCTTCCCTCTCACCCTCTTTAACTAGGTGATTTCTTATCTCCCAGGCCTCAGCTCACCTGTTATAGACAGCCTTCTACTGACCACCCTCTCTGTCTCTCTACCTCACTAGATTGAGAGTTCTTTGAGGATAAGGACAGTTTCTTATTCAACTCTGTACTCTTAAGAACCTAGCAAACAGTGATGCTCAAGAAATATTTGTTGAGTGAATGAAGAAGAGAAATCAGAAATAAAGTTGCATGAAAATGGGAACCACTAAACAGGTCATAAAGTAGGAAACTCAGGACATAATCCCAGAAATGCACAATTACAAATCTTTAAAACCATATCAGAAAATCATTAAACCAAGATAATATTTAAGAAGAATTAGATCTTAAGAAATTTCACATTTTTGCACCCCATGTTAAAAAAAGTAATGTTCAGTATTTAAACTGAGCAATGTACATAAGTTTCAATATAAACGTTTCACTGACTGTCATCTTGCTCAGTCCTTTTTTGGAGCATAATACATTCAAAATGGGCTGATATTTTTTTCAAACAAGCTTCCTCTCTTTACTAATAACATAAAGCAATTAAACTACATCCCACTGCATTATTTAAGCGTCATTTAAATTTGAATGATCATATACAGTAGTGGAAATTTAAAATGCTGCTACATTTTAGAAAATCAAAGACTTAAAAAATCTCTAAAATATTCATACCATTTAATCCCGGAATTCCACTTCTACAAATTCAGTTATGAAAACTATTTTATCTAAAAAGACATATATCGATTCATTATACACTACAACAAAGTAAACAACTTTGCTAACCAGAAAATGATTATATTACACCACCTATGTTCAAGTGGAAATTATTTAGTTCTTTAAAATATTGTTTAGAAAAACATGTTACACATGGAATTGTTTATAATTTTACATAATTAAAACAACATGTAGTCAAAATATAATTTATACAAAATACCAGGAAAAGTAATTAGAAGTAGAATGAAGTAGAATGAAATAACATTTTTTAAAAAAAGAGTTATTTAACATTCTTTATGTGCCAGTCATTTTAAATATCTTAACTTATTTAAGCCTATAAAAACCCCATGAGATACATACTATTATTATTGTCATTTTACATATGAAGATGTGTGTCACAAAGATGTTAAGTTACTTGCTTAAGTCACACAGCTTATCAGTAGAAGAGAGAATATTCAAACCCAGGCAGTCTAGAGACAGAGACAACATTCATAGGCACAGCTATAATTACGTGTCCAGGTTGGCATTTATCACTTTTTTTTTCCCATTTTCTCTATGTTGTGTCATATTTCATGTGAAATAATTACACCTATAAGCACATAATCCATTACTTAATAACAATATCTAATTTTCAAATAACAAAATCCAGTAAATCAGAACTTTGCAACATTAAAATGAATAGTGCTATTTCATCTGAACTTGAACTTCCTTGAGCTCTGCCTCACAAAGAAGTCTTTTGGTACCATGGTATCTAAATGCTGAGCAATGAGGTCCAAAATTGAAGTTGAATCCTTTGCTGTGGCAGAGAGCATACCAGGGTATCATTTAATTACAATATCAGGAGGGTAAGTGAAAAAGATGAGATCACATTGAAGCCATTAGTTTCGAGGCATAGGTGGAGATCAGCCAAGTGAAAAGGAAGCAGGTGTCTAAGTTAGATGGGAAAAGACACAATTAGTAGTTCCCTAGATTTGCACAGGAGACTCCTGAGGCTCATGTAACCACTTCCCAGCAGGTGTACAGTCTGATACCTGAGATAGCAAGCTGTGCTGAGGGACCTCAGGATAGCAGCGACACAGTTGGAAACAGGGTTGCTACTCCAGGGAGCAGAAGGATATGTGGTAATGCTCCCACACCTCCCTCAAGAGCGCTGCTCCATTTCCCTTGGCCACAGTCTCAGCAAGGTGTGCTATAAACAACGCCCTGAAAATGCATCCATTCTACTCTCATTTCCGTCCTAGCATGGCACTTCAGCAGCCTTGTTTCAAGCCACATCAAGTTCAAAATCCTCACACTTAAGCACAACCTAGAGACACTTTACTTGAGAATCTGCATGTCTGAATGACTGAAATCACAAATGTGAATAGTCCCTTAGGTAATCTACCTTTCTTTTTCCCTACTGTTGTTTAATGTACTTTGGTATCATTCAGTCAAAATTTATAACAGATGACAAAGGTTTATCCTCCTTTTCAAGATGAGCAACCTCACAATCTCATCCTAGACAAGAATGACTTTAAAGCATCCAATCAGGTGAGGTATCAAGACACCTAGCTTTCTAGTCTCATCGACATGTTTCAGGAATACTCCTAACTCCATCTCCCTATTACTTTAAGTATGAGTATTATCAAGGAAAGGGGATACCTGAACCAAGGTTTTAGAAATAAAATAGTAAAATTCAGTTTATATATGCAACTCTTAGGCTAAGTGCTGTCACAGTATCAACCTGATAGAAGGAAACTTCCCTCTTGGAAATGACTGCCACATTGTGCTCTCTAACCACCAAGTTTCTTTTCCTTGATATTTTCTAAACACAAGTAATGTGTATACCTTGCCAAGCACTTTAACCTTATTTTTTTTTTTTTTGGTAATAGCTTGAAACAATGAAATATAACTATGTTTTATTTTCCTAAGTGACTTATCAAAGTGCTACAGGACCAGTATTGAGATTCATCTCACAGATCATTACAATTTCAAACAGTATGTTTCCCCACCATACCCATTAGATAAGATTATTGCTTTACATGAAATATATATATGTCACCAAGGGCAAAGGCTTTCTGATTCATATGTTCAAATAGATTTTAGAGTATCATGGTTCATACGCTTAAATAGAATTTAGGGGTCGTAAATAGTCTTTTTCAAGCGCCTTACTGCTACAAAAATTAGCCCTAACCTGACAGTATTTGTTCGCAGTAACACCCTACACAAACACATAGTCAGGCTGGATGTTCTAAGTGGCATCAGTACTAAATCTTTATGAAGACAACTACCGTAACATAATCCCTCTGTCATCTGGATAAACTGTATGTCAACACTGGGTACACACTTGGCTAAATTTTCAATGTGTGTCAATTATGAATGTGAACAAACTAGACTCCTCTTGAAAGTTTCAGTCTTTATAAGCTTAACATCTTTATTCTACTTCACAAGTTGACTGCAGCATTCATGAAAAAGAACAGTGCTATTTATGATATTAAGGCCTTGTCTTTCTTAGTGACAATTCCTGATTAATGTTTAACACAATGTGCTAACATAGCCTATACTTGGAGAGGAGGCCATCAGAATATTTAAATTCTAGCTCCACAGCTGCTACTAATAGTCCTGAGATCTGGATGACATATCTAACTTTTTTGGAGTCACCTTCTTGCTCTCTGAGGTGTCTTCCAGCTCTCAAACCCCTGAGTCTAACTTTCTAAAACAAACTTTGGGGGTGCCTGGGTGGCACAGTCGTTAAGCGTCTGCCTTCGGCTCAGGGCGTGATCCCAGAGTCCTGGGATTCAGCCCCGCATCAGGCTTATCTGCTGGGAGCCTGCTTCTTCCTCTCCCACTTCTCCTGCTTGTGTTCCCTCTGTCACTGGCTGTCTCTCTCTCTATCAAATAAATAAATAAAATCTTTTTTAAATAAATAAATAAAACAAACTGTGGTTTCTCTTTTTCATAAAATAAAATTTTCTAATTTCCATTACTGCGTGAGCAACATAGGACCTATAGCATTACATATACTTCTCTCACAGAGATTCCCATGTGGATGGCAAGACAATATCTTACACAAAATGCAAGATATTAAAGTAAACTGTGATTAGCACAGTAGAAAAGAGACATACATCTATATAGAAATGCTCTGGAATTTCAAAGAAAGAACAGCGGACTACCTCATACAGTCAACACATTTTAATAAAGATCCACCAGATGACAGACAAATATGCTCAAGCCTTGGGTTTTATGGGTAAAAAGCAAACCTCCTTCTCATAGTTTTAAGGCCCAGAGAAAAACTATAAATACAGGCTGCATATCACATGTCTGAATATTTAGAAATTAGACTAACAAACTATTAAATTTTCTCATCCTACGTTTATAAGCATAACTTCACAATGAACTGGAATATCGGATTCAAATTTAGAATTCTCCAACTTCCCAGACTTCCTTGCCCCTGGCTTCCAGCCCCTACTACTCCATTTTCTCCTCTCATCTTTCTGCCTCTGTCTTCACTCCAAACCTCATGTGCCTTCATGTGTGCTCATGAAAACACTCCAGCCTGTGTATCCAAGATCCTTCCGTAAAAGCCAAAGCTCCCCCTGAAGAGCTGATGAGGAGCTTAGTAGATAGCATCAAAAACATTCCAGGCAGAGAAAAATATTAAAACCCTTGGTGGAAGGAAGCTTCCAGGACTGATGAAGAATGTTGATTTGTACAGTTTTGCTAGAGTTTCAACAAGAGAAAAATATTAATGCTAAACCCTTAAAAATAAGCCTAGATTATAATGTCAAAGGCTAAAAAGTTTGAACTTTATTTGGTAGGCAAAGAAGAGAGATTTGAAGGTTATTGAGCAGGGGTGACATAATCAAATCTGTACTTTAGGAAGATTAATTTGGCAGCCAAATGCAGAATGAGTAGATTAGAAGTGAGACTGGAGGCAGGGAGAAGAGTTATAGCAGTAGTTTAGGTAAGCAGTAATAAGACTGTTAACTAGGGCTGGGGTAATGTACAGGACAAAAAGCCGGTGTGAGACAGTAGGGAGAAGGAATTGACAGCCCCTGATGAATCATTGGTAATGGGGAAAAGGAGAGAGATAAATCAAAGAGCACTCAGAGGTCTTGAGCTTCTGCGACTAAAAATGAATATCGGAAACCATCAGCAAGAAATCAAGAGGAAGAGCTAAACTGTGGGATGAAAATGATGAGTGGCATTGGTATACTTTGTATTAGCAATATTAGCAAATCTCCACCCACGTGAAAAATGCCATGAGCACTTAAAATGCAGGTCTGGGACTTGGGAGAATCATCAGGAAATCACATAAAGAGGTAAAACTTGTAAGTCTGACCTTGTTACAAAAATAACCCATTCTTTATGCAAATTTCATTACCCAAAGGGTTTGAAAATTTTCTCCATTCATAGGGTAGGCCCTTGGTTTCTAAAGTTCCTAAAACTATGCATGTCTTCTGAAAACATGGTTATTACAGACTTTGGGCCAGTTAATTCACTTTGGCAAGATCTACCTTATAATCCATAGCATTGTGTTCTGCTTTGTCAGGATTTACTGACAGCAGTCCAAGTTTCTTCCCAGCATAAATTATTTCCCAGTATCTCAGTGTTTAGTTCCAGGAATTTTGACTTTGTCCGGATTTAGATTTTCTGCCTTTGTCTAACAACAATTATAAACAATGAGACTATCTCTAGGATGACACATTCCTCAAATGCGCTATGATGTGCTAGAAGTTCCTTTTGGTCCTCAGGTGCCACATCTACTGGTGAATTACAAAAGATTTTGCCCTTTGTTCTCACTTATATTAGCATCTATTATACATACAAACATAAACACATACATACATAAAGCTCATGATCTTAAGTGACAATAAAAATGAGTTAATTGAGCTCATGCTTTGCTTCCTATAGCTGCTCAATAACATTCTCTGATACACCTCTTGAGTTGTATCTGATATACCTCAATATTTCAGCCATTGGTGAAAATCTTAAAATGTCTACAACTAGTACTAGGATGGGGAGAGAAAACTTACTATAGTGAGAAAATCTCAGTCTTTGGGCAAAAAGAAGCAGGAACCAACAACTATGGTGGATGTCATTTCTGGGCAAGACAAAGGCTGTAAAAGATCATATTATGTTACTGCAGTTGAATCCCTCTGCTTACCTCTACTCTAGCTAAAATGTAGGGGCCAGAGCCCTTTGTCTCAATCAATGCCTCAACTTTCAGAGTTCATAACTAGCCCAATATCTAAGTAGGTTTTTATAAATCTCTTCTTTAAGAGATTTAAGAGATTACATCTTCAACCAGGTAACATGGAGGAATGTTAATATAGCAGGTATTCCCCTAAGTACTGCAGAGTGAATGCAAACTTACAGGTGTTTGTAAAGGAAAAATATAAATTTACATTTCAGTGATGGCTTTCAGATAGCAAGAGTATCAAGCCTCTAAAGGGGACCATATGACACTAACAAAAAAAATTCACAAAACAAAATATGCAAGAGAGACGAATATAACCAAAAACATATAAATAATATCAAAAACATGTTAACTACTGGCTTTTAGCTTGGCTGACTACCTCCAGTTTCCCACAGCCAACCATGATCTAAAAAGGAGCTACAGTGGACACACATCCTCCTCACTGGTGTAGAAGAAATGCTGTGGGGTTTGTGCCAGTCTCACTGCTGATTGAAGCACTAACCTACATCTTTCTTATCTTTTTGTTTTTAATTGATTACCAGCCAATCTTTGTTTTCCTTATCTGGTCTTCACCTATTAAAGTCCTCAACTGATTCTTTTTACTACTCTCACTTTCCCAACTTTTCAGGATTCCCTTGGCCCTGAGTCTTAAATACATATATAAGTAACAATAAGAATAATATTTTTTAGTAGGGAAGCAGTTGTCAAAAGGACAAACATGGGTCTTCCCAACGGAAACGTAACTTCTTTTGAAAAGTAAAGAGGGGTGCCTGGGTGGCACAGCGGTTAAGCGTCTGCCTTCAGCTCAGGATGTGATCCCGGTGTTATGGGATCGAGCCCCACATAAGGCTCCTCCGCTAGGAGCCTGCTTCTTCCTCTCCCACTCCCTCTGCTTGTGTTCCCTCTCTCTCTGGCTGTCTCTATCTCTGTCAAATAAATAAATAAAATCTTAAAAAAGAAGAAGAAGAAAAGTAAAGAGGCCTTAAAATTCGATTTCTCTAAAGCTAGGAAGAAAAAAAAAAGAGGATACCTTAGACAACATATAGAATCCATTTGACTTAAGTATGAATTTTAGAATTAAACTGGTAAGTGACACTATTAATTCTAGAAAGGAGTGAATACAAATATTTTCAAAATATGATAAGGACTCCTTTTAATATATTTTTTCACTCACCATACAATATTTATTTTCGGAATTTTTTCTATACTAAATTACAGTAAGTAATACTTTTTGTCTTGTATTTTTCTAAACNACAAATATTTTCAAAATATGATAAGGACTCCTTTTAATATATTTTTTCACTCACCATACAATATTTATTTTCAGAATTTTTTCTATACTAAATTACAGTAAGTAATACTTTTTGTCTTGTATTTTTCTAAACAAAGAGAAAATAATTAGAACTTTGGGTCAAGGGGTAGTGAACTGAAATTTATGAAATTAAAATTTCTATCAAACTGTTAAACATTTTTGAAAATGCCTTAAGGACTCATTACTACTCTTGAAGAATTTAGTAGTCTGATGTTTGCAGATTTAGGACCATTGCTTAAATAATTAGACAGGCAAAATGGCCTAAAATGCTGAGTTGAGGCAAGCCACTAGAACCATGGTTAAGTCACAAGGGACAAGATTTATGACTAGAATTTCTTGCCAAAAGAAGAAAAAGTATGTCCAGGCAATAGACAGGACTTGGTGAAAGAAAGAAATCCAGTTGGTGGAAGAAATCACAGTCACATTTCAGACTCATAAGGATGGACAAGATAAGCCATGTAACCAAGCCATTGAATAACTGGCTTCAATAATTAACATATAAGCCAAAAGTGGGTTGAGACAATAGTGGAGCTGGATAAGTGGACTGGTAGAGGAATCTGTCTGCAAGGGGTGAAGAGAGGTCAGGTTACAACATATTGAAATGTGGAATAATTACATCTAAGCTAAGCATCTATTGGGACAACTTAGGACCTCCAGGAAATCCCACATTTGGGAGAAACAAGTTATCATCTTTCTGAAAAGATGATTCTTCAGGGAGATTTGCATAAAGGCCTTAAAAATCTTGAAAAGAGTAATAAACAGGAATGTCCTCAAGCACTATAAATTAAAAATAAAATAAATTAAAAGAATCACAGGTTTAGCTCCATTGAACACAGATATACAAGAGGCTTCAGGCATAGCACAGCAAGGCGTCCTGTTAATTTAAATGGGGTAAAATGAGAAATAAAATTCACATCAGAAGACTCATGAAATAAAAATGTAGGCTCTGTGCAAAGTCAACACAAGTTTACAGTCAAGGCTCAAAGCCTCTCGTACCTAGTCTCAATGGGGTGCCACCTTAATGCTATCTGCTCAGTGTTCTATTGTGTTTGAGTTTTGCAAGTTTGATTCTTAAATGTGAATTTCTTCCTCCTGATTGCACTAAGTCAGAATGTAATGTCTTTTTGAAGTCACTTTTCCTGTGTGAATATTTTAAAGCTAAGTCTGTGTTATAGAGAATGTACAGGACATTTTTTTCCCAGTTTATAGAAAAGCAACCACAGCAGATCTATAAGCACCTGTTAATGTCAGTAGAAAAGCAGTAAGCCTGATGATCCACATGCATCTGCTAAAACTGGTGGAGCAGAGTAGACAATAAAGAAGGAAGTAAACTGCAGTGAGGAAAACCAGCATGGGGGAAGAAGGTTGAAACAATATTAGAATGCTTTGCTTTTGAATTTATGTCAATGACCTGTAGGATAAATGCATTTAAAACGTCAGTATGAAAATATGGATATTGAAATTAGTATTTCAGGGAAAAAACGATTAATACTTGGTGAAAACTTTATTTGCGTTTGAGCTTTTATTTGTTCATCATTTTGTTTGTAATCTAGTGAAAGGATGAGACACAACTACAATTGATAGGATATGTAATATATAACAATTAAAGTGGAAGAATTTTCTGTTTTCAGGCTACTGTGAACACAACTAATAATTGTTACTAGGTTAAATAAATATTGCAGATGCATAAAGATTGATAATGCTTAAGTCAGATGAGTTAAAGACATAAGTGGTTTTTAAGAACACCATAAATGTACTGGAAAAAACATATATAAGAGCCCATTTAATTTTCATCAATGATGACTGATCTCAGCACAAAATCATTACAAAAATATTAAAGAAAAAGGTGAACATACATCTAAGTTTTTAAAAAGTAAATAATGAGTAAATATAAACAAAATTCAGATGTAAATGATAAGCCCTGTGAAAAAATACTTACAATATAGATGGCAAAGTATTAATATTCTTAATAGAAAAGGTCTTAAAATGTTATAGATAAAAAGCAGAAAAAAAATGATAACAAAAAATTTAAAAAGTCAATTCCCCAAAGAAAAATAAAATAATCCATTAAAATATGAAAAATTTCTTTGACTTTTTTTTTTGTAATTAAAGGAATATAAAACAAAATTCAACATAGCACTTTTATTTGAAATTAGGAAATATATTATAATATATAATAATAGTGTACATGAAGGAATGGAGATTATGGACCTTTTACATAGCTTCGGTAAAAGCATAAATTAGTGCACATTTTTCATAATTTGTCAATCTGTATTGATTCTTAAGTATTTATGACCTTAATCTTATAATTCAATTTTTAGAAATATCACTAGCAAGTGATTCATCAGAATGTGATGTAGGAAAGGAAATAATTGTGTATAATCTACATATCCAGTGTTCAGAGAATTACTTAAATATATTTTATCCAGAGCAAGATATATTAAATACATTGCTTAAAATTTAAAATTTTAATTTCCTATTTTGAGATAATAAAACAAAGATTGAATTTCCTTTTTTTTCTCCTTAGATATCACAATGTGATGTAAAATATAACAGGATGATAAACTTCAATCTTTGTGAACCCTGAAGGTATCTATAACCCTAAACACAACGAAGGTCAAAGAAGAGAGCAAAAAGATGCTGAAAGAGGATATTGCAGTTGTAGATCTTAGATAAAGCTGGAAAAATATAGTTTTCCAAAGTAGGTGGTACATACTATTCAGAGAAATCCAGCAATTCGTTATTTACACCATAAGACCAAACTGGTGGCAGGAAGCTTCCTGGACCTTGATTGGAAACAAGTTGATGCCAAGGAGCTCAACTTAAATGAGGAATTGCAGTGGCAACACATACTTACAGAAAGCAGACTGTCAGCAAGGCAAAGCAAAAAGGAGATATTCTGCATTGTTCACAGCCCTATAGCGTCTAATCTCTGTGGGGCAGATGAAAACGAGAACCAAAAGAATTTACTCACACTTAACCCTGCTACAAAATAAACCTCATTATAAGCCAGAAAACAATACCTGGTAGTATGAAACAAGGCTCTACCCTGATCCCCATGTGATCTTTCTGCAAATAATAGTTCAAGAATTTACTTCAATAAAAGTGTAAAATTTAGAAAGAAAAGCACAGGGTCTATACAGTTTTAGCACAGGAGAAAAACTACAAGTGTTACAAGAAAGCAAATTTCAGATGAGTAACACAAGAAAAATTTATTGCCATGGAAGAGATGAAAATTGTGATCAAATACAACATGACAAATTAATATTTTAAATGACAAGACACCTTTAAAAAAAAAAAGAATCTCTCTGAAAGAAATGGTTGCATTCCTAGAGATGAATAAACTACTAAAACTAAAACAGGAAGAAAGAGAAAACCTGAACAGACCCATAACCAGCAAGGAAATTGAAGCAGTAATCAAAAATCTCCCAGCAAACAAGAGCCCAGGGCCAGATGGCTTCCCAGAGGAATTCTACCAAACATTTAAAGAATATTTAATACTTATTCTTCTGATGAGTTACTTTTGGTAAAAGCATAAATTGGTGCACATTTTTCACAATTTGTCAATCTGTATTGATTGACAAGCTATTTCAAAAAATCAAAATGGAAGGAAAACCTCTGAACTCTATTAAGACCAGCATGACCTTGATCCCAAAACCAGATAAAGACCCCACCAAAAAGGAGAATCACAGACCAATATCCCTGATGAACATGGATGCAAAAATTCTCACCCAAATACTAGCCAATAGGATCCAACAGTACATTAAAAGGATTATTCACCACAACTAAGTGGGATTTATTCATGGGCTGCAAGGGTGGTTCAACATCCACAAATCAATCAATGTGACACACTACATAAATAAAAGAAAGGACAAGCCATATGATCCTCTCAATAGATGCAGAAAAAGCATTTGACAAATTCCAGCAAACTTTCTTGATTAAAACTCTTCACAGTGTAGGGATAGAGGGAACATACCTAAATATCATAAAAGACATACACGAAAAGCCCACACTGAATTCATTCTCAATGGGGGAAAAACTGACAGTATTTCCCCTAAGGTCAAGAACATGACACGGATCTCTGTTATCACCAATGCTGTTCAACATAGTATTAGAAGTCTTAACCTCAGCAATCAGACAACAAAAAGAAATAAAGGCATCCAAATCGGCAAAGAAGTCAAACTCTCACTCTTTGCAGATGACATGATATTCTATGCGGAAAACCCAAAAGACTCCACCCCAAAATTGCTAGAACTCATACAGGAATTCAGTAAAGTGGCAGGACATAAGATCAACATACAGAAATCAACTGCATTTCTACAAACCAACAATGAGACAGAAGAAAGAGAAATTAAGGAGTTGATCCCATTTACACTTGCACCCAAAAACATAAGATACCTAGGAAAAAACCTAACCAAAGAGGAAAAGGATCTGTACTCTGAAAACTATACAACACTCATGAAAGAAATTGAAGAAGATACAAAGAAATGGAAAAACATTCCATGCTCATGGATTGGAAGAACAAATATTGTTAAAATGTCTATGCTACCTAAAGCAATCTATATATTCAATGTAATCCCTATCAAAATACCTTCAACTTTTTTCACGGAGCTGAAACAAATAATCCTAAAATTTGTTTTGAGCTAGTAAAGACCCTGAATAGCCAAAGAAATGTTGAAAAAGAAAACCAAAACTGTTGGCATCACAATTCCAGACTTCAAGCTTTATTACAAAGCTATAATCATTAAGACAGTATGGCATTGGTACAAAAACAGACACACAGATCAACAAAAGAATAGAGAGCACAGAAATGGACTCTCAACTCTATTGTCAACTAATCTCCAACAAAGCAGGAGAGACTATCCAATGGAAAAATGTCCCCTCATTAATGGTACTGAGAAAACTGGACAGTGACATGCAAAAGAATGAAACTGGATCATTTTCTTACACCATACACAAAGATAAACTCCAAATGGTTGAAAGACCTAAATGTGAGACAGAAATATATCAAAATCCTAGAGGAGAACATAGGCAGCAACCTCTCTGACCTCAGCTGCAGCAACTTCTTCCTAGACACATCACCAAAGGCAAGGGAAGCAAGGGCAAAACTGAACTATTGGGACTTCATCAAGATAAAAAGCCTTTGCACAAAAAAGGAAACAGTCAACAAAACTAAAAGGCAACCTATGGAATGGGAGAAGATATTGGCAAATGACACATCAGATGAAGGGCTAGTATCCAAAATCTATAAAGAACTTATAACACTCAACACCCAAAGAACAATTAATCCAATCAAGAAATGGACAGAAGATATGAACAGATATCTCTCCAAAAAAGACATACAAACAGCCAACAGACATGAAAAAATGCTCAACATCACTCTGCATCAGGGAAATAAAAATCAAAACCACAATGAGATACCAACTCACTCCTGTCAGAATGGCTATAATTAACAGTCAGGAAATGACAGATGTTGGTGAGGATGCAAAGAAAGGGGAACCCTCTTACACTGTTGGTAGGAATGCAAGCTGGTGCAGCCACCATGGAAAACAGTATGGAGGTTCCTCAAAAAAGTGAAAATAGAGCTACCCTACAACCCGGCAATTGCGCTACTGGGTATTTACCCCAAAGATACAAATGTAGTAATCCAAAGGGGCACCTCAATGTTTATAGCAGCAATGTCCACAAAAGCCAAGATATGGTAAGAGCCCAGGTGTCCATTGACAGATGAATGGATAAAGATGTGGTATGTATGTATGTGCACATACAAACATACATACATACACACAATGAAATATTATGCAGCCATCAAAAAATGAAATCTTGAGACATTTGCAACAACGTGGATGGAATTAGAGGGTGTTAGCTAAACAACATAAGTCAATCAGAGAGAGACAGTAATCATGTGATCTCACTGATATGTGGAATTTAAGAAACAAAACAGAGGATCATAGGGAAAGAGAGGGAAAAAATAAAACAAGACGAAACCAGAGAGGGAGACAAACCATAACAGACTCTTAATCATAGGAAACAAACTGAGGGTTTCTGGAAGAGAGGGAGTGGGGGGATGAGGGAACTGGGTGATGGACCCTAAGAAGGGCATGTGATGTAATGAGCACTGGGTATTATAGAAGACTAATGAATCACTGACCTCTACCTTGAAACCAATAATACATTATATGTTAATTAATTTAACTTAAATAAATAAATAAAAGAATTTCTTTAAGCAGATAAAGAGTTTAGAGAAGATACAGTGAAACAACAAAAACAAAATCAATAAATAAGTAAAAACATGAGTCAGTAGAGATGAGGAAAGAAATGAGTAAAAGTAAACTGTCACAGAAATGGAAATCCTACCAGAAGCAGCAGAGAAGAGAAAGACACAGCTGAAGCAAGATGGTAGAACAGGAAGACTGTACTCTCCTTCCTTATACAAACATGCTAATCCAGCAAAAATGTATGGAGATTCTGTGAGAAATCCAGAAACTGAAAAGTTCTTGTACACCAGGCGAATATGAGACCAGACTCACAAAGCTGTTAGAAAGATTTAAGACACACTCTCACCAGCATTCATACCCCTGACATGGTGTCATACAATCAGGAAGAGACCCTAAGCATCCAGATTGTCTCAGGAGAGAGAAGGAATTGGTTTGTGCATCCAGTAACCAACCTTTCTAAAGGCATTCCCCAGAGTATTGGCTTTTGTCTTGGCAGTTTGGGATCTCTGATGCAAAAAGCACAGTCTAGCCACTTGACAAAGAATGAAGTCCGTGGCATAGACCAATTGACACCATAGGTTCTGCCCCCCATCCCCTGCTCACCAGAGAGCAAGCAGATTAAAAAAAAGCCCAGCTCCCAGCTTCCCTCTGGAGAAGGAAAGACTTGATCCATTAATTTGACACTCCAACGTCTATGTGGCTTCCCAAAGAACTGGCATCTATCTTGCTAGTCTTAGAGCTCTAACAGGTCCAACATAGTCTAGCTGCATGGATGAGAATGCAGATGGCAGTTTGCACTGACAGATGCCATAGCTTCCCTCCCCAACCCCCAGCATAGCACAAATTGAACAAACAAAACCCACACCTGCCTGCTTCTCCCTAGGGAGAGAAAGAATTGGCAGAAGCCCCCAGAATCTCTAGCTGGGCTGATTAAAGGGAAGTCTATAAAGGCAAGTCTATAAAGATTGTGAGAGGTGCCTCCCTTGTCTAATGTACAGACACCAACACAAAGAGTCAAGAAAAATGAAAAATCAGGCCCAGATACCCCAAACAAAGCAACAAGATAAGTCTCCATAAACTGATCCTAATGAAATGGAGTTATATGATTTACCTGACAGAAAACTTAAAATAACTTTCATAAAGATACTCACTGAAGTCAAGAGAATAATGCATGAACAAATTAAGAATTTTAAGAATTAGAAAATGCAAAAAAGGGTGAATCAGAAATCATAGAGCTAAAGAACTCAATGAGTAAATTGAAAAATTCACCAAGGAGGTTCAACAATAGACTCTATTAGGCAGATGAAAGAATTGGTAAACTTAAAGACAGATCATAGTGAATAGTTCAGTCAGAGGAGAAAGAATTTTCAAAGAAAAAGTAAAGAGAGCTTAAGGAACTTACATGAAACCATTAAAAGACAAAAGTAGGCATTATGGGAGTCTCAGAAGGAAAAGAGAAACAGAAAGGACCAGAAAGTTCTTAGTCCTCATTTAAAGAAATAATGGTTGAAAAATTCCAAAATCCAGGTAAGGAAAATGAGCATCCAGATCCTGGAAGCTCAAAGGATTCAAAATACAATGAACTGAAAGAAATGCACACCAAGATTCATCATAGTCATTGTCAAAAGTTAAAAAGCAAATTTTGAAGGCAGGGAAAAAAAGAGCAATTTTTCACATACAAGGGAGGCTCTCCAAAAGACAATAAATGGACTTTTCAAAATCTTGTAGGTCAGAAGAGAGTGGCAAGATATATGCAAAGTGCTGAAATAAAAAAAATAATAATAATTAATTTAAGGAAAAAAACCATCAACAAAGAATACTATACCTGGCAAACTGTCCTTCTAAAATGAAAAACAAAAGCTGAGGGAATTCATCAACACTAGATCAATCTTATAAGAAATGCTAAAGGGAGTTCTTCAAGTTGAAATGAAAGGGCATTAATCAGCAACAGGATAGCATGAGAAAGTATTAAATTCATAGAAAAAATATATAGACAAAGAATACTGTATTACTGTAATGGTGGTGGGTAAATACTTTGAATCCTAGTACAAAAGTTAACAATGTTAAAACTGTACAAAAGTTAACAATGTTAAAAATGTACAAAGTTAAAAATTACTATAATTAAAAAATATGTTAAAAGACACACAATATGAATTGATATAAGTTGTGGCAATAGCAGCAGAAAACAGAAAAGGGAAGAGCTGTAGAGTTTATAAGTGATGGAACTTAAGTTGTTATCAGTTTAAAATAGACTATTTTAACTATAAGATATTTCTGTAAGCCAAAAGGTAACAACATACGCACACAAAACCTACAGAAGTCACACAAAATAAAAAAGGAAAATAATCAAAAGGTGTCAATTTTTTAAATGTCAACCAAACACAGAAGCAAGATATCGAAAGATAAAAGAATGAGACTAATAAAAACAAACGCAATGGTGATAGTAAATCCTTATCCAGCAATATTATTTTAAGTCTAAATGTATTTCATTCCCCAATTCTAAGACAGAATGGCTGAATAGATTTTAAAAAATAATAACATCCAACTATATGCTGTCTACAAGAAACTTACTTTAGATATAAGGGCACAAATATTCTGAAAGTAAAAGAAAAAGATACTATACACAATGGTAACCAAAAGAAGGAGGGGATACATCAGACAAAATAGACTTTAAGTCAAAAACTGTCTCAAGAAATGAAAAATGACACCATGTAATGATGAAAGGGAAAATCCACGAGGAAGATATAACAATTATAGACATTGTAATCTGCTTTTAAAGGCTCGTGTGATTAGTGGGCTCATGTGTATACTCTCCCTTTTTTTTTAAAGATTTTATTTATTTATTTGACAGAGAGAGAGACAGCCAGGGAGAGAGGGAACACAAGCAGGGGGAGTGGGAGAGGAAGAAGCTGGCTCTCAGCGGAGGAGCCTTTCGTGGGCCTCGATCCCAGAACGGGATCACGCCCTGAGTGGAAGGCAGACGCTTAACGACTGCGTCACCCAGGCACCCCATCCTCTCCCTCTTTTTAAGGTCAACTGTGGTGTGTGGTATGGGTTGAATTGTGTTCCCAAAAAAGATACACTGAAGTCCTAAAGGCCAGTACTTTGCAATGTGGCCTTATTTGCAAATAAAGTCTTTAAAAGGTAATCAAGTTAAAAATGAAGTCAAGGTGGGCCCTAGTGTAATATGAATGATATCCTTACAGAAAGGGGAAATCTGGACCTAGAAACACACAGAGGGAAGATGCTGTGAAGACGTTCAGGAAGAACTCCATGTGAAGATGGAGGCAGAAGTTGAACTGATGCCTCTCCAAGCCAAAGAATTCCGAGGGTTACCCACCACTGACAGCAGCTAGGAGGAAGGACGGGAAAACTCTACCAAGAGTCTCAGAGAGAGAGCATGGTCCTGCAGACACCTTGTTCTCAGAACCTTAGCTTCCAGAACTGTGAGGCAATAAATGTCTCTTATTAAAAAAAAAAGAGAGAGAGAGAGACACACAGGATCACATGGAGGAAGGAAAGCTTATTAATAAAAGTCAATATAAAGGCTCAAAACAAAGTGATAGCTGAGGAAGAACATGGAAAAAATGGAACTTTAAAACATTTTTAATAGCTTTTTTTAATATATATTTTTTAATTTCTGGAAATAAAAGCTGACCTAAATATATGCATTGGAACATTACATCATGTCTCAGAAAGGCTGATCTGGGATCATCAACACTAAGCCACATACTGGTAAAATTTCTGAGCTTCAAAAAAAAAGAGAAAAAATCAGTAACATCTAACCTGCATAGTTGTATAACCATTTAAGAAAGCAAAAGACTCTTCCTTTATAAAAAAACTGGCCCAAGTAAAGTTACAAATGGAATTCACCAAACTCAAAATGAACAGGTAATCCCTATGTCTATAAACACATTCAGAACAGAAAAAAAGATGGAAAGATTCCAAAAGCTGTTAAATATACCATCAATTAAACCAAATAGTTGACTAATCACACATTTACAAATAAAAATAAAATATTAATAAATGAAATATAGGTATTTCTAAAGAATAATGCACCATAATCAATATAGTAAACTCAGAATATATGTAAGGTTATACTATTAGCTTAATTAATACTAAGAAATGCATTAGTAAAACTTTTAACATTACTGATTAAAGGAGAAAAATAAATATGTAAATAAAAAAATGGCAACACCAATTTCTGCTTTTAAAATGAAGAGAAAGCAAATAGGATCAAATAAAGGTTATCTATAGAAATGAGAAGGGAAACATTATTATCCTCCCAAATAAGAATAATGTTATTAAAATTGGGATTATCAATACCATCCATTCATTATTTTAACAGCAGTTTTAGAAAGCACAAGAGAACTTGAAAAGTAAATTATCAGTATGCTTATTAAAGAACAGAACCTAATTTTCACTATTTACAATCAGCTCAGATAGATTAAATAATTGGCTACACCACTTTAAAAAACATAGACAAATTCACAAATCTCTGAACTGCAAATTAGAATAACAGAAAAAGTTGGAACAGATAAATTTTTCAAAGATAAAAGAGAAAAAATATTTTCTGAGATAAAGAAAAAAATTATTGTGCATATCAAAGGGAATACCACCTCGGAGAAATATTTATGCCCTAACAATTAGCATTATGACACTGCCTGGCAATACTACTGAGTTTAATGTATTCAAGAAGTAAGCCACCTATAGGAGGAAATAAATGAACTAAAAATAAAACACAATAATCAAGTAGACAAAAAAAGACAGAAGAATTAATAACATAATAAAATAATTCACATATATATGTATAACTGTACATGAATGTGTTTTTATGTATATGTTATAATCTACAAAAAGATAGTATATGATCATTTCATATATTTTCAAAAATTAGACGCCTAAAAACAATAAGCCTATCCCTTCATTTCCAAATAACATACCAATGTTCTCAGGTACATCCTCACTAGCTGCAGCAAACTCAGTAAATCTATCTTTTTTTCTTTTGTCTTCCTTTTTTTTTTTTTTTGACTACAGGTATATTTGTAGTGGCCTTTGGTTGTATTTTAACACCTGTCTCAGAGAAGTTGTTAAAAAGATTTATGCACATCCTTAATATGGAATACTCTGCAACTTTAATAATATGGATAGATCTCCAAACCATTTCTTATATGAAAAAGTTGCAGAGCTGTATGAAAAGTATGTTCCAATTCATATTTCAAAAACATGTAAAAGATTTCATGCAAGTAAATACATTGGAATGTACTCAAATTTGAATATCAAATTACCCATGGATAAGAGACAAGTAGGGAGATTTTAATAAAACTTAGATGTTTTATTCCATATATTTCTGAAATGCCTGGATCTTTCAAAGTATATTCACATATCCTGTGTATAAGAATCAGAATATATTTTTGAAAGGATTATCTGACAAAAACCTAAATTGGACATCTGCAAGTGCCAACTACTTTAATGAATTGTTAATTAGCTTGATTATGCAATTTTTCCTGGTATTGTTTTTTGAAAAGCAGAGTAAACAATACTCTAAGTTCAGAAGGAAAGGGATAATACTTAATATCAAAAATATTTGCCCTATCTACTAACTGATGGCTGAGAGGACATATACTTTTACTTGAAACTTTTGATGTCATTAAAATGAATAATGCCCTAAAGTATACAGCACTTTAATTGTTAATTATATTTAAACGTGAATGATTTCAGGCTCCTTTTCTAAGGAAAAAAGAAGACACTAGGAAAATTTGATATATAGAGAGAAAACATTTTTTTTTTAAAAAAGAGGGAGAATCAAAAGTCCAGAAATACCAAAGATAAGTTCATGTATTTGATCAAAATACCTAGCGTCTGAATCGTTAGTTAACACAAAGAGCAGGTCTTCTTCATTAAAATATCAGAGAAGGAATACTAATGTGGTTAAAGGAGAAAAAGGGTCTTGAACTCTTTAGCCACTTCTACTATTTTAAAATATGAAACAGAATTAGGATTTGGCATGCTTGAGTCAGGAGAGGAAGACACGTAGAAGAAGAGTGACACAAATCCTGTTTTAATAGACGTCAACGGTCCCTGACGCCCAGTCCTTCACCATCACTTCATTCATTTTTAATTTCTGATGAATATTACCCAAACAATTTAGACCCTAAATTTGACAAACAAATAGACTTAAAATATCTCAGAAGCAAGTGTACCAAGCACTCCAGTCTCCATAACAAAATAGTGCTATGAAGATATGATGCTAAATTTAAATCCAACACAATTGTCTTTGGATAAAAATCCAGAGCAAAGATAATTATATGCAAGTTTACTTTAATATAAAACAAAGAGAAAGCCTATCCAGGCTAGACTATCCAAACAAAAATTCGTGATAGTCATAATAAGGTGTGATGGGGGTCTTATAAAGGGTTCACCTAAGTATTGCCCTACTGATATATTTTCAAATTCTTAGGAAAGTAGAATGCACCTTTTTAAAGGAAAATATTTTTATTAACTTCTTCAGGGGGTGGCGGTGTCCATTAAAAACAGAACATTCTTCTCACTAATCTAAACACAGGTTTTTTTTTTTTTCCAAAATAATGTATTTGGAGAAATATTAACATATTTTATGTGGCAAGGAAGGTGAACAGGAAATTTAAGCACTGAATGGGGAAGGTAACAAGATAAACTTTAAGGTCCTTTTCAACCCTTAGAGCTTGTGATTCCAAATGAGACGAGGCTGCAGTTAAAATGCATCTGCTGGTATCACACAACCCTTATAAGCTGGATCTTAGGTTTATATCCCTTCATTCAATTTAATCAAGAACGAGATTGAGTTTTAAGAAGAAAAAAATTAATAAAAACCTACTGAAAAACAAATGGTTTTATTCAGAAGACATAATTCACAACTGGGAAATAAAAGGTCCCTTTAATACAGCATTATCACAGCATTTCATAGCCAACCAGAGGCGCACCTCCATCTCTCTCATTGCTCATCTGCTTTTAGTTGCCACTATGTATCATGCTCAACTTTATTAGCAGATTATTATTATTTGAAACTCACTGGCTTCTGGTGACAGGTCACAATGGCTTTATAAAAGAAGTTAATACATTTATTTTTATGTCTATCGTCCTGGTTTTATTTCTATAACTTTTTATTTTGATACAATTTTAAGCTTACAGAAATTATATTGAATAGTACAAGGAAATTTCATATAATTTTACTGATATCAACAACTCTACAATTTATCTGATTTCTTGCTTTAATATTTTCACTAGATAGAGAAATACACACACACACACACACACACACACTCTTAACTTTTCTTTTCCTGTACCATTTGAAAGTTCAGTATCCTGCTCCTTATCCTAAATACTTTTGTGTATTTTCCAAAAGCAAGTGCTTTTACACAACCACAGTATAAGTATCAAAATTAGGAAATACTATCATCTAAATCAGTCTATATTCAAATTTGTAATGTCTCAACAATAACTTCTTTACTTTTTTGTTTCCTGGTTCAAGATCCAATTTAGATCATGAATTGCTTTGTTGACATATCTCCTTAGACTTTGAATTAGAAGAATTCCTCAGCTTTTGTCTTTCTCGATTTTGGGTATTTTTAAAGAATACGGGCCAGCAATTTTATAGAATATTTCTCAATTTATTTTTGTCTAACGTCTCCTCAAGTCTAAATTTGGGTTGCACATTGTTAAAGGAAATATCATAGTGCATTATATTAGGAGACATCTGATATGTTTTACCCAGTATTAGAGAGTAATTTTGATTGTCTGGTTGAGGTGGTGTACACAAGATTTTTGTACTGTAACATTACTGTTTTTCCATTTGTAATTAATAAATAATTTGAGTGTGGGATACTCTTTAGGACAATGGAAACATCCATCTCAAATTTTCACCCATTAATAACATCCATTGATTTTCTAATTGTCTTTTTCATATTAATTTGTTTCACATGGTAAAGAATACCTTTCCCTTCATATTTATTTATTCTTTATTCATTTATTTACTACATCAATTTGGGATCATACGTTACTTTGTTTATTACTATCACTGCTGATCCTATCACTGTATTCATTTGTCATTTAATTCATTATCATTATGCATAATTCCACTGATACTCCCATGCCTATCATTACTGATTTTGATGATCAATTTCCTATATTTGGTCAGTGAGGGCTTTCGGGGTTGACTCCAATATTCCTTTTATATATTATCATTTTTCTTTCTTATGCAAGATTATGTTCCCCTGATTAGCTCGTATTTTCGTCATTCCAGGCCTGAAATAAGCCAGTTCATCAAGGAGCCACAAAACTTTTTATTGGTGAAGGACATTTAAGAACAAGATCTCATCATTAAGTAAGCACATAGTTACTCATATGTCCTTTTCTAGGCTAGCTCAGCAGATGGTGCTAGGATATACATACTAATATGTACATGTATGTCTCTAATTATTTCTCTATATCTTGATCTATTATTTTTCAATCTGTATCTAATAGATCTAGGTATAAATATAGATATAGGTAAGTGTATATAATGTGTGTATATATACAATATATGTATTTCATACTGACAAATTCAAATACAACCCAAAAGCACAGGTTCCATTCTTGTCTTCCTTTTTTATATTTCATTTTTGTAACTCCCTTCTGATTGAGAAATTTAACTCCCATTATTCTGAAAATAATTACTCATTTTCCCAAGCCTATGATACATAGTTATCAGTTTCAGTATTATTAATCTGCAACAAAACAAACCTGCTAACTAGGATCCTAAATTTACTATGGTGCTCTTCTGTGGTTATGGCTGGTGGTTGGTTAAACATACGTTCAGAAAAATGCACGTATCTTAAATGTTCAGCTTAGTGAGTTTTGATAAATACATGTTCCCATTCAAGTGCCATAAGACACAGAACATGACCATTACCCCAAAAAAAGGTGTTTAGCACCTTTCCCATATAATCCCCTCCTCCCTTACTGTGCAACATAATTAGTTTTGCTCAGGGGAATTCACGTAAATGGAATCACACATTATGTACTTCTTCGTGTCTAACATGTTTTGTTCACCATAATATCTATTAGATCCATACATGTCATTGTACTTAATCACTAGTTTTGTTTTTATCACTGTGTAGTATTTTTCAATATATAAATATAACACAATTTCTTTTATCCATTATCCTGTGGATAAATGCTTTAGATATTTCAAATTTTTGACTATTATAAAGTTTCTATGACATTCCTGAACAGTCTCTGTGTGATTATCTATTGTAATTTTTATTAGATAAATATAGTCAGTTCTGCTATAATGTCACATATATGTTCTTAAACTTTACAATTTTATGAAAAATTGGGCAATAAAGAACGCAGGGCTTAGGGGGACAATGAGGTTGGGCCATAACACTCAAAACCTTTGTCAGTAAAACATTAACAAAAAGAGAGAAACATTATGAAAATAATCATACATTTTATACACATTTAATGGCTAAGAATACAAAAACTACAGTAAGTATGGCATTTTACCCTGAAAAAGATGATGTTGGTTTATAGAAGTGGGCATTGGAAGGATTGTACCTTGAGATTTGTTTTGGTGGAAGGAGGATTATCTGAATTAAGAAAAGCTGTAACACCAGATACAGATTAATGTGGCTCTTAATACACCAATGAACTGTGAGACAGTTGATATATGTTTGAGATGTGCGCATATGTGTATTTATTTATTTATACATAGCTGAGTTCAGCTGAGAGTAGTGTTTTCTATATTCAATGTTCCCATGGAAAAAACTGCACATAAACAAGTAAAATACATGTATTAAGCAGTGCATGAAATTTGCATTTTTAAAACAAGCACTAGAGCAAAACTAACTGTACCTAAAAATGCATTTGTCAATGCTAAGGTATGTATATGGTCAACTTTATAAGAAACTGCCAAATTCTTTCCCATGCCATTTGTACTGTTTCAGATTCCCACCAGCATTGATTTCATTAATTTTTGCTCTTCTTATTCTATTCTTTCTATTTGAGTTTAATTTTCTCTTCTCTTTCCAGCTTTTTAAGTTAGAAATTTGGGTAATAGATTTTAAACTTATTTAAAGGTCATAAACTTCCTTGTAAGTAATACTTTAGCAATTCCTTACATATTGTGATATACTGCATTTTCATTACCATTTAGTTAGAAATATTCTCTAATTTCTTTTTTTTAAATTTTTTAGATTCATATATTATTCATAAGTATGGTATTTAATCTCCAACATTAAAACAGTTCCAAATATCTTATTAGTGATATATATTTTGGTTTTGGTCATAGATCATGTGTATAAGATTTCAACCTTTTGAAAGATACTGAAATTTATTTTAGACCGCAAAATATGGGCTTTGTTGGTAAAAGCTCTTTTCATACTAAGTATGTGATTTATAAATATGTAGGATGTCATGTTCTATAAATATAATTAAGATCAAGATGGCTGAAGGTTTGCTCACATCTATAGAATTACTGCCTTTTTGTCTGGTTTTACTAACAATTACTCTCTGTCAGGTAGGATGATGTATTTTGACCCATCTTCAAGTTCACTGATCCTCTCTTCTGATGTCTCCAATTTACAAGTAGTGTCAATCAGTAAATTTTCCATGATCAGTTTTGTACTTCTCAGTACTATGTTTTCCATTTGGTTCTTTTTTATAATTTTTATTTCTCTGCCCAAATCCTCCATCTGTTGTATCATTATGAGTACATTTTCCTTTAAGTCCTTGAACACATTTGTAAAAGCTGCTTTTAAATCATTTATTGCTAATTCTAACAGTTTTGTCATTCATGATCAATTTTTATTCACTGCTTTTTTCTTGACTATAAGTGACATTCTCATTTCTTGCCATGTCTAGTGATGTTTGATTGTATATTAGATATTGTTATAATATATTGAAAAGACTCTGGATTCTATTACCAAACTATAAAAGTATTTCTTTCCTATCAGTCAATGAAATTGAATATACACAAATTTCAAACTTTCTTCCCCTTGCTGGAGGCAACAGCTGAAATGTTTGCCCATTTCTTTCAGCCTTCCCACTGCTGATGTTTGCCAGTAAGTTAGTGCTCCTTGAATGTGTGAGTGGATGCAGGTGGAGGTTACATAAAGATTTTAGAGGGGTTCTATTGGCCCGTCAATTTGGCATTTTCCTCCTTACTTTTCAGCTGTTCTAGGAGCCTTAAACTCCTTCTAAATGCCATTAAGATTTAAGATTTTGCTTCAGTTCTAGTCCCCATAAGCATTTGCTTCAGTTCTAGTCACCATAAGATAAGATGCTTCAGTTCTATTCCCCCCATATAATTTAAAACTTACCCAGGTAGTTAATTCCCTCATCTCAAATCTAAGCTCTCCTCCAATTGCTGCCTGTTTTAGTCACTCTCCAGTGCCTTCAAATATGTGTTGTTCCTAATTTGTTCACAGTTCATAATCGTTGACGTTAGGATTGTCAGACAAAAGTTAGTATATTATTATTGGTATCAAATCTTGTCACTGATTAAGTTTTAATTTATTAATTTAGTCAATAAATATCTACTATGCTCCCAGTATGCTTCAGACAGTGTTCTGGGCACTATGGATACAAAGAATGTAAGACTTAGCTCTTTATAGGAACAAATTTATAGTATAAAAGAATTATTCTGATACATAGTATAAAAGAATTATTCCATGGTATGATAAATTCAGATAACACTATGGAAGTACAGAAAAAAGAGAACTTGCAACTATATCTCTATCATGTATCTTTCTCCAAAATAATAACACATTTCTACTTGAGATAATTCTATGCCATGAAATTTCATGAGTATTTTATTTACGTAATAATGACTGTAGAGTCTGCTAGCATTGACTTGATCAAGACAGACTCTCAAAATGTTTAAATACAGGGGCACCTGGAAGGCTCAGTTGTTAAGCATCTGCCTTTGGCTCAGGGTGTGATCCCAGAGTCCTGGGATTGAGCCCCACTTTGGGCTCCTCCACTAGGAGCCTGCTTCTTCCCCTCCCACTCCCCCCGTTCTGTTCCCTCTCTTGCTGGCTGTCTCTATCTCTGTCAAATAAAATCTTTTTTAAAAATGTTTAAATACATAAAATTGAGAAACTGCTATGATGGAGGGTAGGTTTTGTTTTGGAGCAGGTATTAACTAGCCATTTAATGATGTGTATGGAGGTGATCATCATGGATGTTCATTGTAACTTATTTTAGAACACACTGCTGTTTATAAAACCAAACAAAGTGGAAATTACTTAAATGTCCAACAAATGTATAAATAAAAAAATCTTAAAGAAAATTTAGGAAACTCTATTTACAATCTAGAGATTGAAAAGATATTTCCATACCAAGAAATAAAACATGTATATTATAAAAATATTTTTATGCAGAAGTTTAGAAAAGAATGCAACAAAGATGAGTGATAAATGACAAAATATTTATAATGCATAAAGAAATATTGCAAAAATAGTTACAAAAACTTAAAAATGAGAAGGATATGAGTAGACAATTCACAGAAGAGCAAAGCCAAATGGCTGGTAAATATATGAAAATATTCCCAGTCTTGGGGCTCCTGGGGGGCTCAGTCAGTTAAGCATCTGACTTTTGATTTTGGCTCAGGTCATGATCTCAGGGTCTTGAGACAGAGCTCCGTGTTGGGCTCCACACTCAGCGGGGAGTCTGCTTGAGGTTCTCGCTCTCCCTCTCCCTCTGCCTGTCTCTCAAATAAATAATAAATCTTTACCAAAAAGAAAACAAACAAGCAAACAAAAAAGAAAACAAAAAAGAAAATATCAGCAGTCTGTATGGATGTCAGGAAAATATGAATTAAGTGAAAAAGACAAAGCCTAATGCTAAAAGGAATCAGAATGAAAGATGTGCTCTCATATACTGTTGTGGCAATTTTGAAAAGTAATCTTACAACATCTGCTAAAATTCACAAGGTACGTGCCCTTCACTCTAACAATCCAGCTTCTAAGATCTGTCTTACAGAAATAAAAGCTCCAGAAGGTAAGGATACTACACATACAGGTTCATTACAGTAGAGGTTTATGTTAAAAATTAAAAAGAATTCAAGGTTTTCTTCTGTAACTCATAGCACTCCTTACTGCCATCAGAGTCAGTGGTTTAGTAATGTTAGCCATCGAGCTCTAGATTCAAAGTCTTACTCAGCTGACCCAATACATAAAGAAAACTCAATACATAAAGAAGATGACATCAGTGGCTTATTGCAGAGATTAAACCAAGTGGGAAAAGAGCAAGGCAGCAAAGTCTCTACCTATTCTACAATAACTCGGAGAGAGACACTATTCGAAATCCAATACTAACTTACCCCTAAATTAGCTTAAACTGCTTTCTTCTGTACCTCTAGTGTCTTTAGTATATCTTAAACTCCTGTTGAGTAAGGGCTAAGTTCCTCTCCCCATCCAGGACCTATCACAGTGCTTGATGCTGTATGTGATATTTAAAAGTATAGGTTGTTTTTTGAGCCAAGTAACTTTGTAGTACATGTTACTGTCTGATATACTCAGCTTAAAAATGTTTGATACTTTTTAAAACTATGTAAGCAACAACTGTCAATCAATTTTAGCACAAGCTCCTTAAATGCACTTAGGCATCTGAATACAGACCATTGTCTACAACTTCAGATCAACAGGGAAAAAAATCATAAATCTTTGTGAAACTATGAAAGAATACTACTCAATGAAGTTCTGTAATACTTTTTTTAAATTGCAAAAAAAAAAATTTTTTTACTGTTGTCCAAATAGTCTAATTTCTTGGTGTTTTGCCCCATCATTAGGTCAATGAAGAATAACAATATTTAAAAGATGCAGTCCTTTGAAAAGACTTCATAAAAAAAAAGCATTAAATAAAAAGGCTTTAGCCAAACATACTGACAAGATTATAATAGCTCTCATAATCTAACTTGCATTTACTCTGTAATTACCCAGGAAAAGGTGCAGAAGTATAATTCACTGATGCCGCAGAACAGCAAACAAAAAGATACATGAAAAAAACCGTGAAATAGGAGATAAAATTAGTCACTGCTAGTCTTGCTCTTTCTGATGCCACCAACACTACTGAAAGCAAAGCAAAATGCCATTCACAGCTTCATTCTTCAAATGCCCTTTCCAGTAATACCATTCCCTTACCTGCTCTGTGAAACAATTGTTCTTCTCTCCCTAATAGGATAAAAAACATACAAATTATTTGCAAACCATAGGCAGCCTTCATGCACACACACACACACACACACACACACACACAGAAAAAGTTTGAAATTTCAGTAGCACCACTGCAAATACTCTGCAAGACATTAACTGCTAATCTTATACCTTAGAATAATTGATGACTGCAAATTAAACCATCACTCATAAAAGTTCTTATTCTTTCCCAATTGTATTATCACACATTAAGTTTCAGTTAATTATTAAATCTGGAAAACATAAAGAAGGTTCAGAGAATATCTTTTCACTGGCTTTCATATTTAAATAAACTGCATTCTAAAATTTTAATTAAAAATTTAGTTTTTAAATATTCCAAACTTTCAGAAATGTCACATAAGACAATAATTTTGACTCTGAATTCGTTGCTTCATTTCTAAAATGAGAGAAACAATAACCCACCATAGGATTTTTAGAAAAATGAATGAGATTGTGTATATTAAATATCTAACTCAGTGTTTGGAACCATAAGTAAGTAATAACCAAGTTTTGATTCCCTTTATATAATTCAGATAGTCTGTTTGCAATACCTTATTCAATATGGTAATCAAAATAGTAAATTATAAGAACAGAATTACAAATATAAACCCTACACAGGTTGGGCACAGAAATGTTCATAATTTCCTGAACCACTGAAACCTGGAAGTGCATAATATAGGTATACACCCCAAGTAGTAGATATCCTTCCAATTAAAAGTGAGAATAATGCCATCATTCTTATCACACAAAGGCAGAAGGCACAAGGGCAGAAAGTAAAGGCAATTGTCTAGAAAACCAAACATTTAGATTACAGCATTAATGATTTTTTACCAAATATGTATCCCCAGCTTTCTCTCTCTCTCTACATCAGAATATCTAATAATGGAAGGGGAAAAGAGGAAAGATATTAAAAAGTCACAGCTTTTCAGATGCCTGGATGGCTCAGTCAGTAAAGCACCTGACTCCTGATTTCAGCTCGGGTCATGATCTCAGGGTCATGAGATTCAGCCCCACATTAAGCTCCACAATGGGCATGGAACCTGCTTAAGATTCTCCTTCCCTATGTTCCTCCTCTCACCCCTCCCTGCTTGAGCTCTCTCTCTCTCTCAAAAAAAAAAAAAGTTACAGCTTTTTGTTTTGTGCATTAAAATTCTCTAGGGTTCCAACAAAAAAATATGCTTGATAAAATTAACTAAACAGATATTTTGGGGAATCTTTGTGGCATTTGTATTATATTATAGACTCATAACTGTTTAAGGTATGTATTCATAGAAAAATATAACGAAAGCCATGAAACCTCCCATAAAAGGAAAAAAATCATATAGATTCAGTGGATTCACAGATTCTTTAAAATTCATCCATAGACTCTTTCTTATTCTATTGCCCTTGGTTATGTGTTCTTGATGTATACAAAGTAATTTAAATATTGATGTTGTCATCATGGGAAAAAAAAGATTTACTTCAAATTCCCCTAATTCTCACACCTGAGGTCCTTGAAATACAGATTTTTATATCATTTTTCATTTTAAAAAATCATATCCATGCTCCAAATAATAATTAGTAATTTCTAAATTATGTCTTGTTGATTGAATAAATGAATAAATTAATATACATAATTTTTAAAGTTTATTTAGTTTTTTAGTAATCTCTACAACCCAATATGGGGCTTGAACTCATGACCTCAAGATCAAGAGTCACATGATTCTCTGAGCCAGCCAGATTCCCCACATAATTCTATTTTTATTATCTCAAGTTTCAAGTAATTGCCTTATTCTATGGATTATAACAAAAACTTAAAATTACTATCCACATCAACATTTTAAAAGGAATGGCAACGGAGCATTGTGACTTTTACCAAATGTGTTTTTTGTGACATTTGAGTGACTATATAAGAGACAACCAAACATTTCCTGCAGATAGTGATACAAGAAAGTGACATTTCTTATAGAGAGTGGTAGTGTGAGCATAACGTAACATAAACAGAGGAAGAGCATTTGACTTTCACAGAAGAAGAAGAGTAAGTCCAGGCTAACATAAACTAAAAGCATTTTCCTAGCTTTGCTTGGTATGATACTCAACAATTCTTCAGTGAAAAGGAATTAGAAGTCTGCTAGTACCCCACTGTATAGACAGACATATAAAGACAGATATAGGTATAGACACAGACTTACACATATATTTGGTCACAAACACACACATTCATACACATGATTATGCCAGAGCCCATTAAAAGTCACTCTTTCTTTTCTCCTAGAAATTATTTTTAAAAGAGAGAACTACCTGGAGGATGTAAGAACTACAAGATCAATACACTGTGGAGGAAAAGAAGAGGTCATTGAGATAAAACTTCAAATGAGTAAAAAAACAGATGAATGGATAAAGTAGATGTGATACACACACACACACACACACACACACAGGAATATTATGCAGCCCTCAAAAAATGAAATCTTGCCATTTGCAGCAACGTGGATAGAACTAGAGGATATTATACTAAGCAAAATTAGTCAATCAGAGAAAGACAATTATCATATGATTTCACTCATATGGGGAATTTAAGAAACAAAACAGAGGATCATAGGGGAAGCGATGAAAAAATAAAACAAGATGAAACCAGAAAGGGAAACACACCATAAGATATTCTTAATCACAGGAAACAAACTGAGGGTTGCTGGAGGGGAGGGAGGTGGAGGGATGGGGTAACTGGGTGATGGACATTAAGGAGGGCATGTGATATAATGAGCACTGGGTATTATATAAAACTGATGAATCACAGGCCTATACCTCTGAAACCAATAATACATTATATGTTAATTAAATTTAAATTAAAAATGTTTAAAAATAATTTTAAAAATATACAAATAAATAAAATAAAAGGGAAAACTGGACCTAGATACACACCTCTATGCTTGTTAAGAAGACAGAGACATGTCTACAGGGAATAATAACATCTGGATAGAGAGGCTACGTAAGGAATGCTGAAATAGGAAGGGCTTGTAAAATATCTATCTGGAATATGCAAGTATTTAAATAAGCCCTATTCAAATTTCTTTGTATCTCAAGTATCCAAACTACACTTTGTTTCTGAAAACAAGGGCTTCTAAAGGATAGTCCTAATAGGCAAGTCCCATGACAGAAGTTAATAATTCCATGAAAAAAAGTATGAGAGGCACCTGGGTGATTCAGTGGGGCTCCACACTCAGCATGGAGTCTGCTTGAGATTCTCTCTCCCTCTCCCCCTCCCATTCATGCTCTCTTTCTCTCTAAAATAAATAAAATAAATCTTTAAAAAAAAGTACTAGAAGGTTTGAGGCATTTTGATGTGGAACAAGAAACAAAACAAAACAACACAGGCTTTTAGAATGCACAAAAAAATGAATTAAATTATATCCCATCAATATGGAAGAGAAAGACTTAAGTTTCTAGCAAATGAGGAATAGTAAACACAAGATTTATACATTACTATTAATATTTATTTATATCCATCATTAAGTAAAATATTTTTTATAAAATAAAAATCATTTTACACATATTATCCCTTGGTCCTAAGTTTCTTACACAGTTCTATATTCTTTGATTCCCAATTCTACCACCACCAGTATTTGGAGTAGAGGCTAAAGAAAGGATTACTGACTATTAACAATTCAACTGGTCTGAGTTAATATCATTTGGTTGTGTATTTCAAGATTCTGGAGCTTAAGATGGGGAAAATTATGTACCCATTGGTTGGCACTCTAGTTCAAGCAGAAAAGGAATGAAAGGTCATGGAGGAGGGGGGATACAAGCTCTCAATAGGTCAAAAACTGGAAGCTATAGGGAAGCCACACAGCAGAACTGCTGGCAGGTATGTTTCCACAGCCCTCTGGCAAAAGGATCACATCTTGTTTCACAGCCATTGAAACCACGTCATGACCCTTATACAACCACCAGCCTGCTGTAGCTAAAACTAGACACCTCCTCAACTTTGCTTACTTAAGGACAGCAGCAGTGCAGATTCCATACAGCATTCTTTGATGCTCAGATGTGTCTGAACTCAGTTGTGATTCATTGACTCTGGATGATAAGCCCTGTTCCCAGTTGTGAGTCTGGGCAGATGAGAACTATCTTCTGATGTAGGGAATTAACAAAACACAGAGTGATTAAAAGATGCTAAGAGACAAAACATGAGAAATACCCACTATTGAGCTCACTTAACAGAACACTACTCACCAGCCTTAGTTCTGCTCAGGTTCTCTACAAGTTATTATGTAGGACCAAACATAAGCCACACTAGAAAGAAGAAATCCTTACTGGTGTGACTTAACTCTTTTCTCAGTAGCATCTTACATTACCCCCCGTGACAATGGCCCTTTCCTTCTGTGTTGAAACATGTTTATATCTCCCTCTTCAATTAATCAATAAATAAATGAATAATCCTTCATTTGACTGAACTGCTACTTCAAGCTACCATTCTGTTATTTTCTGTATCCCTTTCACCAATTGCATTGTTTTTTTTTTCATTCTACTGTGTTGTTTTCATGTACCCCTTTCAAAAAGTTCCTTGACTCCTGCCCCACTATTTCATAGTAGCTGCCCTCCTGAAAATCACAAATGACCAGTTCCTCATCGAGTCTTGTGATATTTTGAGCCCACATTCTCCTTGATTTCTCTGAAGCACATAAAAATCTTCTGGAGACTATCTCTATTCCTTTTCCTGAACTCTTTCTATTTTCCCCGCTTGATCTCTGCCATTTATTTTTGTATCCTTTACCACTTCATCTCTAGTGGCAGCTGCTAAAACTCAGTGTTCAAGCCTCTCTTTTCTCTTTATGAACTTCCTGAATGAGATCACCCCACTCACTGTTTCACATTCATTTGTTCGTCTACTCCCTCATTTATCCAACACATATTAATTGATTGCCTACTAGACAGCAGGCACTCTGCTAGGACCTGATGATAAAAAAGGTGAATAAGATGCAGGCTCTGCCCTTAAAGAACTCAGGGTCTTTTAGGAAAATCACTTAACAGAGATATGTCTGATAAAACAGAGTGGAAAGTGTATGTGTATAGCTGTGCACAGTTTGGGAATCATCTAAGAGATGGGTGAAAGGGAACATAGCCCAAAACAAAAGTGGACACCCTGGAAGAAATGACAATCACTTTCATAAGGACGTTTTGCACTAGCACATCTCCATCTCTGCCATTATGCCACTTAGTTCCACCTTTCTGCCTCCCACTGGGCATCTATCCCTCAATGCCTTTGAAGAAATTATGTTTAAAACCAAACTTTTGGGGGCACCTGGATGGCTCAGTCGATTAGGTGTCAGAATCTTGATTTTGGCTCACAACGTAGTTTGGAAAGAGCTCCTTGATGACAGCTACAAACATGTCTTGCAGACACCTGGCACCCATTATTTTCAGTCTCGGGATCTTATGTCAAAGTGAGACAGAAAGGACTCCGTTTTAATATCCCATTAAACCTGCATTAGTATATTCTTCATGAAACTCGTCTCTCTGTAATTTTTTTCCCCATCAACCAGCTAGCTCTTCCTCAAACAGCACTGCCTAAAGGTCCTGCCTTAAAAACTCCCAGCAAGTCTTCCTACCCAGCGAGGAATTCTGCTACTTCTAATTGGTCTACAAACTTCTCATGCTTGGTTCATCTTTAGCACTTAAAAATAGGATCCTTTCCCAAGTGGCTCTTGAATCATTACCATTACTTTTTAATAACTAAGAGAGAACAATCTATTAACAATTAATTAGAGTAAATGAAAGGGGACTCTCCCTGCATAGATGAAAGCAAACTGTTCGTGTTTAGGGAAGACTTGCTGAAGCACTCCAAATTGTAAGATAGGCAATCAAAAAAAGGTGGAAATATTTTTGTCAAACTGTGACCAGAAATGATTAAGAACTTTTCTCCAGATTAGAAGTGCAAATACGGGGCAGCAATCAGCCTTGAATAAATTAATACATATGTGTGTGTATGTATGTATGTTTATATATAGAGAGAGAGGGAGAGATATACTCTCATTCATAAAAAGAAAAGATCTATCATAACATAACTACAGATTAGAAAACTAGTATAATAAATAATTTGGCCTACTTTCTTATTTTAAAAGAACACTGTCATTTTTTTCCCGATGCCCCTAATTTTTTTTTTCTAGACACCAGTTATTTGGATGTCACACTTAATGGAAAGCACAATACAAATGATATATTTTGAATACAGTCTGTACAGAGAATGTTTTACTAATAAAGAATAACATGTTAAAGTGTTTGGGAACTGAAGAACTGAGAACAATTTTAATCAATTAATAGATTTCAAATTAGATAAAACCAAGTTTCTTAAGATTTTTAGTTTAGTTTGTGGCCTTCTAAATCACCTAATGGGAGGAGATTGACAGTAGAGAAAAACAGAGAGAAAGAGAGAAAAAAATGTGTCCTATATGCTCAGTTCCAATAAAACCTAAAAATGCATAAGTCTGAAGTTAGCTACAAACAGATGAATTGTGATTCTTATTTTTGATGAGTCATAATATTCAAGAAAAGGGGTATCTGAATATAGAATGAGGTTGTTCTAATTTCTTGATATTATCCTAGAGGCCTTTTAATATATTACTTATATCTTTTTTTTCCACTTGAAGAAAGAAATGTTCTGACCTCTAAGAGGCACATTTTCAATAAATCCCATAAAACAGCAGGAGAGAATGCAAATTGAAAATGCAGTTCCAGCATCTTGCACTTTAAAAAGCTTTTAAACCCTGTCTCATGCATTTATCTTTTAACAAAGATGAATGCACAAGACACCTCGTATTCTACCCTGCTTGGTAAGCCAGTGATAATGTTAAATCAATGGCACAATGATCAAAAATGAGAATGGGATCAATATTCTGATCAATTCAATTGCTTTAGATATTAAAAAGTAATTATTCCAGAACAAGTCTGCATTGGCAAAAATAAGAGTATGCCTGCGTTGTCTAATAACTTTCACTTTAAATATTGACAAACTCAGTTCACAAATAAAATAACAAATTTTGGGGAATTGTATTGAGCACAAAGTTAGCAGAAAATGTGTCTGGTACAGATAAAAATACAATTATATCCTTTCACACATACTTCTGTAAGGGGAGATTTCCCCCCAAAATAGAAGCGATTCTAATTTATTATTATATTTTGTAATAAAAAGCAGGCATTTGGGTAGGAAAAAAAAAAGAAAGTAGGCAGAAGTCCAGCTCTCAGCACCAGACGTAAATCAGAACTGCTAGACAGCCATCACAATGCATCGATTTATAGCTGTAGGTGAGCGGCACAGTAGGCAGAATTAGAATTGGTCCCCGACCTTAAGGAACTTACATTCTGGTTAGAAAGCCAAACCTAAACATATGAAACAATGTGAGAAGACTTACGAGCAAAATAATGTAATGAAAGCTAACTTTTATTGGCAGAATACAATGAGCCAGATCCAGTTGTAAGCACTTTGTGTATTGCAGTGAATTCTGTTGGTGTGCTGCCCGGAACTGCTTTACTGGCTCTGTGCACCCAATACCTAGCTGCCACATGCGTTGGCTGTAAACTGCTCAAAGCTGACCTATTTTTCTAAACTTACCCTCTGCAGAAAGGAGCCTGGGAGTTTATGTACCTCCACCTCCCTGGTGCAGCTGCAGCCAATGACTGACTAACACAGGGATATACCAAAGGCCAACTCTCACCAAGGTAGAACCAGAGCTGTGGTATAATATGTCGTACACCACTCTCAGTGGGATCAGGCTGCTGCTGAGAGCACGTCTTTGCTTAGCTTCCTCCCCAACATTCCACCCCTACCCATTCCTCCTTCCTTCTCTTTCCTTTCTTTGAGATCCCTCTCTCAATAAACCATTTGTACATAAGCTCTGTCTCAAGCTCTGCTTCTAGGGAATGAGACCTAAGACACATATATGAACTCATCAAATATTTGCAACTACCATATGGAGAAATTACTACTATTATACCCATTTCATAAGTGAGAAAACTGATGCTGAGATAGGTTAAAAGCACGAATAAGGTCCCTCAGCTCATAAATGGTAAATCTTGGCTTTGATTCCAGGCACTACTAGCTTGAGACAGCATGTTCTGAACCTCTATATTCCACTGCTGTGAATGTTTGCCAAATGAAGGTATCACTATAGGTGGTGGAAGGAATGCAAGATTTAAGATAAGGAGATTGATTTGAATGTGAGTTCTTTAACTTCCTAGCCTTGTGATTTTGAGTTAGTCACTTAATTTTACAGTATATATTTGTAAAATAAGAATAGTAATATGAAAATATTGGAAGGATAAGATGAGAGCAAACATGTGAAATACCTGGCCTAGAGTCGGCCTTCAAGAATGTTAATAAAATTCTGAATTTGAGAATACCCGTGTTCCTTTGAGAGTATATAGCACTTTACAAATTGTAAAATGTTTTATTTAATCATCACTTTAGCCTTCACAATAGCCTTGTGATAAAATATTATTGGATATATTTTATTGATTGTAAAAAAAAAAAATCAAAGCTGGAGAAACTCAAAAATTAGTGATAGAACCAGAACTCAATTTTCAGATATCTACTGCAATTGAAGAATTTTATATTTATACCACAGCTACTTAAAATAATAAAGTATAATTTGAGAATACTCTAGTGATTACTAGCAAATCTCTTGCCTCTCTTACCTTCTGAAGAAAATACCAACGTTTTGAAAATGGTAAGGGCCATTAGTTCCACAGGAATTCACAAAGGGGAGAAAATATACCTGTGATTCCATAGAGACAGTCTCAGGAGACACTTTATGAAGGAGCAGGCATTTCCATTCAATTTTTACTTCTTTGACAAGAAAATATTAACTGAGTTCCTTTTGTATTTCAAGCACTGTATACAATTTGGAAAGACACAGATATACGTGGTAAATAACAAGCAGAAGCAAAGTCAGAAAAGAAAGCGCAACTTCAAGAAATAGGAGTAACACATTTCAGAAATCTGAAAAAGTATGGTGGAGTATGAGGCAGGTAAGTTTATATAGGGCAGAGTTTTGGGGACAGGGCAAGTCTGGGTTAGGATTTTTAAGGTTGGAGGGGAGCTGCTGAGCCCTGTGGGTAATCGTGACAAGATTCATGCTATACTTTAGAATCCACAGCAGGTAGCAGGTGGATTTGAGAAAACAGATGATGGAAGGAAGGAGACACATTGAAACTCTAGTAATAAATAAATAGTTCAGGTAAGAAACAGGAAAACTGAGAATGGAGTAACAGAATGAGGGGTTAAAGGAGGGGCATATGAAACTTTTCAAAGGTCAAATTAACAGCATTAGTTGACTGGCCAACTGCAGAGGACAAGAGAGGAGAAAGTCAAAGGTAACCTGTCAAACGTCTCATTTTCATAACATCCTGGTTAAGAAAAGGTCTAACTCCAAACCTTGTTCTGTTTCAAATGCCAGCTCTACCAGTTAATTGACAGCTAAATAAACTTAGGCAAGTTCCTTTTCCTGCTTCTGTTAGATCATCTGTATTATGGGATGAATAACTGTACCTATCTCCTAAGATTGTTGTAAGCATTAAATGAATCCTAACAAATGCACCTGCTGTAGAGAGGTGCTCAGAAAACATTCCACTATTAACACCACACTGACTTGAAGAAAAAAGCAGGAAGCCATGATTTACAAGAGAAAGCAAGAGATTTGCATGCAAGGCTAATACTGTTAGAAGGGTTTGTCTCCTGGCATAAACATTTTAGTTTTCTATTTCTTTTTCTTACCACTCCTTTACTCCATTTTTATGATTGCTCAAAAAGGAAAGATACTAATCTTTTTAATTCCCTTAATAAAATGCATACAAATAAATCATCATCAATATGATCAACTAAATCACCCACTCATGTACTAGTCCACCTGGCACATATACCCACAACCTCAGGAACTCACGCATTCAAGCTTTTCCCCATGAAAAGACCCATTTCCTATGGCCAAAAGCATTGTGAATTAACTAAAGTGGCTGAGCGATTAAAAAACAAGAATGGGAAGTATGATACTTAATGTCATTACTGAAAAAAATTTTAGTGTCATTGACAAAATCCAAGTGAGTCAAAAATATCTCAGTAACACACAATTTAAACTAAAAACAAATGAATAAAAAACACATTTTTTTTAAGACCAGCAATGTTCCTTTCTAATGATATGAGATCAGTAGGTCACAGGCCCTCTGCATCTGTACCAGTCTTCATTATCTATAGCTGATTCTCAATAACACCTTAAGACAAAAGGTCATCTTTTCTGAAACTCATGATTAAATAACCAGCAATATGTCTCCACACACCCACCTTCATTTCCAATATTTTATTAGATGAGCTATTATTGATCCTTAATTTTTAATACACTTTGATTTTTAGAGCAGTCTCAGGTTCACAGTGAAATTGAGTAGCAGAAGGTACAGAGATATGCCCTCTGCACTCACACATGCATAAGCTTCCCCACTATCAACATCCCCCACCAGAGTGGCACATTCCTAACAACTGATGAACCTACACGGACACATTTTTATCACACAGTTCTTAGCATCATAGTTCACTCTTGAAGTTGTACATTCTGTGGGTATGAAGAGATTTACAATAACATGGATCTACCACTATAGTATCAGGCAGAGTAGCTGCACTGCCCTAAAAATCCTCTGTTCTCTGGGCCCTTCATTTTTCTATTTTCATTTTAGTCAGGGTTACTACTACTATTCTCATTTTAGTCAGTTGTCCCAGGGCAACTACTTCTCCCTGAACACATCAAACAAAGTTTTAAAAATAATATACTTAAGGTAAAGCTAAAGCATGATCAGGTAAAACCTGTATTCTAATTTGGGCGTGGGGAGGGTTGTACATGGTAAAAAATATATATTCTGGAAGGGGGGTTAAACAGAAGGGGGAATGAACCAGGAGAGACTATGGACTCTGGGAAAAAAACTGAGGGCTTCAGAGGGGAGGGGGGTGAGGGATTGGGCTAGGCCGGTGATGGGTATTAAGGAGGGCATGTATTGCATGGAGCACTGGGTGTTATATGCAAACAATGAATCATGGAACACTACATCAAAAACTAATGATGTGCTGTATGGTGACTAACATAATAAAAATTTTTAAATATATATATATATTCTGCATATCTTCTCTAATTTAATACAAATTAATTAAATTTAGCAAAAATATAGCAAACCTCATGTATCACTTTGATAACAAAATCTTTTCACTATGCTTTAGGTAGAAAAATTTTGTGTAGGCAGCGAACTCCAAGTCTTAATTGAGGCTTTATGTTTTTAGTAAGATGCCAAATAAATTTTCAATCAGATATTCAGCACCAAATAAAAGGGGAACTCTGTTAGAAGAAAGATTGATTACTCAAGTGAGGCACTGGAAAAGAAAATACAACTACAACACATGATATCAAGAACTCTCATCTGGTACTTGCCAATAGCATCACCACCTCCCAAGCTGTGACAAACAAAAATGTCTCCAGATATTGCCAATTGTTCCCTGAGGGACAAAATTGCCCTTGATTTAGAACCACTGAAGATAAATAATAGAAATATTAATTTTTCCAATCTCTCTCCTAGTTTGGGGATGGACAGGTAACCCAACTATAACTAATCTGATAAAGCAAAAATATAATGAAAAAGTTCTAGAAACGATTGTCACCCTTAAGGGAAGCCCGCCTTTTTATTCTGGCTTGGAAAACTGTTTTGCTTAGAGCTAAGGCAGCCATCTTTGGAGAATGAGAGGGAAGTCAAAAGCCTACCTGGCATACTGATCAAGAGCGCCAGTGCTAGGCTGATCCAGAGCCCCAGTGCTATGCAGCTCTTGCTCAAAACCAGCATTTACCTATGCACAGACTTCTTGTCATGAGGGAAAAAAAACAGTTCTAAGCAGTCTTAGATGCTATAAAAAAAACACTACCATTACTCTGCACACTTTACCTGGGTGTTCTTTCTTGCAACTGAAGATAACTGCGTGACTGTACATAAGTTTCTTACTGCCTTTGAAACTTGGTTTTCATAACTTTTAAATGTGAATACTACTGGCAATTTACAGGAATTGTTGAGAGAATTTAAAAAAGATAATGTGCATGAAGCAGGTGTGTATGGCACATAGTAGGTGTTCAGTAAATGCTGTTGTTGTCATTTAACATGGCATCGACTGACAAATAATGGATACCTTTTTAATTCATCCTCATTCTCTCTAGAATATTCCAGAATGTAGTTCCCAGGACACTCTAGACTGAACAAACTCCTGAAATGACCGTTCTTAATTGGGGTCCAAAGATAGCCTCCAAAAGATTTATGGGCTTCCTAAAATTGCAGTCCAAAAATGTAAAGTGTCTACATACACAAACATGAAACCAAGTTCATTGCTTTCATCAGTTTTTCCAGGAGCTCAAAAAGGTTTGACTCAAAAATGTATTGATAATCAGCACTTAGAAGCTTCTTGGGTTGGTACAATTACTGTAGGTAGTTAATTTAAATACTCTGCTTTTGAGGAAAAATAATTTTCAAAAAGTTCAGTGTGAAAAGAGAATATGCTTATTATGATCTTACAACCTGGGTGGCCTTATGGAAAGAAGGCAGCCTGTACAAACACAGGAATGATGTTAGCCTTCAAATTAACATACAAAACACTTCTTCAAGAACTTCTCAAATACTGAGTGCCAACGAAGAGTATCTTTCTTGATTTCCAATTAAAAGGAAAAACTGAGGGGCGCCTGGGTGGCAGAGCGGTTAAGCTTCTGCCTTCGGCTCAGGGCGTGATCCCAGCATTACGGGATCGAGCCCCACATCAGGCTCCTCCTCTATGAGCCTGCTTCTTCCTCTCCCACTTCCCCTGCTTGTGTTCCCTCTCTCGCTGGCTGTCTCTCTCTGTCAAATAAATAAATAAAATCTTTTAAAAAAAAAAAGGAAAAACTGAAAGGTGGATATAAGACTTTCTCCTTCCCAAAAGAGTATATTTGAACCTCCCTGGAAAACAAAACATACACAATTATGTTGAGAATATCTGATTCCGCAAAATAAGACCAATCTAATTTAGATAGAATTTGCCGGAAAAGAGTCACGCTTTCCTGCCTAATTCACCCATCTTTCTCCCCTGATTGGTAAAGACCTAAGAATTTAAAATAATTGATCACAAGCTTTAGGTATGCTTCAAAAATATTATCCATAATTAATTTTAAAATAAAATTTTCCTTTGAAGAACAAATCATTCTTCCTTTTATAAACCTGTCTTTGGAAAAAATATACTTATCTTTAGAAGAAACTATGAAAAGAAATGATAGCAATTAGAGAAAGAGAGAGAAGATTCTCTCTATGGGACAAGACAATGAAGAGAAAACCAAGTGATCGATCATGGGAAATGAATCCAATCTTGTGGAGCACCTGTGAATTAGCCGTCCCATTGCAGCAAATGATACCTTGATAGGGTTCATTTACCTTATAGAGATAAGAAAGTTACTTCCAGAAAATACTTTATTCACCAATGCTAAAATAAATTAATGTGATTTATGCATGAAATTAAATATATTCAGTGATATACTATTACAAAGTACCAATTTGAAAGCCTAAGTAGAATATCAGAAACTTTCATGTTATTTCTCAGAATCTGATCAAGTTATCTGTCATTTACCTTTGCTACACACTGCATTGGCTTAAACAATGAAACAGCCTGTTCCCTGCACCATTTCCCTGAATGAGACTTGTAAAAATCCCCATAATATCACTGAAGGTCATTGTCAAGTATCAGAGATTCTAACTTTTTTTAGATCTGCATGCAGAGATACCTCAGGAATATTAACCAACTCAGCCCTTCAACAACAATTATCCTTATTAAATAAATTCTGTATCAGCTGAATCTTAGCACAAAAGAAATTAGAACTGCTATGGCAAATCTGCACTGTAAATCCATGGCAGTAACTGATTTCCACAAGAGAATATTAATCAAGAAAAGTTTTAACTTTATCAACTGCACTAATGAAAAGACATTTTCTGTTACATATCACACAAAGCCTGATGGGGTGAAGGAGTGCAAGCCTTAAGCCTCTAGATTTTAGCTGATGTATTACTTCTCCAAGTTCACAATGCTTTTGAAGTGCCTCAGATCTTAAATCAAGGAACTTGCACTACAAAGAAGAAAGCCACAGTGAAATTAACTTTTTCCTATCCTTGTATATGGTATTATTTTTCTTCCCTTAGCACCTTAACATGAAAGCTGTAGACTACTGAGAGAAGCAGACATTTATATAAAGACCTGAATGGCTAATTTAGTGAGCAAATAAATCGAGACACAAATCTTCCTGCCCCCTTAACCCATCATCAGTAATTAGTAATTCCAATCAAGTTAAGTCTATTCCTAAGCTGGAATCTCATTGCAGTTGCAACTTTTTTTTTTTTTTTTTTTGCAGTTACATCATTTTCTTTAATGCAGATTAAACAGCAAAACAAGCATATTGCCAAAATTCAGTTTTAAAATGAATCAAAAGTGTGTTGCTCTGAATCTCAGTAGGTGTCAGGCCCTTCATCTGTGAAGTGGAAATCCAACTACTACCCACCTGGTAGGCCCTTACTGTGTTTATTAAATGTGACAATGTATATATAAATCAGTCAGCATACAGTGCCTTACATAAAGTAAGTGCACAATACACATTAGTTTGTTATTTTCTTGCACAGAATTTTAAAGGGAAACCTGATTATCTTCACAATTTCCCACTGTGATCACAGTATTTATCTACATGCTGTGAAAAATTAATCAATGGGAAGAGGAAGTAAGTTGTAACTATGTGTGTTTACTGAAATGTATTTGGTCTGTGCTAAAGTGCACAGAAAGGTAAATTCAAAAAGTGTTAAGGTATTTCTGATGGCTTCTAGATGGCACAACAGGTATGATATTAAGGACTGCTTCTCTATACTAGGACGAAATTTTCTTTTTTTTTTTAAGATTTTATTTATCTATTTGACAGAGAGAGAGACAGCCAGTGAGAGAGGGAACATAGGCAGGGGGAGTGGGAAAGGAAGAACCAGGCTCCCAGAGGAGGAGACTGATGTGGGGCTCAATCCCAGGACTCCGGGATCACACCCTGAGCCGAAGGCAGATGCTGAACGACTGAGCCACCCAGGCACCCCAAGGACAAAATTTTCTTACTGCATCCTTATCTCTGTCACTCCCAACTACCAGATTGGGGTCAGGGGATGGAATTTGGCAGGAGATTGGCAAACACAAGTTCTGATATTTGGAGAGCTTTCCAGGAAGCTTCCAGAAGCAATACTGGTTTGATATAGTCAAACAGGTAAGTAAATAGAAGACAATGCCAGAGCAGTCAGTGAAGGGAATCTAAAAAAAAGAGAAATAGGACAAAGAGTACAGGAACCCAGGCCACAGTGTTCAACACATATTAATAAACATTTATTATGTGCTGAAGGAGTTTTTTTGGTTCCCTGCTAATATCGGTGAGAGTTTATTTAAAGTGGACTTAAGGGGATCCATGATTATAACAGAACTATTTGCATTTGAAAAAGTCCTCAGATCCAGTGGGACCTGGATCAAGTGGGTAAAGTGGGGAAAGGGAGGAGACCTTAAGAGGCATTGCTGTAGTTCAAATGACAGATGGCACAGCCCTCCACCAGTGCTCCCCAATGTGCAGGAGTAATATATGCCCAGATTCTGTTTGGCTTTGCTTTTTTTTTTTTTTTTAATTCAGCAGAGATCAGTGTTTTTGGAAAATACAATAAAAAGTGAAAGACTAGAAGAAAAATGCTCATAAGCTTGGCTGTCCCCCAGTGACAAATTTCCTTTAAAAATTCTAAATGTTTACTCCACATTTTTTTTAAAGATTTTATTTATTTATTTGACAGAGAGAGAGACAGCCAGCAAGAGAGGGAACACAAGCAGGGGGAGTGGGAGAGGAAGAAGTGGACTCCCAGCAGGGGAGCCCGATGCAGGGCTCGATCCCAGAACGCCGGGATCACGCCCTGAGCCAAAGGCAGATGCTTAATGACTGTGCCACCCAGGGGCCCCTACTCCACATTTTTTTTAGACGTATTTTTTTTTAATTCAATGAGTCAACATACAGTACATCATTATTACTCCATGTTTCAATGTTTATTTCCCCAAGAATAACAAACAGTTTGTGAACTGACATTAGCCACAGACCACACTTTGAGAGGTAGACTACGACAATAGCAAAGTGAGAGAAATAGATGGATTTGAGACCTAGTTATATAAAAGGACAATACTTGATGGATGACCATATTGGAGGGTTTGCATTGAGGCAGACGAAACCGACAAGGATGACAATTAAACTTTTGGCATGAGCTATTGAATAAATCATGGAGTTCTTTACTGGAAGAGGACACACCGAGGGAGAAGCATATTTAGGCCAGATGTAGAAGGTGTAGAGAAAAGAGAATGTATTCAGGTCAAATGTATTGATTTGGCAAAGACCAAAGGTTCTGAGTAAGCAGTATGACATGAGTTTAGAGCTTAAAACACTGATATGAACAAAAATATTAATAATAACTAATAAATAGCAATAAACATTTATACAACACATTAATAAAATAATGATACATTTCTGTTCATGACAGTTGTCTAAGAAATGTAGATATTTAATTCTCACCATGGCATAGATACTATTTGTAGTCCCACTTTACAGATGAGAAAACTGAGACACCAACAAGATGAATAATTTAGAGTCTCATAGCTGAAAAGTGGATGCCCTGGAATATAAAGAGAGATGATCGGAACCCTACACATTATTCTGCCTCCAGAATAAACACCTAGATAAAAAAATATAAGTTCCAGGTATAAGACTGATTCCTAAAAGCTCTGTCTTAGCTTCTGGGCAAACTGCATGAGTTAAACTAATGTATAAGCTAACTGCATTTTCTTGTTCAGTTTTGGGGTTTCTAGTCTTTAAGAATGAAGGCCAGTCACGACCAGTAAGCCAGAGACACAACATTTACTACTTCTTTTCATGGAGCAAATATTTATGAACTTCAACCATTAAAATTTGAGGAAAGAAAATCAGAGATATAATTGTTTCTTTTAATTACTTGGCATCAATTTCCTTTTCACACTCTGTCTCATGATCATGTAAGTAACAATGCAGGTGTTGTTGGTGAAAAGTATTTTTAGACCTAGATTCAACTTAACTTTGTCACTTTAATGTACAACACTGGTGGCTTACTCTTTTTTAATAAATAATAATGAGAATTGAGAGCAAGTATCCATGGCCACTGGGGGTGGGAGCAGGTTAGGCTGCGAGCTGCCAGAATCAATGTTTAGGCAATAGCAGATGGGCCAGGCTAACCAGAGGGCAGATGTGCTAGGTCCTACATAGAATGGGGGTCCAAACTAAAGGGTAAAAGGTAGGGAAATTTGACTCTGGGCCTAGACCAGCATGGGTATAAATCCAAAAGGTCATCCTGAAATCTGTCAAAGGCAATAGGAGGCCAGATGGGTGCACCATAACCAGAAACTGAAAAGAATTCAAAATGAGATATATCGATCCAGCCAAAAACCGCATCTGGAAGCCCCAAATGGCAGACAAAAACAAAAGTGAGGATGGGGCAGGTCAGGGAGCGATTTCTACCACTACCACAAAGGCAGTGGTTACCAACATAGGCTTTGTATTCAAAGAGCCTGAGTTAAAGACCAGCTTGGTATTCAACCATTTACTTATTTAACTTTGGACAGTTCATTCAAGTTTCCAGAATTTCAAGTTCTTTTTCATAGACTTGGTAGACAACTAATTAAACAGTGTTTATAAAGCATTCAGCACAATATCTAGAATGTTCTCAATAATTAAAGTAAAATGTAACTTTGGCCTGATGACCATAATGATGATGATGATATTCAGACAGGGTGGGGTAGGCATCCTTCTTGTGAATAACATTGCACTGTTAACAGAAAATATATAGATATAAATATATCCTCTCTTTCTTCAGTCATTTTAATCATGAGGGGTCTTTTTCTTTGGATAATAAAAATGAAAATAAACTCTGGCTATATGAGACTGCCTTTTTCAGATTTGTCCAGCTGTTTCTATAAACTTACCAAACCAAGACTGACCAAGGCAGAGTGAGTCAGAATTTTCCCCCCTACTATTGGTTAGGATGCAGCATAATTGATACTGAAGTATCTCAGGTTTGGCATCCCATGTACATTCCACGAGCCCTTAGCCTCAGGTTTCTACCCCTATCCTAAAGTTGTAGCCTACCCTTAAATCCTCTTTGTTAGGCCAGCAAATCCACCTGAGCTTCTATCTTATTTTCTCTTTGGTATTCCAGTGTCTAAAGCTACCCCCAGGCTCCTACCTCTAATTTGTTGTGGATTGCAGTTAATCATCTACCTGGTTCAAGGTAAACTGGGGATATGGGAAGAATTAACTTATACGAAATAAAGTGTGGGACCTGACAAAAATGTGAGAAAACAAGGCAAGCTGCAGTCCAGAGAAAATGAATTTTACAACTGACACTGTGAGTCAGTGTTGCAGTAGAACTCTAGGGTATGTGATATGGGGGAAATTCTTTCAGCGTACTGAGGACAGATAACAGTACTGCGACCCCACAGGGCCAGCTCAGCAAGATGTCTGGGAATTAAAAGTGGACCCTGAAAAGGGATGGAAAAGCTGGAATGCTCATTGCTTCCAAAACTAATCTGTAGAAATTTTATCCAATTTGTAGAAAGAGTCTGACCCTTCTCATCTAATTTAGGGTACAGGAAAGATAAACTAATCCCAAATATTTCCTGGCCTCTAAATGGAGCTTAAGATTTACCAGCTTGTTGATTTCCATATGGAGAAAATATAAGGGCAGCAAAACCTGGAAATTTCTGGATATACATGTGAAGTGCTGTAATTGGAAAAAGAAAAGGTCAATGGTGATTCTTGCTAGCTCCAAACTTCTTGAGCAAACACACACATATATACACACCCAAATACACTCACTCATACATACACTCACAGTCTCTCTCTCTTCCTCCCTCCCTCTCTCACATACACAGACACACACACCCTTTCTAAATTTTATGATGATTCAGATCAATCATTAGGTCCTGTCCCTGGCTTTTTCTTCAACTGTCAGCCTCAGAGATAAATCAAATACCTTACTATAAATTATATCAGAATAACCTTTTTTGCCAAGTTATTAGAAATGTGATTGAAAAAAAATGGGATAGACACAGTACATCACTGTTTGGCAAGGCAACTGACAAAGATTCTCTTGTAGAATGGGAATTAAAGAGGAACAGAATGATAAAAGTTCTGTGAAAAAAAAAACCAAATGAATTAAATGAATTAGTAAGTGTTTTAATACCATGCTCAGAGAATAATTATAGAGAACATCCCTTAACTTAGAAATCTGACAGAACTAACTATAAGTATGAGCTGTCATATTAGCTTTATAACAATGAACAACTCACTTAACTCTTTGAAGCCTTTGTTTCCTCAACTCCTTATGGCAACAATAACAATAACCTCCATATGGTGGTTCTGAAGATTCAATGAAAGTTTAGTAAATGTTCTTAACATCGTGATCTATCTTGACTAAATTAAAAAAAAAATTTGGGGGTGCTTGGCTGATTCAGTCAGTAGAGCACTTCACTCTTGATCTAAGGGTCATGAGTTCAAACCCCACAGAGCATGGAGTTTATTTAAAATAAAAATTTAAAAAAAATTAATTAAAAAAACAAACATTTTGAGCTTTGCTTCTCAAAGATAAAATGTACCACCTTGAAAAGATGAGTAACCCTCATACCAGTATAGTTTAGAGATCCTGTCCATGGGAACGATATAGAAAAGTATCAAATACCGGATGGGTGATGGGATAAAACAACACTACGATCCCGTAGCCTATGAGTCTACAATCCTATGCCCAAATTATTAGATAGCTGGGATCTATCTAAAAGATCCCTAATCTTTCAGAGATCTTTCAGGAGATGTCAGGTGTCATGTCCCTGGGGCTGAAGATATTGGGAGTGTCGCACTATGTAGCAGTTGTAAAGTCTCCTGCTCAAGTAGCAAACACCTTTACTCAAACCAGTCAATCAATAAGAAAATACAATTATTTTAGTCATAACAGTTGAAGGACAGATTATATTGGAATTAGATAAATTAGTGATTTAAATATATAATCTAGGAATTTTCTTATTTCTTCTTCCATTAACGGGGTCTTTTTTTTCTTAAAGTAGGTTTTCCTCATGGCCCTAAAATGGTTGCCAGCCACAACTGGAGAACCATGCCTTCTGGTTTATAAAGCATCCCCCACTCCCAACTGGGGTATTGGGCCAGTTTGGTATAAATGGGCCATTTAAGGATATAAACTCACCTCCAGACAATTAACATCACCAGGGCATTTCTAGGCACTGACTAGCTTATACCAGTTAAGATGCACAATTAAATTAGTAAATGGAATCCACCTTGCTAGAGGCACATGACCGAAAGAAGTAGAGATCAAGACCTAGAGCAAACAGATGTTTTTAGTAAGGGAAAAAATAGTGAAAATTGGATAGGAACAGCGCTCAATGTAGACAACAACTTCAGAAATAAGGTTGGATGAGAGATAATCAGTGCATATCCTAAAATTGGATGCTCTAGAATAAGAACAAAGTAAGAAAAGAATTTGGTCAAGTTTAAAAGGATACAGGATATAGAAGCAGGTGGACCTTATCCACATTTTTTTCCAACTACAATGCTCTTCACATAAGAATAAAAAAGTTATGGAAAATTATAAATAAATGATGCAAGTTAAATATGACAGGCACCTATCAGGCACCGAATATTTTTTCAGTACATATTATATAGCTGTAATAGGAAACATTTCTTTTCTGAGTACTCATTTTGTGATGATCCTAAGCATCCTATATGTACTATTTCATTAATAGGAATTTTGATTGACTTGATAAATAAGTGATTAAATCTATGTATTAATGAGAGAACACCTATACAGACACAATGCTACAAAATCATAACTCATTCAAGTTTCACCTTTCTATAAGATTGGTCTAGAGAGGTGGTTAAAGATAAACTAGAACATGAACTTGGCTGTGGAGTAGCCAAACAGAAGTTTGGAAAGTTGTGGGAAATGTGATTTGGTTTGATAGAAACACAACTTTGAAACTCAGATGGAGAGTTAGAGAATCAGTGGTAATTCTGGACTAGAGGACATAATAATACTCTAAAATAGCTTATACTGGCCCCCCACAAAAGGAACCCTTAGATAAGTTTGCATGCTGTTAAAACTAAAGAACAAGAATACCCAATCAAAGAAAAGTTTCATTTAAACATGTAACTATTTTTTCTCCTTGGAAAAGTCAACAAGACTTTTTAACAGGATCTTTAAGAGTTCTCAGTGGCTGTGTCCTTCTTGTCTTGATTTGGACTTGAATCTACCATCAAATACACTTATTATACCAAGTCTGTTAAAAAGCAGAATCTCAAACAAAGGCTGTATGCACATTATATAGAGCCCACAACTTCTGTTTCCCACCATCTCCATTTTGCTGGCTCTGGAGTTCTCTTGCCATTTCTTGCCTAATTATATTTGCTCTCTGTCAATGTCCATTGGCAATTTGACAAAAAGCTGGATCTGCAGGAACCACGGCATGCTGTGCAACAGTTCCCAGAGCAGATTTCTGACAGATTTCCTTCCCCTGCAGTAATAAGTCTTGCACCACATTTTATGCAGAGGGGCATAAATTAGTTAATATTTCTAAAGCATTTTGAAGATGAAAAGTGCCATATACATACTAAGTTTTACTATTAATTTCTGTTGCTATAAGGATCAAGATTAAGTAGGGAAACACATTAAGCTTTACTCATAGAAGCATTACCATGTTGCTAAAATGGTCAGGATGCCTGACGACAAAACATTGCATTTGCCTTTACACTGGACAACCTTTGATAAAACAGATGAATCAATGTTCTGGAACAAAATAGACATTTATTGCATTCATAATTTATTTGAGTTATAGATGAAATGCTAACAAAGACTTTCCATATTTTTACAATGTTGTGGATAGTCACTTGCGAACTGAGAACATTCTCAATTCCTAATTCAAAACCCTTTTTACTAGAATTGGTATGTGTCCCTCTGCATATTTCCCTTTTTCACAAATAAGACTTCACTTAACCCAAAGTCCCCAACTAACAAGGACAGACCCAATTCCTAAGAATTTCTTAGCACCCAGATTAAGAAATGCCAATTCTTCTTGGCCATATCTCAAAATATTAGATCAAAATCTTCAGGGATGAGTCTGGAGCATTTGCATTTTTAAGAGGAGTTCCACCAGCTTCTGCCTTGTAGTTGTGGTTGAAAACCATGATTAGCTAATTCCTATAGTTCTAAAAGTTTTTTGGTTTTTTTTCCCTGAAAACCCATAATACTTTCACTCTTAAAATATTAGTTGTGGTTACCTACTTAACTTAAATCAGTTCAAACTGTAGGAAATGAAAAGCTGTAAAGTTTTTAGAACTTAAGCTTCTTCTTTTTAACCTCTGATTAAGTTTCTAACTTTCACAAAAAAAAAAACTTTTCTCTTCTTTGCAGCTTTGGTCATTTTTCTATTTCCATCCTCACTTGCCAAAAAGGTTTGGTGATATTAGATCAGGAAATTCCACTGATAGTCCTAAGTACAACTCTACCCTTTGATGGCTACTATAATCTTCAGTCTTGCTCTGGCAATGCACTAACTTCTTGCTTTTAACTATTTTAAATTCAGACAAGACTTAACTCAGGCCTTTGATGATATTCTGTCTGTTCAATCGAATTTTGTGTTTTCACTTTGTCTACTTTTACTGTTTCATCTTATTTTCCTTTAAAGTACTATCTGTCGATGTGTCTTTGTTTTATTTATTTTCAACCACCTTTTTATTCTTTGCTTGTCAAATGTGGAACCAGAGGTGCCATCAGATGGTCAGGTTCACTGCCAGCATACACTAGCACACTATAATCAACCCCAATTGCAAACTGGGCTCATGTTAGTAAAATTGTGTCACCTCATTTCCTGAACAATTCAGATGTATCATGGTAGAGGTAAAAGTGCATAAAATCTAGCATGAGAAAGTTTATTTAATCTGTGTTTAGACCCTTATTAACTGTGACCTCAAACAAGAAACTGACTCCCTAGCTTTGTGAACGGGAGACAGTGATAAAGGCTCTATCCACTTCATGGAATGGTTGCTAGGATCCAATAAAATCATGGATTTGAAAGTGCTTTGAAAACTGTCAAGTAACTGTTGCACATAAGAGAAAGTCTACAAACTAAAAAGCCATGGCTTCAATGTAAAAGTCACCAGAAATTGATTAACTTTTCCATTTATTTCTGGATAAAGAAAGGACCAGGTGGAAGAGTGCAGAGAAAGACAATACTTCAGTGAACAATGCACAAAACTGTAGGAGGACCGAGCTGAAGCCAACATAACAGAAAGCAGAGTAGAAAGACACAGAAATGAGCCACATCACTTGAGCCACTAGATCAGGCTTGGACTGACAATATTAATACTTTGGGACTTTTCAAATAAATGAGCCAAAGCCATTTTCTGTTTTAATTCTGCTTTAAGGTAGTAAGGTACTAATAAGGCACTGTGCTAGGTTCTAGGACTTAAAAAGTTGAATCTACATAATTTGACTTGCGTGGAGGGCTGTCTTTGCTAAAAACATACTTAAAAGGGACAGCTGGGTGGTTCAGTCAGTTAAGCATCTGACTCTTGATTCTGGTTCAGTTATGATCTCAGGGTTGTGAGATAGATCCCCGCATCAGGCTCTGTTCTGGGTGTGGACGTGCTTAAGATTCTCTTTCCCCCCTCTCCTCTGCCCCTCCATCTCTCTCAAAAGAAAATAAATGTTAAAAAAATATTTAAAACTTGCAAATAGGGGCGCCTGGGTGGCTCAGTCGTTAAGCGTCTGCCTTCGGCTCAGGGCACGATCCCGGTGTTCTGGGATTGAGCCCCACATCAGGCTCCTCCACTGGGAGCCTGCTTCTTCCTTTCCCACTCCCCCTGCTTGTGTTCCCTCTCTCGCTGGCTGTCTCTGTCAAATAAGTAAATAAAACCTTTAAAAAAAAATTGCAAATATCTTCGTTTAGAAGGATGAATGAGGACTTTCCTGGGGAAGATTATACTTTGGAATGCTACAGAACTGTGTCCCTCAACAAAATATTCTTTATAAAAGGAATGTGAGTTTCAGATAAAGCTATTGCATTGTTGAACATTGCTAAGCATCTACCTTCTTTTCACCTTCTGCTTTGTGGAGAAATTTTTACTTTACTGGAAAAATATTTGAGAACAATGTAAGCCTTTGTCAGCAGTATTGATCTACAGTGAGTCTTTGATTCTACAGACAGGCATCACTATGGGCCAAACTATGTGATCTCAGACAGGTCTCAGGTTATGAAGGTCCCTTCAAAGTCTGAACCATAATACCACAGTGAGAGTCAGAGCAGATAGGAATGGGCTCTCATTATTAAATTTCAATCAGAAACCAAGAAAGAGACTTGTGTTCTAGCTCTATTTCTTTTTAATTTATTTCAAAATAATTTTATATATCTTTCCAATGATCTGAAGGAATACCTTCCTGCCACAGGAAATAAGACAAGTACCTACTTCTGTGCTGATGACATGGATTTCTCATCAGGTTCCAGGAGCAGCCCTGATATGCTATGAAGCCCTCTGGTTAAACACTGTCAGTTTAATACCCACTGTACCTAAACCCAAAATTATTTTAGATAGACATCCCAACACGCAGATTAAAAAAATGAGTGAAATCCAGCCAACAGGATTATTAATTTAGCTATCTGGGCTGAAGATTAGTTTACTACATCCACATTGAATAAATAGATACCATATGCCAGATCGTGTGTTAGGAAGGATTTGAGGTTGTTTTGTAATTAAGATTCAGTCCCGGGGTGCCTGAGTGGCTCAGGCAGTTAAGTGTCTGCCTTCGGTGCAGGTCATGATCCCAATGTCCTGGGATCGAGCCCCACATCAGGCTCCCTGCTCAGCAGGGAAGTCTGCTTCTCCCACTCCCTCTCCCTCTGTGCCTGCTCCTGTGTGCCCTCTCTCACTCACTCTCTCAAATAAATAAATAAAATCTTAAAAAAAAAAAAGATTCAGACTTTGCCCTTAAGAAACTTATATTCTAAAGTACAATGCCAAGATCATATAAATTCTATAGTCATGCTTTGATACAGAGACTAAGGTAAGAAAAAAGTCAAACTGTTGAATACTTGCTTTGATCAGACAATGAGTAACAACAAACTATGTGTCTAAGTTTATTGTAATTACAAGTTCAACAAGTATCTTAAGCTAACATGACCTTAACTCTTAATTTCAGTAAATTTTTTGTATGTTTATTTCAAGAATCCTTAAATCCTTTTTGATGATATTTTAAATCTTTTGAAGAATAGGAAACATGTTGTGTCTCTACTTAACCTTCTCACCTGCAAAATAAGGCCCACTTTGCATGACTTACATTCCATTCACTAAAAACTGAATGAAAAAGAAAATGTGTTACGAACAAGGGAAAAGGGAAAACATAGCACCTTACAAGTGAAGAAGGCCAGACAACAAGTTTAATAAAAAATCATTTGGGAAGGTGGTATTTGACAAAATCTCTCATGATAGTCCTACATGATAGTTAACAACAATACCCACAGATAGGCTCAGATGCATGAACAGACTGATTCATGGATTATGTTCAATCTAGAAACCAGCCTCTAAGGACATGTCTTAGAAGGTGTCCTTGGTTTTATCCTGTGTAATGTTTTTACTCACATACCCGATGAAGCCATACAAGCCATATTTAGTGTATTTTCAGGATGCAATAATCTCAGTGGGGTGGCTAAATTTTTGGAGAGCAGAAACATGGCATTTAAGGCTTTCATCTAGATTCACATATCCCTTTTTGATTCAACAATTAAACATACAAATTCAGGCTGGATGAGACTGCAATTGATTGCAATATGGAATCACAAAATCACTGTGAGTCAGTGGTATTTTATTGTTCTAAAAAGGAAACAAGGCTATAGTGTGAACCTTCTATACCTTTATTTCATGGAGTTAACAAACTCAGCAGTGTGCAAGGTATGGGAGCAGGGGTGATGGTCCCCAAAGACATCTCTATAGAAATGTTCAGAAAATGTGGAATATTTAGCTTGGAGAGAGAAGTGCTTGACTGCAATCTCCAAATATTTGAAAGCCTATTGTGTATAAAGGGAAGTATACTTATTATAAACATTTTGAAAGTCAAAACTATGATCAATGGGTAAAAGTTATAGAGAGGCAGATTATGCTCTTAAGTCTGAAAGTGCTAGGGATACTTACTCAGCAGAAACGTCACGGCTGAAGGAAAGAAACCTGGTAAACCTGCTCAGTTTGCCATGGGAACCCATCCTGGTTAACAAGTTGCCTCTAGTGGTGTCATTTCATTATGTCACCCTAAATAAAGAGGTGTTCAAGCCCTCTATCTATCTCCGATCTGGTAGTAGTTTCTGCAGGTGAAGAAAGAAGACCCTGCCCAGGTGTTGTACTCAGCGGTACTCATGCCAAGAGGCCTCCGGGCGTAACATCCCTTCCTTCTAAGGTGGTAAGCCCTGTTGTGCTGGAGCAAGCTGCACAGCGCCCTGGCAGAAGAAGCTTGGCCAGTGGGTTCATTCCGGTCCAGCGGGACGTGAGCCTAATGCCGGGTGACCAGAGACTGAGGGAAAAGCCACTGTTGGAAAACTGAAAGTTTTATTCAAGTGTGGATTTTGAAGATGGCGGAGGAGTAGGGGACCCCTTTTTCAGCCGGTCCCCTGAGTCGAGCTGGATAGGTACCAGACCATCCTGAATATCCATGGAAACAGCCTAAGACACAGGAAGACACATCTGGATCTCTACAAATGAACATCTCCAGCGCTGAGTACTGAGGTACGAAGCGGGGAGCCATGAAACTGTGCACAGATACCGGAAGATAAACGGAAAGGGGAGGGAGCCGCTGCGTTTGGGTGCTGGGAAGAGGTAGCCACCTGCACGGGGGAGCGGGCGGACTCTCGGATGGCACCTGCGAGAGAGCAGACAGACCGTGAGCCGGGGAACACGCGCCACCAGACTGAAAACCGGAACTCCAGGAGCACATGGGGAGGCTGGCAGCTGGCGGTGTTAGAAACACAAAGGACAGAGACACGCCGGCCCTGGAAGTGAGGGCTGGGACTCTGGGTGTGGGGCGCACATCCCAGGATGCTACAGGGTTGAGCAGCACCAACAGAAACAGAGTTAAAGTGGCCAGAATATCAGTGGAGAATGGTCTGCGAGCCCTCTGTTCTGAGACAGAGGCTGGGATTTGGCCACTGCTGCTGTGACTCTCAGAAAAGGCACAGCAAACCACCAGGGAAAGCTGCCAGAAAACAAAAGCCTGGAAATACCGGCTCACAGTGAGCCCGTCCCCATCCCCCCTCGCAGGGGACGCGGGGACTCTACCCAAACAGGGTTGCCTGAGTATCGGTGCGGCAGACCCCTCCCCAAGAAGGCAGGCTGAAAAATCAAGAAGCCCACATCCCTAAGATCCCTATAAAACAAGGGCGCACGGCCTGGGTTCCGGTCAATAATTTGGGCTCTGGACAACCCCACAACCTCTCCTCATCAGAATGACGAGAAGGAGAAATCCCCCCCAGCAAAGAGAAGACAATGAGTCTGTGGCCTCTGCCACAGAACTAATGGATATGGATATAACCAAATTATCAGAAATGGAATTCAGAGTAACAATGGTCAAGATGATGTGTAGACTTGAAAAAAGTATTAACAAAAATGTTAATGAGAATATAGAATCTCTAAGGGTGGAAATGAGAGCGAATCTGGCAGAAATTAAAAATTCTATGAGCCAAATGCAGTCAAAACTAGAGGCTCTGACGGCCAGGGTGAATGACGCAGAAGAATGTATCAGCGAATTGAAGGATGGGTTAGTAGAAGAGAAAGCTAGAATAGAATCTGGACTCAAAAAAATCCACATTCAAGAATGTAGGTTACAGGAGATTACTGACTCAATGAAAGGTTCCAGTGTCAGAATCATCGGCATCCCCGAGGGGGTGGAGAAAAACAGAGGTCTAGAAGACATATTTGAACAAATTGTAACTGAAAACTTCCCTAATCTAGCAAGGGAAACAAACATTCATGTCCAAGAAGCAGAGAGGACCCCTCCCATGCTCAACCATGCCAAACCTATGCCACGACACGTAATAGTGCAATTCGCAAATATTAGATCCAAGGATATAGTACTGAAAGCGGCCAGGGCAAAGAAATTTCTCATGTACCAAGGCAAAGGTATCAGAATTACATCAGACCTGTCTACACAGACCTGAATCGCCAGTCACTGACCAATTTCATAACCACGAAACCAGCCCTACAGGAGATATTAAGGGGGATTCTATATCCAGCAAGGCTGTCATTCAGAATTGATGGAGAAATAAAGACCTTCCAGAATCGCCAGTCACTGACCAATTTCATAACCACGAAACCAGCCCTACAGGAGATATTAAGGGGGATTCTATAACAATAAAAAGGCCCCAAGAGTGATACAGAACAGAAAGTCACAATCTATAGAAACAAAGACTTTACTGGCAGCATGGCATCGTTAAAATCATATCTCTCAATAATCAGTCTCAATAAATGGCCTAAATGCTCCCATAAAATGCCACAGGGTTGCAGATTGGATAAAAAGAAATGACCCATCCGTTTGCTGTCTACAAGAGACTCATTTTGAACCTAAAGATACATTCAGACTGAAAGTAAAGGGTTGGAATACCATCTTTCATGCCAATGGACCTCAAAAAAGCTGGAGTAGCAATTCTCATATCAGATAGACTGGATTTTAAACTAGAGGCCATAGAGAGAGATACAGAAGGGCACTATATTATTCTTANGTTAAAATCATATCTCTCAATAATCAGTCTCAATAAATGGCCTAAATGCTCCCATAAAATGCCACAGGGTTGCAGATTGGATAAAAAGAAATGACCCATCCGTTTGCTGTCTACAAGAGACTCATTTTGAACCCAAAGATGCATTCAGACTTAGAGTAAGGGGATGGAGTACCATCTTCCACGCAAATGGACCTCAAAAGAAAGCTGGAGTAGCAATTCTCATATCAGATAGACTGGATTTTAAACTAGAGGCCATAGAGAGAGATACAGAAGGGCACTATATTATTCTTAAAGGAAGTATTCAACAAGTGGATATGACAATTATTAATATATATGCCCCCAACAGGGGAGCAGCAAGATACACAAGCCAACTCTTAACCAAAATAAAGAGACATATAGATAAGAACACAGTAATAGTAGGGGACCTCAACACCCCACTATCAGAAATAGACAGAACACCCTGGNTGCTGGGGTAGCAATTCTTATATCAGACAGATTGGATTTTAAACTAAAGACTATAATTAGAGACACAGAAGGGGACTATATTATTCTTAAAGGATGTATCCAACAAGTGGATATGACAATTATAAATATATATGCCCCCAACAGGGGAGCAGCAAGATACACAAGCCAACTCTTAACCAGAATAAAGAGACATATAGATAAAAACACATTAATNCAATAGACATCTAGACAAAAATACGCTAATAGTAGGGGACCTCAACACTCCACTATCAGCAATAGACAGATCACTTAAGCAAGAAATCAGCATAAAACAAGAGCTTTGAATGCCATACTCAACGAGTTGGACCTCATAGATATATATAGAACACTACACCCCAGAACCAAAGAATACTCATTCTATTCAAATGCCCATGGAACATTCTCAAGAATAGATCATGCTCTGGGACACAAAACAGGTCTCAGCCAATACCAAAAGATTGAAATTATCCCCTGAATATTCTCAGACCACAACGCACTGAAATTGGAACTCAAGCACAAGGAAAAATTTGAAATAAACTCAAACACTTGGAGACTAAGAACCATCTTGCTCAGGAATGATTCAATAAAGGAGGAAATAAAAAATCAATTTAACCAATTTATGGAGAACAATGAGAATGAAAACACAACAGTCCAAAACCTATGGGATACTGCAAAGGCAGTCCTAAGGGGGAAATACATAGCCATCCAAGCCTCACTCAAAAGAATAGAAAAATCTAAAATGCAGTTTCTATATTCTCACCTCAAGAAACTGGAACAGCAACAGAGGGACAGGCCTAACCCACTGACAAGGAAGGAGTTGACCAAGATTAGAGCAGAAATCAATGAATTAGAGACCAGAACCACAGTAGAGCAGATCAACAGGACTAGAAGCTGGTTCTTTGAGAGAATCCATAAAATTGATAGACCACTGGCAAAACTTGTCCAAAAACAAAGAGAAAGGACTGAGATTATTAAAATTATGACTGAAAAGGGAGAGGTCACGACCANCATGTTCTCACCTCAAGAAGCTGGGACAGCAACAGAGGGACAGACCTAATCCATGCACGAGGAAGCAGTTGACCAAGATTAGAGCAGAAATCAATGAATTAGAGACCAGAACCACAGTAGAGCAGATCAACAGGACTAGAAGCTGGTTCTTTGAGAGAATCCATAAAATTGATAGACCACTGGCAAAACTTGTCCAAAAACAAAGAGAAAGGACTGAGATTATTAAAATTATGACTGAAAAGGGAGAGGTCACGACCAGCACCATTGAAATTGCAAGGATTATTAGAAACTTTTATCAACAGCTATATGCCAAAAAACTAAACAATCTGGAAGAGATGGAGGCCTTCCTGGAAACCTATAAACTACCAAGACTGAAACAGGAAGAAATAGATTTCTTAAATAGGCCAATTAACTATGAAGAAATTGAGTCAGTGATAAACAACCTTCCAAATAATAAAACTCCAGGCCCAGACGGTTTTCCTGGGGAATTCTACCAAACATTCAAAGAAGAAATAATACCTATTCTCCTAAAGCTATTTCAAAAAATAGAAACAGANATGATTCTTTGAGAGAATTAATAACATTGACAGACCACTGGCAAGACTTATCCAAAAGAACAGACAAAGGACCCAAATTAAAATTATGAATGAAAAAGGAGAGGTCACAACCAACAACAATGAAATTGGAAGGATTATTAAAAACTTTTATCAACACCTTTATGCCAATAAATTAAGCAATCTGGAAGAGATGGAGGCCTTCCTGGAAACCCATAAACTACCAAGACTGAAACAGGAAGAAATAGATTTCTTAAACAGGCCAATTAATTATGAAGAGAATGAGTCGGTGATAAGCAACCTTCCAAAAAACAAAACTCCAGGCCCAGATGGTTTTCCTGGGGAATTCTACCAAACATTCAAAGAAAAAATAATACCTATTCTCCTAAAGCTATTTCAAAAAATAGAAACAGAAGGAAAGCTACCAAACTCATTCTATGAGGCTAATATTACCTTGATCCCCAAACCAGGCAAAGACCCCCTCAAAAAGGAGAATTACAGACCGATTTCTCTAATGAATATGGATGCCAAAATCCTCAACAAGATCCTTGCNGTCCTCAACAACACCTTGGCTAATAGAATCCAACAGTACATTAAAAGGATTATCCATCATGACCAAGTAGGATTCATCCCTGGGAGGCAAGGGTGGTTCAACATTCGCAAATCGATCCGTGTCTTAGATTTTATCCAGAAAGAAAAATTCAAAAATCATATAATTCTCTCAATAGATGCAGAAAAAGCATTTGACAAAATACAGCATCCTTTCCTGATTAAAACCCTTCAGAGTGTAGGAATAGAGGGTACATTTCTCAATCTCATAAAAGCCATCTATGAAAAGCCTACTGCAAGCATTATTCTCAATGGGGAAAAGCTGGAAGCCTTTCCCTTAAGATCAGGAACACGACAAGGATGCCCACTCTTGCCACTATTATCCAACACAGTACTAGAAGTCCTTGCAACAGCAATCAGACAACAAAAGGGGATAAATGGTATCCAAATCGGCAAAGAAGTCAAACTGTCTCTCTTTGCAGATGACATGATACTCTATATGGAAAACCCAAAGGAATCCACTCCCAAACTATTAGAAGTTATAGAACAATTCAGTAAGGTGGCAGGATACAAAATCAATGCCCAGAAATCAGTTGCATTTCTATACACGAATAATGAGACTGAAGAAAGAGAAATTAGAGAATCCATCCCATTTACAATAGCACCAAAAACCATACGTTACATTGGAATTTACTTAACTGGAGACGTAAAGGACCTATATCCTAGAAACTATAGATCACTTTTGAAAGATATTGAGGAAGACATAAAAAGATGGAAAAATATTCCATGCTCATGGATTGGAAGAATTAACATAGTTAAAATGTCCATACTACCCAGAGCAATCTACACTTTCAATGCTATCCCGATCAAAATACCGAGGACATTTTTCAAAGAACTGGAACAAATAGTCCTTAAATTTGTATGGAACCAGAAAAGGCCCCGAATCTCCAAGGAACTGTTGAAAAGGAAAAACAAAGCTGGGGGCATCACAATGCCGGATTTCGAGCTGTACTACAAAGCTGTGATCACAAAGACAGCATGGTACTGGCACAAAAACAGACACATAGACCAATGGAACAGAATAGAGAACCCAGAAATGGACCCTCGGCTCTTTGGGCAACTAATCTTTGATAAAGCAGGAAAAAACATCCAGTGGAAAAAAGAGTCTCTTCAATCAATGGTGCTGGGAAAATTGGACAGCTACATGCAAAAGAATGAAACTTGACCACTCTCTCACACCATACACAAAGATAAACTCCAAATGGATGAAAGACCTCGATGTGAGACAGGAATCCACCAAAATCCTAGAGGAGAACATAGGCAGCAACCTCTACCACATTGGCCACAGCAACCTTTTTCATGACACATCTCCAAAGGCAAGACAAAAAAAAAGAAAAAATGAACTTGTGGGACTTCATCAAGATAAAAAGCTTCTGCACAGCCAAGGAAACAGTCAAAAAAACTAAGAGGCAGCCCACGGAATGGGAGAATATATTTGCAAATGATGCTACAGATAAAAACTGGTATCCAAGATCTAGAAAGAGCTTCTCAAACTCAATATGTGAGAAACAAATAAACAAATCATAAAATGGGCAGAAGATATGAGCAGACACTTTTCGGTTGATGACATACAAATGGCTAAGAGACACATTAAAAAAATGTTCAAAATCATTAGCCATCAGGGAAATTCAAATCAAAACCACACTAAGATACTGCCTTACGCCAGTTAGAATGGCAAAAATTGACAAGTCAAGANAGAATGGCAAAAATTGACAAGTCAAGAAACAACAATTGCTGGAGAGGGTGTGGAGAAAGGGGATCCCTCCTACATTGTTGGTGGGAATGCAAGTTGGCACAGCCACTCTGGAAACAGTGTGGAGGTCCCTTAAAAAGTTAAAGATGGAGCTACCCTATGACCCAGCCATTGCACTACTGGGTGTTTACCCCAAAGATACAGACATAGTGAAGAGAAGGGCCATATGCACCCCAATGTTCATTGCAGCATTATCCACAATAGCTAAATCATGGAAGGAACCGAGATGCCCTTCAACAGATGACTGGATTAAGAAGCTGTGGTCCATATATACAATGGAATATTACTCAGCTATCAGAAAGAACAAGTTCTCAACATTTGCTGCAACATGGACGGCACTGGAGGAGATAATGCTAAGTGAAATAAGTCAAGCAGAGAAAGACAATTATCATATGATTTCTCTCACCTGTGGAACATAAGAACTAGGAAGATCAGTAAGGGAAGAAAGGGATAAAGAAAGGGGGGTAATCAGAAGGGGGAGTGAAGCATGAGAGACTATGGACTATGAGAAACAACCTGAGGGCTTCAGAGGGGAGGGGGGTGGGGGAATGGGATAGACTGGTGATGGGTAGTAAGGAGGGCACGTATTGCATGGTGCACTGGGTTTATACGCAACTAATGAATCATTGAACTTTACATCAGATACCAGGAATGTACTGTATATGGTGACTAACATGATATAATAAAAAAAATTTAAAAAAAAGAGAGGCAGATTACATCTCCATACAAGGAAGACATTTAAGTGATAGGAACTGGTAAATGGATTTCTTTAAAAGAAATGAGCACTGAGAAAATGACAAAACGTAGACTGGTCATGCATCAGGGCGTTGTGGGAAAATTTCTTAATTGTGAAAGAAGTTAACACTTCATGGCCCCTAGTTTGTTTAACTCTAAGAGTCTATAGTTCTATACATTGCATTATTCTTAGTATATACCCTATATGAATTTCTGTCCACCAATTTTTATTATTTTATTTTTAATTTTTATTATTTTAAATATTGATGAGCATGCCCTCATATCTTATATCCTTGTTCTCACATGGCCTTGATATTAATAGTGTCTTAGCAGCCAATAGAACGTCCGGTGTAATAAAACAAAACAAAAATATAGGAAACCAGTTGAAATTAAGTGTTCTCAATGATTTCAATAATAGTTTAACTTTTTTCCAAATTGATATGAAAGTTTGGGGGACGATAGCTTTCTATTTTAATAATCACTCTGATATTTGCCCTCACCAAAAAACCACATTGACAATGCACATATCCCACAAATCATTTTACATGAAACAATCAATGCCCTTGGTTAATTTTTTTATTCAATTTATCTACCTAAAGAAAGTTGTACTCTTTAAAACTTTGTCAATTTTTGCCATTACTTCTAAACTCTATGTCTCATACTCTGGAATACTTCCCAGTTGTTCTCCATCTGGAAATGCCTACGCATCTTGTAATACCCTGTTCAATTATCTCATTTCTTATGTAGGTCTGACCAGCTGCCCTAGGTAGAAATGCTCATTTCAGCTTTCCTGCCAATAAATTCATATCTCTATTATAGATTTTGTGATGCATTATTTATGTGTTAGTTTCCCCATCTAGAATAAGAATACTTTCTAGGAAGAAATTTAATTTTGTTCATTTTTATGTCCTCTTTAGAAGCAAACATTAGGATACCTGGGACATGGCAGAAACTAAATGAAAACAGTGGAGAGAGATGACTGAAGTAATACATATAGTGAATGAGCAGATACAGTGATTAAGAAAAACTCCCTTGTATGAATGATGAACTTAAAATTATAGTAAATGTATCATTACATGGAATAAATACACACCTAAAGGAAATATAGTAAACAGAATTTCTCTGCAATTAAGCTAAGGTTTAGGGCCCTAGCACTATCCACTATCACTTACAGCAAGAGAATTTAAGTATTCATTATCACCTAATTTGTCTGATTCTTGGAAGGATATTCACATAAGAAAATGGTGCAGATAATAAAATTTAACTTGTTTTACGTGTCAAACTTCTATTTTTTTCCTAAAAAGATTATGAACAAATGCGAATCACTCTTAATTACTTTATGTCTAAAGATGTGTTTGTTCATCTTTGCTTCTCAGTCCATATATGTAGCAAAAACACAACAAATACTTGTTGAATGTATTTATTAATTATTATATATTCTGTAATAGCTTTTCTCTCTCCTTTTTAAAGTTAGCATCTCTGCTACTAAAAATGTTTTGTATGACTCCCTCCTTCAAATTACTATCTTCATAGATTAAGAAATTAGGTAAGAATATGGTGAGAATTGTGTGTGCAAGAAAATCAAAATATCTGAATTATATGCTCTTCAAGATACTAAAGTTGGAGCTTCACTTAGAATTTTTCTTGATGGTTAGTAGTCTATATTGCTTATTTTTTAGTCATTGCTGCTTCTCTTTGTGTTTGATATTGGTCAAATTTTGACTTCCAGATTACTGAAGCATGAGTGTTTAAAAATATCTATTGTTATCAAGTACCTAAATGAGGAGAAAGTATTGTAGTTCTTCGGACAGAATCTCTTGATTTTTACATAAAAACGAAGTTGATGAGTACCAATAAAACTAAAACATTTAATTTCTTATATCTAGATTTGAAAAAAAACTATTTGCTCTGAGTGAATACTAATAATACTAATAAATATTAGTAAAACTTTAATGGAAAAACAAGACTAATACATATGGGTCAACAAAGTGTATGTGACATCACTGATTTCACAAATTCAATGCAAATATGACCAATATGATAGGATGGGAATATTATCCATGGAACTATGCTATGCTAGTACATGTGGGTTTTGGTGTGTGGGGGGGTATTTGGGGGGTTTTTGTTTTGTTTTGTTTTGTTTAGCACTAAGAACTTTGCCTAAGCTATATCACTTAGCAGCATAATGCTGTTATTTGAAATGTAAATAGTGGATGCTCTATGGGGCTACGTGTTGAATTGGACACAATCTGATTCAAGAGTACTTTAATTAGTGAAATTTATGGAGCAGCAGTATAACACCCTCATGATACCGATACATTCAGTGTTATTCAGGCAGTGGTACTGTTGTATGCTGGTTGATTACTGAAGTGAGAGGTATGCCACACATTATGTGTTACTTTCTCAGCAGCTGAAGAACACTCTAAATGTTATACCAGAGATGAAATACTAAGTCTCCTGAGCAAATCACATGACTCTCACTTCCCTAACACTTTTAACATGTCACAAATGGATTTCAACTATATCTCACACTTCAGATACGCTTTATAATTTTGTTTATACATTCAAGTCATAAGGTGTTATAAAACAAGTTAAAGGAACTGCACTTATTAAGATTACAGAGATAACTCCTGGGTTAAGGAAAATCTACTCTGGCAAAGCAAAGAACTTGTGTCTGCTTCATCCTAGGTCTAAAGCTGGTGCCAAAGAATGAAGTTTTCATTTGTAGGTCTTCTATATTTTAATGTGTTGCATGTGCCTTTAATCATATGTATTTATATTATGTTTTAAGGATTTTATTACTTGGAAGTGAGACCTTGTGTGTTTGAAAATCTTTGTCAACTTCTGGGAATATAAAGGTCTATGCAGGGAAATTGACAACACGATCAATAATAAGAGGTGTATGTTCTTAACTTAGTGACTTTAACGTGCCAAATGTTATGCATTTCTCATCTATTGAATCCTCATACAAATTCTGTGAGTTGTGTATTATTACCGCTAATCTACATGAAAAGAAACTGAGGTATGGAGTGGTTGAGTGACCTGCTTAAAATCACACATGGTTGTTCAAGGATTGGAACCAGGTCTACTTTCTCCTCTGTCACAAAGCTATGATCTCCACCCAAGGTTTATGCCCGAGAATAATATAACAAAGGTATGTGAAAGAGATTCCATTCTAGTGCTTGCTGCTTAATATTGATTTAAAGAAGAAGACAGAAATATCCCAATTCATTTTTGTAACTATAAACATATAAGATTGTTTGTTCCACATTTATTGAAAGAAATACAGAAAAAAACATGAAAAGGGAAACAGGAAAAGTTAATACTAGGCCTATAACCATCTTGAAACAATACTCTGTCTAGCTTTAAGGTCTTTTGAAAATTCTAACAATGATCAAATGCCACTCCACAACCGAATTGGCGGTAGCTTTCCTGGATCATCTTGTTAGTGTGCTCTTGAAGGGCACCCTGACCTATGTTGTTCCAAGTGTCCAAAAAGCATCAATTTTCTACCTTGATTTTCTCTGATTATTGACAATTTTCTCTGCTAGGGATTGTGTGAATGATGAGCCAAACTCAATGTGATTGGCCAGGTTAACAGAGTGAGAACAATCCAGTCAATCAGTATTCACCTCATTAGTATCGTTCTCGCTTGTAATTCATGAAAAGATATCTTGAAATATACAAAGAAATTTTCATTATAAGGTAGAAAACATTTTCTTGTGGGTTTGGTCTTACCCATCTTGAGGCTTGTAGTATTTAATGATAAAAGTCTAAAAGACTTCTTTCCCTTTCTCCATTACCAAGTCCCTTTCTAATTTTTATTTTCTTCTCCTTTGCTACTTGGAAGTAGCAGTTTTAATTTCATCAACCAACATAGTATTATTTAATATTTTAAATTTCTTTGCTTATAGACTGCTTATCCACAGAAAAATGAGCAGCAATAAAAATCTTAGAAAGACAATTTTGAAGGCACAGGCTTCAAATTTATTTTAGGATACAATTCCTTATTTGTCAATAAAATAAAAAAACTATACTTATAATTTAGAATAACTACTAGGAAATACTGTCATTTGGTAACAACAGAAAGTGTTCATTTCATTATAAATTTTCTAACTTTGGCAAGGACCTTGAACCTAAAATAGTGCTGAGTTTAGAAAATGGCCAAGAATGTATTTTAAAACCATAGGAATATAAAACCTAAAAATAGATCATGAAGCTTAATGTAGACTAATGCTTGGATATGTAGTCAAGCTAGTAAACTGTGTCTCTGATATAAAATGACATTATTCACAAAAGGGCTGCATAAGTCAGCTCAGAGTAGCAGTAGATAGATGGCACTATAAATTCTTAAAACCAGTGAATTTCCATTGGCAATTAATGCCAAGCTTATTCTGCCTACAAAAGAAAAGCATTAAAAATAGCATACTCTTAGGTGCCACCAATGTCATCTATTGTTCTTCAAAACTGCAACTGCATATCAGCTTCTAATACTCACCAAAAATGTCTGCATACATTGTTCAGTTTTACCTGTTTAGATGTTATCTTAAAAGATTCTAGGAATAATAATTAATGGAAAAGGAGAATATATTACAGATAAGAGGTCTTCATAAGAACTATTAGCTAGAAAATTTTCTTCAAATAATTTTCTGATTTCCTTATTGTATTCTAAAAATTGTATATGTAACTTTTTTCTCTCAACTATGAAGCCAGTCCAATAGACTTAATGTAAACCAAGAATTAAAATGTCTCTATTTTTATCATGATTTCTGTCTATAATCTTTTTACTAATCTTTTATTATATTACATACAAATTGATAATACTTGTGAAAATTATTTTATCTATCCTAATTTACAAAATTATGATCCCTAGAATTTTTTTAAATCTTTATAAGTAGATAAAAGTCATAGTTTCATTTGACTATATTAATTATTTTGGAAGCAATATTTTGAAGATAGCAAGTTTAATTTTAGGGACATTATTTTGACAGGGTGTCTCAAGAAATAATACTTGAGAAAACACATCTGTTTGCTTGCCAGTGTTAACATATGAATTACAAGCTGTTTGAAAGTTACTGCAGAGTAGTGACAAGTAACAGTTTATGAAGTTGTTTGGAGGATCTTATGTGTATCACTGGGACCAATGTTAGGTCCAGTTAGGCTCTTTTAACAGCTTCATCAATGATCAGGAGGAAAGAAGAGACAACATGTTAATTAAATCCTTTGAGCCATTAAATCCAAGAATCAATCTATAAAAAGTGTCAGTCCAAAGTACTTAGTTGAAATATGCTCAAAAATACATTTTAAAACAAAAGAACAGTACAGAATTTGTATTTCACCAAGAGGTCATGGAGTAATGTTTAAAGTGCATACTTCAAAAATTCCATTTCCAAAATATGAAGAAAATTGGACAAAGGTGACTTTTGGCCTAAATTTCATCAATGTTCTTCATTTTTTTATTTGCCCACAGAGATGAAAACAAAACAAAACAAAAATATAAAGGTGTAAAGAGCAATAACAGGCAAATAAATTCAAGCTTAACCATAAAACTCATTTGCCCTTGACTGTTTTTTCTTAGAGCTAAGCACTTTGAACCTCGCCTGCAGAGTTAGCTTTGCTCCACTGTTTAAAGAACAATCCTGACTATAGTTTATGGACCCAGAAGGAGCTCTGTCCAGGTCTCTAGAACCCGATGGACAGTCCAGACTCCTGCTGCTCATCTGGGCCTTACAGCTCCCTTGCGTAACTGAGTTTCTGTCATCTTCCTGAGTCTAACTTGAAGCTCTTTCCCACCTTTCTCCCCTGTGGTGACTTTAGTCCCAGCTTTGTAATGTGGCTGGTCCTCCAGCACCTGTGCCATGATATTTTCCTTCTTCTTACTAGCCATCCATTTTTGTCTCGTCCTGGGAAGTGAAAATTTGTTTCTAAATTCCAAATTCTGCTTCATGCCAACAGATACCTCTGATACTACTTACCTGGCTGCCTACCTGTTTGCCTGAGTTATCAATATACTGAGCTGCTCTGGCATTCTATTTTCCTGTGTTCTATCTCCTTGCTTGTTGGAATACCCTATTATTCAATCCTTTTAATAGCAACAGTTTATTGCCACAAATGATGAGTAATATACACATAGCTGTAATTAATAAACAAAATTACAAAGAAACAAAATGCTTCTCTGATTTTAATACAAAGATAGCAGTGTGAAGTTTATTTCACAATCATCATTAATAGTACATATGAATGTAAAATGGAATATCCACATTAAAGAAAATAATTCCAAATGAATGTAGCATATTTATTTGCTATTAGACAAATCTCATTTACTAATTTCATTATGGGAATAAATTCATTGATTTTTATTGTCTTAATCTGAATTAATCCTCTAAATATTCTAGATTTTTGTTTGGGGAAATTTTCCATTACATTCAGGTTTTCAAAAAAATAATAATTATTAGAATTTTGTCTCAGTAAAATGCTATGGATCAGTGCTATTTTTACAATGATGATTTAATAGTAATAATTCTGTTTGTTGAAAAATAAAGAAGAAATATTACACCACTTGTCACTTCCTGCTCCACATAATAATGCCTGGCACTTGCCACTTATTCTTGCACTTCAGCCATGCACAACTACCTGAAGACACGATTTCTGGCCCTAGCAGGAAGCATAGAAGACATGGTCAGTTGTCTGTTAAGCTCTATTCTTCACACCCTTTGCCAATTGATCAAATGCTTCATGAGACCAACCTTCTTCCCTTCCCAGACATATAATTTTATCCTTGAACTTTTGTTTCCATATCTGTCTACGGAATCCCTGCTCTCTGACGTCCAAAATTCTTGATTTTTTTATGCACGGTATGCTAGTAAACATTTAACAACCAGATCTCCAAGGGGAGTAAAAACCCTCATTTAAAGCATTTAGCAACTTTAACAAAGAACCACCCACCATGGACATGTACCTCCTGGATGGAGTTGTCCAACTCTCCCTCATTAGAACTGAGTCTCATAAGGTGACCAATAAAGCCCAGAAATATAGTCCTAACCCCCACAAACAAAAACTTCATCTGAAGACAACAGTCTAAACCTGAAGATATCTAAACCTGAAGCCATCCTTGATTCCCCACATTAAACTATTTTAAATTCATTTCTTCAATAGTGACGGAACTACCCAACTCAGCTCACCGCTGTTAACTTTAACTTGGCTTTTGCTTCATGAGACATGCTTTGCATCTCTTTCTTTTTAAACATCGTTTGACCTCTTATAACTGTGCTCTCTGGGTTTCTGTGATCCAACACTTTTTATGGTTCACACTATATCTCACTATTATCCTTTCTTTGTCTCCACCAGGGCTTCCTCTTCCTCATGAACCTTTTAAAGACTGATTTTCTAGGGATTTCTTTTCTAGCCCTTTACTCATCTCACTCTACATATATGTCATAGGTTTTATGTATTCCCCCAAAGTAGTAGCTCTTAAAGTTTTAATCAGCTCAGTATCTCTTCTAAGTTTAGACCTTTTCATGAATGTTTACAGTATCTTTATTCATAATCACCAAAAACTGGAAATAACACAAATATCATTGACTAAACAAATGACTAAACAAATTGTAATCTAACTATACGATGGAATACTAGTCAGCAGTAAAACAAAACAAAACTGCTGATACATGGAATAGCATCCATGGGTCTCAAAAGCATCATGATAATTGAAAGGAACGAGATACAAAAGGTTATATATTGTATGATTCTATTTTTATGACATTATGGTGAGACAATTGTTTAGGAACAGAAAACAATTTAGTGTTTTCCAGATGCTGGATGTCTATGAAAGATTTACTGAAAAAGAAAGTGAGGGAACATATGAGGTGACAATGTCTTCTATAGCTTGATTTTGATAGTGAACCATATGTATTTGTCATGATTTTTAGTCTGAACCCAAAAAAACTTATCTCTATTTCATGTAAATTACACCTTAATAATACTGATGTTAAAAAATCAATATATCAGAGGTGCCTGAGTGGCTCAGTTGGTTAGGTGTCTGACTCTTGATTTTGGCTCAGGTCATGATCTCAGGGTCATGATCTCAGAGTCTCGATATCAAGCCCTGCATAGGGTCTGAGCTCAGGGCAGGGTCTGTGCTCAGGGCAGGGTCTGCTTGTCCCTCTCCCTCTGCTCCTCCCCCAACTCACAGGTACTTGCATGTGCCTGTGCATGTGCACGCTTTCTCTATCTTTCTAAATAAATAAGTCCTGGGACGCCTGGGTGGCTCAGTCGGTTAAGCGTCTGCTTTTAGCTCAGGTCATGATCCCAGGGTCCCGGGATCGAGTCTTGCACTGGGCTCCTTGTTCAGCAGGGAGCCTGCTTCTCCTTCTGCCAGATGCTCCCCCTGCTTGTGCATGTGCGCTCTGTTTCTCTCTGGCAAATAAATAAAATCTTTAAAAATAAATTAAAAAATAATAAAATAAACAAAATATTTAAAAAAACAACATACAAATACTGAATCTGTTATCTTCCCTTCCTCAATTTTTTCCTATACCTATATTTTAAATGTCAATTATCTCAATTACCCAATTACATAAGGAGAGTTACAAAGTCATTTTTGATTTTTCTTCCTTCCTAGCATTCTATATCTACTCCATCACCAGCTCCTGACAATCTAAATCTCTAAAACAGGTCTTCAAATTTCTTCCCTCCTTACAGTAAATGACCAACTATAGACCCTCATCTTCTCTTACTTAACTAAAACAAAATTTTACTGAAGTCACCTCTGGGATATCACAATTCTCCAGTCCTCCTTTTATCACCAGGAACATTCTAATATTTATCACTAGCTTGCATTCTTATATAAGCTGGCACAATTTACTGTCCTTCTTTTTCATGACAAAACCTTTGTTAAGTTTTTTGATATCTGTATTTATTAATATTATCCTGAATGCACACACAAGATTTCTGAAGCAGAACTGACTTTTTATTTACTTACAACAAACAATTAATGTGTAGTCTCTTGTGTCCCAATTTTTACCTCTGGGGAAATGTGGTGAAAGCTAGATATCATCCTCCATATAGGGCATCAGTATTATAGGTGAAGAACTCAAAAACATAAACCTGTGTATTCATATAAGAGAGAGATACATTGTTCCCTCCCCTCTCAAGAAAGTTTCTTTAGAAATGTAATGGAAAGGATCCCGAATCCTAACCTTTTGGAATGTAAATAAATTCTCCAGGGAAAAGGTAGGACCAGTATATCTAGTCTCATCCCCTCTTAAAATAGAAACACATGCCTCCAGGGAGGTAAATCTCTCTGGATGGTTTTTCACTATCCACTCAGTCATAATTTAACTCCCAAATTTGTCTTTTATCTCAGATCCCAAGTTTCAGTAAAATTTGCTCAGAAAGCTCTAACTGCAGAAACATAAGAATATCTTCTCTACAGTCCCACATGCTTCCCCTGTTGCTCTGTAACTCTCCGTACAGGTTGAGCAAACTCCTCCAAATTCTCACCCTTCTCTCTAAGTAATTCCTACATCTTCCTGCTTTAAGTTTAACCTGGACATTCTCTGAAGTCACCATCTCTCCATTAAACCTTTCAAGTAGAGGATGTTCTTTTTCTCAGTTGCAGCAAGAAGATGGAATACGTGTCCTTCTTGCTCTCCTGCTGCTTCCAGGTCATTCCTCCCCTTCCTGCTTGTAAAATTCTGCTCCACTGAAGTACAAGCCATTTAGCCATTTCAACAGTTTTCCACCTTAATTCTGCCATCTCCTGACCTACTATCCTTTTCATTCACTAAACATTGTAGTCTTTCCATAGCTACTTCCATTGTGATTCTCCAAGTAACAACCAAATCCCCTTTTTTTTATACTAGAGAAACTATAGTAAAGAATCAAACCTAATACAAATCTCAAACCTACTTGCCGCCAATATTCCTACTGTGGCCCCAGCCACTTCCATAATTTTCCTGCAGTTCTGAAATAACTCCCATACTGGTCTCTGTTCTTCCACTTCTGCCCTCTCCAAATCATTCTCCACACAGGAGCTAAAGTGTCATTTACTATACCACTCAAATCTCTTCCATGACTGTTCTCACACAGAGAATTTAATACAAACTTGTCACCATGAACTAAACCTGCATGACTCGGTCCCTGATCACCTTCTACCTCAGTACAAGACACTGGCCATCTGGCTCTGTAGCTCCAGCTCACTGTGCCACAGGCCACAGTGGTCCCTCAGTTCCTAAAGTACGATAACCTCTTTCCCTCTGCTGGTCTTTGGGCTCGTTGTTCTCTCTGAATATGTTTTCCCTTTGGATTTTTGTCCTTCGATTATACGACTAGATATTTCCTCTTTCAAAAGGCCTTTTGTAAGGAAGTCTCCACCCCTCATTACTCTCAATAACAGGATACTCTTTATTCCTTTCCTTGAACTTAAATAACATATAATTTCACTTACATAGGCTCATTTGTTTCCTATTTTACTCCCCATTAGAATGTAAGTCCCATGAAGGCAGATATAGAAATATGCCATGGTCATGCCAGTAGCTGCACATTAATTAGAATATTGTGACCCTCAACAAATATCTATGGAATGAATATATGTTCTCTCTATTTTCCCAAACCCATTTCCATTCAGCTAATAGAGGGATAATATTTTTTAAATGGCTCCCCAAGCTCAGTAACTTTTTAACCTCACCACATCTGAAAGGTAGAACACATTTCCACCTATTTCAAAAACCTTCAACTAGACCCGGGAGTAAGAGGTGATGTCCTACTTGCCACATGTATAATTTAAACCTTCTAGATATGTAGAGGCATAGATAATTTGAAAAAAGAAATCCCCTAAGTAATTCTGAACCATCACCTCCTACTTCTATCCCCCACACTATCCTACTGGTTGAGAATCACCAAATTCTAGGCAAAAATTTGACTTTGTTACTTTCCTATTGAAAACCCATAAGTGGTTCCTTAAGATGGCACACATGGCTATCAATGATCAGATCAACGGTCATGTCACCAACTTCAAGTCACTACTCCCTGCCTCGCGCAGTACCCTACAGCATTACATAACTATTGTCAATACGTGCGCACACACACACATGCACCTTCATTAATTAAATGATTTTCAATAGTTAATCTTAACAATCATTTGCTTTTGATTTTCACGTAATTTGGTTCAATTTCCCAAATAGTCATGTTAAGAGTATTTTATTCAATGACCTATGAATTACTTATCAAGTCACTCTAAAACAACTGGTTTCTCAGGTCCTGTACTATCCCCACTTTATTTCATCTCACAGCAAGATTATGTTAGTCCTTAGAGGAGTGGGTGGGGGAAAGAATGGGTATTTTGAAAAACTTCGCTTACAATTCATCGTTGCTATGCCCTACTTAAAAATCACCAAAAGGATGGATGCTGATATATTGCAGCAAAGTCGAAAAAGCAAAAAAAATGGGGCACCTGTGTGGCTCAGTTGTTAAGGGTCTGCCTTCGGCTCAGGGCATGATCCCAGGGTCCTGGGATCGAGCCCTATATCGGGCTCCCTGCTCTGCTGAGACCCTGCTTCTTCCTCTCCCACTCCCCCTGCTTGTGTTCCCTCTCTTGCTGGCTCTCTCTCTCTCTCTGTCAAATAAATAAATAAAATTAAAAAAAAAAAACGAAAAAAATCATTTTGCATCAACAGTTGAATTTACTAATTACTTTTATCTGGCCAACTAAATTTTCCTTCCAAATTAGTTTTCCTTAAGTAGCTGCCCTTCTGCTTCCCATCATCTGCCAAGATTAATTTATTAATTACACAAATATTTATAGAATGTCTATAATGTGGTAGCAATTATGCTATGTGCTGGTGATACAAATGATGAGCAAAAAGTACACAGTCCCTATTCTCGGTGAGCCTAAAGAGGAGTCATATATTAATCAAATAATCACAGTGATGACATATAATTAGGAATTGAGATGGATATACTGAGGGAAATAATCAGAGTTTTGTAAGGGAATGCATCCCATATATCTGATTTATACTGGGAATCAAGGAAAGCTTCCTAAAAATCAACTGTCTAGGATATTAAAGATGAATGTGTACACACAGAGGAAGGAGGAAGGAAATTTTCCTCACAGAGAAAAACAGAGCATGCAAAACCCCATTGCAGTAATGAGCAGACAGATCCCAGGGGCCTGGGGTCAAGGCAGTGAAAAGCAGAGACCAAGGTGAGAGGCCAAAGACCTCAGGGATAGCAAGGAGTCAAACTATTGGGGCCTTCATGGCCATTTTAAGGACTATGGTCTTTTTACTTTTTCTAAGATCAATAATATCTCACTGAAATTTTTAAGCCTGGTGGATGTCTCATGATGAGTATCTTTAAATATCTGGTTGCTACAAAAAGCCTATATTACAGAAGAAAATATAAGATATGAGGAGAACAGTTTTTAGTCAGTTTTGTATTCTAAGCTGCAATGGTTAATTTTATGTGTCAATTTGGACTAAGGGATACCCAAATAACTAGTAAAACATTCTTTCTGAGTGTATTTCTGAGAGTATTTCTGGGAGAGATCAGCATTTGAATCAATAGACTGAATAAAGATCATCCTCACCAGTGTGGGTAGGCATCGTGCAATTCAATCTGTTGAGGGGCTAATTAGAACAAAAGAGCAGAGGAAGGATGAATTTGTTCTCTTTGCCTGATCTGGGACATCCATATTCTTCTGCCCTCAGATACTAGTGTTTCTGGTTGTCAGACCTTTGTATTCACATTGGGACTTACATCATGAGCCCTCCCCACCAATTCTCAGGCCTAAACCTGGACTGAGACTTAGACCATCAACTTCCCTGGTTCTAACGTCTTCAGATTCTGACTAAATTATAATACCAGCCTTCCTGATTATCTAGCTTGCAGATTCTCAGACTTCTCAGCCTCCATAATCATGGGAGACAATTCCTATGCAAAAATAGCATCTCTCTCAATCTCTCTCTCTTTCCCTTTCTCTCTCTCTCTCTACACACACACACACACACACACACACACACACACACACACACATATATTATTGGTTCTGTTTCTCTGACTAGTACATAGGCAGATGACAAGGGTAAATTGAACTCTCATTGTGATATTGGAGGTAAAGGAAAGTGGATCAATTCATGAAATATTTAGAAAAGAAAATAAGGGGTACCTGTCTGGCTCAGTCAGTAGAGCATGTGACTCTTGATCTCATGAGTTCAAGCCCCATGTTGGGTGTAGAACTTACTTCATAAAAAAAAAAAAAAAAACAACTAAAAAAGTTAAAAAATAGAAAAGGAAATAGATTGTGTTCAATATGGCAGTTGAGGAAGTGAAGGAGTCACAGTTTTCTCTCAGCTTTCTTGTTTAAGAAGTAAATTAAAGGGGCACCTGGGTGGCACAGTCGTTAAGCGTCTGCCTTCAGATCAGGGCGTGATCCCGGCATTGTGGGATCGAGCCCCACATCAGTCTCCTCTGCTATGAGCCTGTTTCTTCCTCTCCCACTCCCCCTGTTTGTGTTCCCTCTCTTGCTGCCTGTCTCTATCTCTGTCAAATAAATAAATAAAATCTTTTTTTAAAAAAGTAAATTAAAGTGTCATTTTCTAATCTGGGCAATAGTTTGGTGATAGTTCATTTTTTTATCTGATGAATTTGTGCTACACTGAGACAGTCAAGTAGCTATGTTAAGTAGGCAGTTCTGCAGTTAGGTCTGAAGTTCAGAGAAGAGGGCTGAGTTGGAGGTCCTAATTTCATATGTGGTAACTAAGGCTATGGCATGGATGAGCTTCCCTAAGGGAGAATATAGAGTAAGAACAGAAGAAATCCTCGACTACGCCTTAAGAAATTTCAACAGTTAAAAGCCAGGTAGAGGAACAGCCTGATAAGAAAGAAAGAGAAGAGACGCATAGGCAGGAATGAATTCAAGATAATATGATGTTGAGAAAGCCAAGGGAGGAGAGAGTTTTAAGAAGGATATAGTCAATATCGTTCAATAACGCTAGAAGGTCAGATTCGAAAGTGACTGAAAAGTGCTCACTGAACAGAGAAATATGGAGGAATTTTGTGACTTAGTAAGAGGTCTTTTGGGGAGTAATGGAGTACAAGTTTGACTGAAGTGACTTAGAAGTGGAAAATAAATACAGTAAGTTTAGAGAACTCTTTCACAAAGTTGATTACAAAGAGAAAAAAAATGGGCAAGAGTTTGAAGAGCAACATTGTATAGAAAGTCTTTTGGTGGCACACCCAAAAATGACAGCAATTCTAGGTCAAGTTTGGAAGTTAAGGAAAACCCTAATTAATGGCCCCAAACTATACCCACGCATTGTAGCTACAGAGTTGTCCTGAGATGACACACAAAAATAGATACGAGTTAAAATGATGAAGAGCAGGAAGTCTGAGATGAGATATAGAGAAGTGATCCTTAAAAAAGAGAAGAAACAATTCAGATGTAATAAACTGTCCATTTCAAGTATTGCTCTCTTATGGGAAATACAGCAAAAATAATGAAAAGACTTGGGTATATATATCTTTAATTTTCAAAGAGAAACTGAATTTTTTCTTTTTAAAACATGTATATGATTTTAGCAATACACTGTTTTTGCTTGCAGTTTTGTCACTGGGATCTCATCTATTACCAATTGACACGGGGAAAAAACTGTCATCTTCGGAAGAATTTTGTTTGACTTCCAAGAAATAGAACATTGCTTTGAAATGATTTAAATGTTACCAAGACATCTGAACACAGAACAGCTTACTAAATAACTTAATTGCATACCCCAGGTTAGCAAAGTACTGAAGATAAGTACTATCTCCATTGGAAATCATAGTCTAAAGTCAATGCAAAGAGTTTTTTGTTTTTTGTTTTTTTTAAGATTTTATTTATTTATTCGATAGAGATAGAGACAGCCAGAGAGAGAGGGAACACAAGCAGGGGGAGTGGGAAAGGAAGAAGCAGGCTCATAGCGGAGGAGCCTGATGTGGGGCTCGATCCCATAACGCAGGGATCACGCCCTGAGCCGAAGGCAGACGCTTTAACCGCTGTGCCACCCAGGCGCCCCCAATGCAAAGAGTTTTAAAAGAATTAACACCAGCATATTTTCTCAGAGTCAGAAATACATCATTTTCTGTATTTATCATTATGAGTCAAACCATTTTGGATGGAAACAGAGAAAGAGAGAAAAAAAATACTACGAATCCTAGTCCTATAATTTTTTTATTCACTATTCTCAAATATCCGTAAATAAAATTATATAAAATCATTTGAGATAACTGTCAGGGTTTCCTTAAAAGCAAATTACAAGTTCACATTTTAAAGTTTTGGGGAAATGTTTAACAATATCCATTTGCTTAGGAAACCAAGAAGAAATACTGAAATATAAGAGAAAAAACATCATTGGAGATCAAGGTAAATTACAGAAGGAAGAATGACCTCTTTTTTGAAAGGTAATTCATAATGATTAGCTCATATACATGGCCTGGAGGGTCTGTCGATCTTGTCAGCAGACCTTTTCTAATACATCTGCATGCATGCATGTATGTATGCATGCATGAATAAGTAAATGTCATTTAAGATATATTAATTGTGCAAAATCACACACATAAAATATTTTAGTGTAACATAGGGAGGGAAACTAAATGGAGTTTTTTGTTATTGTTGTTTCTTCTCTAAATGAAATCTAAGGAGGAAAAACTTCTTTTTGAGGAAAAAGAATTCTAAAGCATAACAACAGACATTAAACTTCTCAACCAAATTCCTTTCCTAAATGTTCACAGACATTCAAGAAATGTTATTCAGAGGTTTAAAAAGTATATATCAGAATTTTTAAAAATATATCATTGAACACACTGTACCCAAACATCAAGACATAACCAATTCTATATATGTATAGTTAGGAAATGCTAGGAGATATAATCCTAATTCATAGGACTTTGAGCTCTAATTTTCTAAGGACTTTTCACATGATACTTTCTATTACAAATAAAATATTCTACAAGTTTATAACCAGTGCTCAGGATAAAGCAGGGGTTTCTTTAGTACATATATATTGCCCTTTATTATAAAATCAGTTTACTAAAGTTCGGTGTAAACACATCCTAGGGCGATCCCATAACAATTCTAGCCTTTCTATAACGCCCTCCCCTTGAGTATACGTGACACCTATGAATAGCTTCTAACTAATGGAATATGACAAGGATGGCAAGATGTCACTCTCTTGATTAGGTTATGTTATAGAACACCATCCTATCAGACTGGTAGAAGAGACTCTTATTGGTCTTGAAGAAGTAAGCTGTTATGATATTAACTGCCTATGGGGAAGGCCACATAGCAGGAAACTAGGAGTGGTCTCCAAGAGCTGACAGCCTTAATACTATAGCCTCAGGAAACAATTCTACCAACAACATGAAAGAACCTGGAAGGGGACTTTGAGCTCCAGATAAAACTGGAGCCCTGGCTGACACCTTGTGAGACCCTTGGTAGCCATGCCCAGACTCATGACCCCCAGAGAAGCCATGAAGTAATAAAGAGGTGTTGTTTTACATCACTGACTTTGTTATGCAGCAACAGAAAACAAACAGATTTGTGTTTTTTAGAAATGATTTCAGGTCTCTAATCATTTTGTATGGAGAAAATCAAAGCAAACTTTGAGATTTGAGAGTTCAACAAATTTTGTCCTCACACACACGACTGAAAGCCGTTCATCCTTCAGAATGTATTTACTTGTGCTTACCTCCTGATAACTTAGGGAGTAATGAATCAGTTATGTACAGGTGCATTTTTTCATCCTTTAAAAAACTGTAAGGCATATGAAAATTTAAGAACTCTTAAATCTTAAATTTCAAGATAGTCAATAGCATAATAAACTTAAAACTCAGATAAAGGAAACCATGTGGTACCACAATAAAACAGAATGTTGGAAATAATAACAGATAAAAAGTTAAAGAATAATATAAGTAAATTATTATGGTATTTGAAAATTACAAATAAAATATCTCCAAAGCCAAAGACAAATTCCAAGAAGCCCAAGTACACATGACAAGAAATACATACTTGCCAAGTGCCAAACAGTATTAGGGTATTGTTGGTAGTGTCAACAGAGCTGTAATGGCCATTTAAGTATTTGCTGTGTGCCAGAGACTTTACATCTCTCATTTCACTAAAGTTCTTATACCAGGACTATATAATATAGATGTTATCATTTACAAATGAGGAATTTATAATTTACAATTCCCAATTTACAAATGAGGAAATAAATCTTGAAGAGGTTAGGTGATGTTTTCAACTTTACTTACATCTAGTAAATAGCAGAACAGGGAACTAAAGCCATGTCTTTCTAACTCAGAAGTTGATATTTAAAAATCTACTCTAAATTCCTGCCCAGTGATATAACAATTTGTACATGGAGAAACTCTTTTCTCATTTAACTTACCTATTCACTTGACTCTTGAAGTTATTGTTATTTGTTTCAACTTACAAGTATGTCAGACAAAAGAGTGTAGATTATGCTGCTGCAAGAAACACACCCCAAATCCCAGTGGCTTACAACAGCAAAGGTTTATTTCTCTCTGACTCTGCATGTCCGGTTTGCCCCTGCATCACATTACCTTCATTGTGGGAGCCAGATTGATGATAGCCTCCATCTGAAACACTGCTGGTTGCATGGCAGAGGGATTAAAAAGAACTCATCTTGTTTTCAACTAGAGAAGAGCTCATCTTGTTTTCAACTAGAATGACATCTATTTTCATATTTTCTTATCCAAAGTAAGCCACATGATCACATCTATAGTCAACAATGCAGAGAAATATGTTCCTCTTTCAGTAAGGGGCAAAAAATATTAGCGAACACTATATACAGTCCAATACAAGGTACTCATATGTTCCAAGTCTGTGAATATTGGTAAATGTTTACATGTATGAAAAAGTACAAAGAAGGATTTCATAATTATAAAATACAAAAGAGATCCAAAATCAAAAGACAGATAGAAATATCAAGAGTTCATTTTTTAACAAAGCAGTATAATGAAAAAAATAGCTACCCTAATCAAGAAATATATAATATATATATGTTTATATCCACAGCTGCCCAGGAATCAAAGATGTCTAAAAACTTTTTATACAACTCTCTGATAGTAAATCTGAGAATATGGACGAAATGGGTGATTTCTAGGAAAATAAAATATTTATCTAACTCAAAAGGATGTGAAAAACTTAATCATACTAAGAGCTATAAGAAATTTGAAAGTTGTAAGAGAACTACCCCTCCAAACAAAACACCTCATGGAAAGGAAATTATGGTGAACTGATTTTTCTTAAGATAAGTCTATGCTGTATAAAATGCTCTGGAGAACACAGAAATAAAAAGTAAATAAAAATCCTAATTTTTATATAAAGCAGCATAAAGCCAATAAAAAAACTTTTTGCCAATGACAATAAAAAAGAAAAAGAGAAAAGAAGGAGGGAAGGAAGGAAAGAAGGAAGGAAGGAGAAAAAGAACATTGTTGACTAATAAAACATTTAAAATTTCCAAATAGAATAGTATCCAAAAATGCTGAGGAATCGATACATGGATGAACACATGGATGGATAAAATGATAGAGAACCACAAAGATCTCAAATATGCCTGGGAATCAAATATATGACAAGGTAATATTTTATATGGTTGACAGTAATTTTATTAGTAAATAAAAGGAATTAGAATAACTGAAGTCGTTAGGATGAAAAAGTTGAATTTCTACTTCATACAGAGTATAAAACAAATTCCAAATGGATCAAACATATAAATATATAATATGTAAATAACAATATTATAAAGAAAATTAGTTTTTAAATTTTACAAAAAACTTAGTTTTACATTTATCCATAATTTTGTGTGGCAGAGCAACCCTTCTAACATAAAGACAAAGCCAGAGATGATTAAAAGATTAGTAAATGTTACTGAAATAAAATAAAAATAATATTTCTGTATGACCAAAATTGCCATCATCAAAATCAAACTGCAATTAATGATCAGAAAATTAATATTATAATTCTAAGCATAGTACCTATCACTGAGTAGTTGCTTGATTTTTTTTTTGAATGAATGAATACATCTGACAAATAGCCTATTCTAAAAATGTACTTTTAAGTCTGTAGGCAGTATATGAATACCCTAATAGTAAAAGAAGCAAAGGTTATGAAGTAGAAAGTTACCAAAAAGAAAGGATAAATGGCCAGTAAATAGGTGAAATGTATGTAAGTTCTACTAGGAAAAAAGTAAAACAAAGCAATAGTGATACAGTATTTCTACCTATCAAATTGCCCAAGATTAAAAAGACTGAAGAAAAAAAAAAAGACAACAAATGACCATGAGTATACGGGTTAGCAGGTGCTTTCAGTGTTACTGGAATATAAACAAATAAAAATTTCCTACAGAGCTGCTGGATGGTTTGTATCAAAATTTAAATATGCCCTCCCCCTTCAGAATCTAGTAATTTATCTGAAAGGATAGAATCACTGTGCAAAGATCTGCCAGATTAGACTCATGATGACACATTGATAAATGGACAGATAGATATAAGTATAAATACACACATATTTTTGCGGACATAACAAATTTAAAATTAAAATATGATGATCATCAATATTATTAAGCTGAGAAGGTTTCCATAAAACAAAGCCTCTGAGTGCCTGCAACATCATCTATAGGTCGTGAGGCAGGAAGGGGAAGATGGCCTGCTTAGACCATTTTGAATATCAGGATGCCCGTGGCTCTATGGGATCCAGCCATTCTCCTAGTAGAGGCAGTCCTCAACTCCGCAGCATCACCAAACCTGATATAACTATGCTCAGTCTCTGGGAATTAAAATCACAGGTCAAGTTCCAAGGGCGCCTGGGGTGCTCAGTTGGTTAAGAGACTCCCTTCGGCTCAGGTCATGATCCCAGGATCCTGGAATAGAGCCCCACATCAGGCTCCCTGCTGTGCTGTGCAGGTAGCCTGCTTCTCCCTCTTCCCCTCCCCCTGCTTGTGGTCACTTTCCCTCTGTCAAAAAAATAAAATAAAATCTTTAAAAAAATTTTTAAAATAAAAAACATAATAAAATCATAGTCAAGTTCTGAACACCCAGGGATTCTGCATAATGCTGGGCAGCTAGCTTGTCTATGAGTCTGCAGTGGGAGCACCTGGGTCCAGTAAAATATCCTGCAGTTCCCTAGGTTTTCTTGGGCTCTACCTATAACTTACTCCATCTGTCTCTGATTTGATTTCTCCAATAACAGACTCCTTCATAAAAGAAAAGGATATTATCAGGCTCCTGAAGACCTCTGTATCTTTCTAGAAGGTAACCTTCTGAACCCTGCCACCATTTGTGCATAGTCTTCAGATAATCCCATGGAATCTGAGGCACATTTGTAGCTTCTCATGACATTGGGATACTCATGACACTACTTGATGGTGCTGACCACTCCTGTAGGGGAGATATTTTTTATCACTTCTCCAGCATCAATTTTTCCCCCAAATTGCCACCCCGTTTACTAGCTCAAATGTGGGGTTTTAATTTGTACTACTCTTACACCACACTATATTGAAATGGCATTTTATCTTCTAATAGAGTGATAGCATCTTAAAAAATTTAGCACTGCTCGTTATGCTACACCAATAAAGGCTCAGTGCACTGCTGTACAAATTTGATACCCAATAAATAGTTGAAAAAATAGAACAAATAAATAGATGTTTGCTTGGAAGTAATAAAGGAAACATAAAAAAGTCTGAGATTTTAAATTTCAAATATTAATCTTTATATTTAAGCGAAAGATAGATACAATCCTAAAATTTCATATGTAATATTTCTAGAATGCCAAACTTCTTAGTACTGAAGTTCATATACACTAAGTTCTTTGTCTGACTGTAGATATACTTGGCAATGACTTATGTTTCACTGAAAATACTTGAAATAGTTATTCTATAGAATTACGTGACTGAAAGTTCTTTCCAAATCTTTCTGCAAATTGTCTACAAGGCAATAACAATCATTGTACCACATGTATACTTACTAACTTACTAAAAGTAAGAGCATTTCATACTGTAAGTTAAATGTCTTTATACATGTGCAAGAGACTAAAGTTTCAGATATAAGAACTTCTGAATTAAATCTTACCATTGGAATTAAGGAAATTAATACCCAACCAACAAGGATTGTTCATCTGGTGAACAAGACTGCCCTTGATTACAAACCAAGCAGTGTGCCTTGTTTTAAAAAGACTTGCCTTCAGAGACAGTGAAGTTAGCTGCTATTTTGAATTTCTAAGTGAGGCCCTGATTTCCAGTTGCAGTGGGTCTTGCTGACAAGTCCCAGGGTTTCACAGCCATGCCTCACTGCTTGAGTTTTGCTTCATTGTGTCCTTCTGCTCACATCCTTAAAAGCTCCCTCTTCCATTTGCCATCAAGCAGCCGCTTAAGCATCCAGCTGTCATCCATCTTTCACACATGCGCCACCCAGAGGAGTTTCCCCTGCAACATGCTGAAAGTACTTTGGTGCTGAGGAACTGACTGCATTCAAAACCCCACCGAAAATAACAAGTTCGAGGGGAGACACTAAGACTATGTAGCCAGTTTGAAATACCAGAATAATTGTAAATGGAAATAATTTAGCAAACCTAAGATCAATGAAGTGGCAAACTGACTAGTAATCTACATCTAATATATTGATAACCCAAGAAAAGGGATAATAAAAGGTTTTGAATGAGTGAATGAGTGAATAAAAAGGAGAAAGACAAATTAATATATGGAGTGGGCACTTTGATTACTGAATACAGAAAATTTCCAGGGCTACAAAAGAAATTAAAGAAGTAACAACATGAAATAGTAAATTTTTAAATATTTTATTTATTTATTTGAAAGAGAGAGAGAGAGAGAAAGAGAGAGCGTGAGCACAAGCAGGGGAGGGGCAGACGGAGAGGGAGAAGCAGACTCCCCACTGAGCAGGAAGCCTGACAACCTGGGGCTGGATCCCAGGACTCTGAGATCATGACCTGACCCAAAGGCTGACTGAGCCACCCAGATGCCTCTGAAATAGTAAATTTTTAAAAAGATGTCCTTGTTTCAATTATTAGTCATTATAATGCAGACACGTGAAAACATATTTAAGACTTTATGTTTCTGTATAAAGTTTATACAAATCTTAAAACTGAGAAAAGTTTGGCGATGAATGACCCAGGTGCTGTCTTCATCATGCCTTGGAGATCTCAATACTCACTGCCATCACCACCACCTCACAAAAACGTCCTATATTTTAAAGGGGAGAGGTGCTGATATGATGTAGTGTTTATACCTGTGATATTGAAAGGAACTGACAGAACTGTATTTGTACAGGGAAGGGCAAAGAGAATAAAATAAAAATCCAAAGCTATTAGTCAAAAAGAATGAAAAAGAAAAGTAAGTTCTTCAAGGCAAAGTGATTAAAAGCACGACACTGAAAGGTCTAAAGGGAATAAATGTTTCAAACAAGGCTAGAGTGTTAAAATATACATCTGGAAGGATTTGACACCTACATTTCTAAAGGGCCTGAATGATTTTCAGCAGACCTCAGGCTAAAAATTTGTAATGAGAACTTCTCAGAAGCAAATACCAAGGGGAAATAAAAAGGAATGTGTATTTTGTTTCCATTAATTCACATTTGTTGAATTTTTTTAAATGAAGAATGACTTATGATCACAGAAAAGATAAGAGAGAATAATAGTTTGTACCTACTAAACAGAACATTTCTAATTGTTTTGCAAACACTGCCATAGAAAATGTCTATACAATTCAATGACATTCAACAAATATCACAGTGAAATAACAAATGAAGCAGTAAGAAGAAAGCAGCACTGGCTGCCTATAGTGCTCTACCATAGACAGTGAGTAGAGATGATGGGAAAGCCATGGAACAAAATTTGAGATGTCCTTACACATATAGGGGAAGCAGTCAATCCACCTACAATGAGATTTAAAGGCAGGCGTAGCACATTTCCCTAACTATATACGCTACCAGTTACAATGTCTGAAATTCAACCAGCAATATTTCTTTTTACTATTTTAAAGGTCTTTTGATGTTAGTAATCATCTAATCAAAAAAGAGAAAAGCTGGGGCGCCTGGGTGGCACAGCGGTTAAGCGTCTGCCTTTGGCTCAGGGCGTGATCCCGGCATTATGGGATCGAGCCCCACATCAGGCTCCTCCGCTATGAGCTTGCTTCTTCCTCTCCCACTCCCCCTGCTTGTGTTCCATGAGTCTACTCTATATTCTCCACAGGAGTAACCAGGTAACTTATCTTGAAGCAGGGTCTTTGTCATGCGTTACTAAAGAGACGAGGGACGTGTTTTAGTTTAAGCCACGTTAAAGACACCCTCTACAGTCATCTTGTTGACATGGTATGGCTCTCATGTAGGTACAACCGTATGTGTTCCCTTTGCTTTTTTTTTTTTTAATATGTATCTCTACCAGATGGCTTCCACCTCCCTTATGATAGCTTTTCTTCTATTTTAAGAATAGTACACATGTATGGACACATTCCAGATATATACCCATGTACCCTGCCAGATAAAGAGATAGATAGATAGATGTCCTATTATTCATTTTGTCTCTATATTTTTCCCTCTCTCCTAAACCTGTTTGTATCCCTTAAAATAAATAAAAGCAACTATCAACCACCTCTACCTAAATTCTAGAGTTTCTTGTCCGAAACCATAACAGCTTGATTTTCTAAAGATATAAATCATAGAACTTTCTTACATGGAGATTAACCTGGATGAACCTTGGGCTTCAAATTTTTTCCTACCTCCTTCTTCCCTGGTCTCTGCACTCTACTTCTTCTTGCCACCAATACCAGGATTCAGGACACACATTTTTGAATGCCTCTATACACCAGAGGCTTTGTAATCTCATCTCAGTTAAGAGTACTAACAAGCATATCAGGGAGTGAAATTATCCATATTTTACATTCAAAGACACTGAAAATGAAAGAAGGATGGTAGCTGTGCAATGCATCACGGCTAATCAGTGGCAGATTCTGATATGCCCAACTCAAATGGCCATGACTTTCCATTCTAACAGGTTGTTTCACCATAAGAATACCTCCTGCAGGCTTTAAGTCTACCTGTGTATCTAACAAAAAATGAGTCAGAGCCAGCAGTATCCCAAGATGTCACTTTGTCAGTTTTAGACTTAATCATTTTCAAAAATGGTGCATATCATAAACATATAACTGCATAGGGTATGGTGTGTGTGTGCGTGTGTGTGTGTATGTGCGTGTGTGTGTGTGTGTGTGTGTGTGTGTGCACGCGCATGTAAAAACCAGCCCTTAATTTTTCGGATGTCCTTTTTAATGATTACTTCTGAAAAGTATTGTCACTGAAGAGGTTTGACTGAGTGTAGCCAAATTTATTATATGCCAATTGAATTAGCACAGTACACAAGTCACTTTGTGCTTTGGGATGGCTCTGGGAATCTCCTTTTGATTTGGGGACTGCCATTTACCCGTGCCTGGAAGGAAAGAATGATGGCTGAGGTGGTTGTGGATAGACAATGACCTCATTAATCACTGCGATGGAGATATGGGTTGTTCCTTGCAGTGACTCATTATAGAGTGCATCAAATAATAAACACTGACAGCTAGCTACTAGTGAGTGAGGACTGACAGATGGTCAATAAATTCAGAACTGGCATATTTTTGTAAATTGATTGTAGGTTTGAATGTTTACAGTGCCTTTCACTACAACTTTAAATTACCAAAGTTGCCTTCCAGATTAAGCAATTAAAACTTAAATATGGAAAGTCCTAAAATTTGAGAATGGGATATTTCTTACTCTCTTAGGCCACTGAAATTTACCCAATTATTTTTAGAGAAAAAAATCATTTTGGGAGTTTATGCAAAGGAAAAACCACAGTGGCTAACCTGCAAATACTTTCCAATGAATTCATGAAAAGGTCTATGTAAAATAAAAATACAGCCACAAAATTCATGAAACTTTTTTCCTGCTAGGAATTATTATCTCCAATCTAAATATGCAAAGTTAAAAAAAAACAAATGCAGAGCTTGAATAACACGATACTTTATGAAATGCATTTCACAAGTCTCTATTTTCTGTCATGTAAGATGTAGTTACTATAGGTGATATAGTTCCCTCTTCCCACAACTTTCAAAATTGCATGAATCTTATTTTAGTGGTTTTGGGAGATTTATAAAAAGCATGCCAATTTCAAAGCCCAAGGCGGTACATTCAATAAAGGCGACAAACCTGTCTTCTGTGTCTGTAGTGTTCAAACAGCCTGCACCAGTTACTCTCCTTTGATAGCTCTTCCTCACAAAGCATAGATTGTAAAAGAAATCTGTCCTCAAGAATGATGAGAAAATGCTCATTCAGTTGCTCTATTAGTGACAGGCTTATGTTTCATACCCACATCATACAAGTACTCAGAACACACCTTTTTTCCCCACATACTGGATCTCTTCTATTTGCCCTTCTAGATGTCCACCCTTCCCTGTTATGAGTTGAATTGTATCCCCCACAAAAGATATACTGATTTCCTAATTCTCACTATCTGTTAATGTGGCCTTATTGGGAAAGGGTCTTTGCAGATGTAATCAAATTTAAAATGAGGTCATACTGAATCAGAGTGGGCCCTAACCCCCTCTGACTGGTGTCTTCATAAGAAGAGGATACAGACACATCATGTGATGACAGAAGCAGAGACTAAAGCAGCTGCCAAGCCAGGGAACATCATGGGTAGCTGGCAAACCACCAAAATTTGGGAAGAGGCAAGGAAGGATTCTCCCCTGTAGACTTCAGAGAGAGCGCGGTCCTCCTGACCACTTGATTTCAGTATTCTAACATACAAAACAGTAAAATGATACATTTCTATTGTTTTAAGCCACCCAGTTTGTCGCAGCTAAGAAATGAATGCACTGTCCATCCTGCTTTGTGCCCAGGAAGATGACCCATACAGACTGCAACAGTGGGCTTCCTCTCACATTTGGTTCAGCTAGGCCAAAATAAAGTACTAGCCGGAAATGCAATGGCAGTGGGAGAAGGAGAATATGTATTTATTCCCCCTAGCTACTTCCTGCTACTTGCTTTGACTCCACTGTTTCTCTCCCAAAGGCCACAGCTCCTGCCAGTTACCCTTCCCCATAGAGCTACGCCCTCCAAGTCTACTAACTGCCTTGCCCCCTTCCCCTTCAGGCTTCTGGGTGGTAGAGGTTTCCAACTTTTACCATTCATACCAAGTATCTATTGCTACATAAGAAATTGTCATGAACTTCATGGCTTGAAACAACATACATTCATTATCTCAAAGTTTCTGGGGGTCAAGAATCAGGGATGGCTTAACTGGATCCTGGGCTTTAGTGTCTCCCGGGAGTCTATAATCAAAGTGTTGATCAGGGTTGGTGCTCATCTGAAGGATCATTTACATCGTTGTTGGCTATATTTAATTCCCTTTGGGCTGTTGATCTGAGGGTCAGTTTCTTGCTGGCCGTTGACCAGAGGCTGCCCTCAGTTCCTTGCCATATGGCCTTCCCCAGCATAGCTACTTGCTTCACCAAATAAACAAAGAAAATGTTTGCTAGCAAGACAGAGTCAGGATCTTTTGTAATTTAATCATACATGCAGTATATTCTTAAAGTTGAGATATTCTGTCGCTTGTAAACAATCGAATCAACAGAAGGAAATTACATCAGGCAGCAACTACAACAAGGTCAGGATCACTAGGGATCATCTTAGAAGCTGCTGAACACACCATCTCTGGTTTTATTCCTTAAATCCTGCCCACACCTTAGTAAATAGTTTCTTTCAAGTGCGCCATCTGTTTCCTTCCTCGATGCTGACTGATACAGAGGGTGATAAACACAATCTAATCACTCTTCTTTCTATTCACTGTGATGAATTATTGTCTACTCTGAACGAAGTGCTGGTTTCCCAGAGTCACCAAAACCAAAGAAAGCTATATAGATTTGACTGTAGCAAGGCAAAGCAGTGCTGGACATTCTCAGCATATTTAGTCATCCAGGCCAACAAGCTGTATAAATGTAACAATTCATCTAAGGCATAGAATAAATCTTTTTTCTGAAATGATTTACATCTATGCTGGATTAGATCAAAGACGAAACAGTTCATGAAAAATTGCGTAGGATATCCAGGACCAGAGTAGCTGCAACAAGTGTGTGAGTAAAGCAACTGAAAAAGTAGTAATCAAGCTCAATAGTAAACATGATCATGGGGAGAAGACAGAAGTCAGAGTTGAAGGAGAAACACTAACCATCTCTTCCAGTGATAAAGACTGTAAGCAAGTAGACAGGTCAAGAAGGAAATGATGAGAATGTCCAGAGAAGCCCCGGAAAGGGAAATGCTGGGACATGTGCAGGGCAGGAGTATCACTACAACAGGGAAAGAAGTGCTCTTGGATTTGAAGCAAGGGCATGCTAGGTTAAAGACTCTTGTAGAGGCTATGAGCTCTATGTGGGAAAAGCAGGCATATCAGCAATTCCATTTTTAAGAAAACAAGAACAGGTGGTTTCCTTTTCCTTTTTTTTTTTCTGATTTGTCAAGTAATAAAATGTTGCAAACATAATTTCACGGAAAGACTACCAAACCAGAGGTAGAATAAGGGAATACAGATCTTTCTTTATACAAATACAAACATCAATTTACCATGTGATACAGGACAATTCACTAAATTATTTTAAAATGTTAACTTCCCCATCTATAATATGGGATAACAACATCTGCCTTGCCTATATCACAAGAATGTTGAAAGATTAAATAAGATAATGAATGTAAAACCACTTTGAAAAGTAAAAAGCATCAAATAAATATTATTTAAAATATTTTTCAGAACTCAATCATGTGGCATACATTTATGACAGTTATGGGTCTCAGTAAACCATCTCTTCATAGGCATCTCTAAATTTTATCATTAAAGTTTCAAAAGCACAATTTTTTTTTTGCTTTGCTTATGATTGGGCCATTTTTGTAACTATTGAACTAAAATACATAATATATAAAAGATATATCAACTTAATGGCACTAGAGAGTTTTTCCCTAAGATAAAATTCAGTAATTCATGTCAGCTCAATATTGTGAAAAATGAGAATAATATTTTCTAATATTTCCTGACACAGTTTCCTTCTCAGTAATTAGATACCTCCCTAGGAAATATTATCTTAAAGGGAGAAAGATATGATATAGGAAACATTCCTGAAGGAGGAAAAAAAGGGGGGGGAATAGGATTTTTTCCAAGGACAGAGGACAAAAAGAGAAAGACAAGAAAAATCTCAATCCTCATTTTCTGCCATCCTAGCAAATGTAAGTAGAAAGGACGTGTGGTAAAAAGGACACCAGATAGCTTAGAAGGAAAGTAATCTAAGGAATTTGGGTTTCTATAAGGGTCTTATGCCCTACTGAATGTCTAGAATGTTTCTCAGCAATATGAACTGACCACTGCACAGGAGTGGTAGTGTAATGTGCACAGGGAAATGAAGATCTCAGACTAGTGTCACTGAGACAACCCTGACTTCTATGGGATGTGATAGGCTGACAGAGGACATGAGAAGTAGCTGAGAGGTAAAACCTAGTCTACCTACCATGGGTCAATGTGGTAAACTTCATAAGGAACTATGTCAGACTGAGATGAAAAGCCTAAGCCAAGACAAACAGAATTTTGGTTGAGACTCAGAGAATTCATAGAAGACAAGCTTAGGAGAGGCCAACTTAGCCCAGGAGTTACTCCAAGTGTCACTAGGTTCCCCAGCTCTGCAGAAAATGGTGGCAGGGTGCCCAAAGAGCATATGGAAAACCAGACCTATCACAGAGACCAAGAAGGAACCAAAAAGGCCACACGAAGGCCCATGCTTAGATGGAAACTCTCCACCCACACACAGAGAAAGGCCACAGCAATCTCCCCCCCGGCCCACATGGGAATCTTGGGAACTAGCAAAGGAATAAACAACTCTGAAACAACTGAGGTCTATATTGCCTAAATATTTATCTGAAAGGAGAAGGTCTTAAACCAGATGAGACTAAAATACATCTACTTAGTAAGTTCACATTTTATCTAACAACTCTGTGGAGAGAGGTTATGAGGAAGTTCAAATGAGTTACAGAGAAATTTTTACACACCTGAGTATAGTGTACGAATTTCAACTTTACCACAGTTCCAAACTTGTTTCATACATACACATTTTTTTAAGTATCACATTTCAGATCCACAAAGAACTTAACCATATAACAGGAACAAACATAATTTGTATAAATATCTGCCTTACTGTGGAATGACAGGTTCCGAATTTACATGTGTAATATGGTACATTATATGTGACAAGTGCTCATGGCACAAGGCAAGTGTGCTCAGGCTCTAATGCCCTCTACTTTGGGATGAAATATATAAATCTGTAAATCAAAGTGCAGGGGAAGTGTAGCCCACAATTCTTTATTTTACAGTTCACAGACTTTTTCCATCCAATAAGGTATTTATAAGTTCTTTTAAGTAGTAATTTTGAACTGGAATTCCATGTTTGCTTTGAAAAGAAGTGCACATTCGAATATAAATAGGGAATAATTTAGGACTGAGCTTAACTTATTTTCAACTCCATTCCAGGTTTATTCTTTATGAGACATGTAAGTATCAGAAATTTTTGGCATACTGAGCAGTTTCGAAAATCTGAAGCAGAGGAGATCATTTGTTGAAAATGGGGGTGGGGATGTCCAATTCTGGTATCAAAACTCATATTAATAATCTTGTAATTCAGACACTTGTAATTTAAAGCATCTAATCTCCAGAAACCCATAAAAAAGATGTAATATCACTCCATTACTCAGGAAAAATTGGGAGGTTAAATTCTTAGACAATATTACTTCAACTTAGACTATGTATCTCTATAAACAATATCAATAGTACAACAATTGTTTCAACTTTCTGGTTGATTACTGGTTTCTGCACATGAAGCCAAATAATTATATTGGTTGATTTTTTTCCTTGATAAAGAATTTCAACAATTTCAAGTTTAGTGTTATTGGCATTTATCAAAAAATTTACCAGTTTATTCAACTAAAGGCAAGAATCCTAAGGAATGCTTGTTTATACAGGGTGTTCCCACAATAGTAACCATCTGTACTTTCTCTCAAGCAGCTTCATATTTTCCCAAGGTCCAGTCATAATTATTAAATTTTTCAAGAGTGGACTAGCAGAAATGAATCTTAGATTCGGGCTAGAAATCTTTATAGAGAAAATGGAAATTTTTTATTTCAAAAATCTTCTATACATATCTACTCCATACAGCAAGAGATGGCTTGTGGCTTAATACCCAACCAACATGGCTATCCACAAATTCTATGTGACAGAGACAAAGTTTTATGGCATACACGTTTTTTTTTCAATCACTCAATCCATCTATTTCCCTACTGAGAGTTTTTGAAGCATCCAGCATCTACATTTGGGGACCGCTTCTTAAATCAGTGACATAATTGGTTCTTTGATTTTCAGTCTCGAAAACCAAATATTAAATTGAAATTTCAGCTGCCAGTATTATATTTTGACAGATTTTGTATCTTTGAAGGCATTGCTAATAATGTGTAATGTAAGTTTATAAAAGTCATTTTTTAAATTTTTATCTGATATGTATGATATTCAAAAAGTAAGAGGACTTGCACTTGCCTGTGCTACAGCAACAGAGAGTCCACGCTTTTGAAATTGGTGCTAGCCACGAATGAATTTTAAAAGAGCTAGTGGACAGATCTGTGGAGAATGTGTAGCTAAATTTGGTAAAAAAGGTTGATTAAAAATAAATGATCATGTTTATTTTATACTTGTTTGCTTACACTGGTGGCTACTTCAGGCTTCAGTCTGGCATCCCAAGCTGCTTAAGAAGAATCCAAAATATATTGGAAATAAATTTTCAGTAACTTTAGGATAATCTATATCCTGGCTGGATACTTTAAATATTTTAATTTTTCTGAAAATTCATGTATGGTAAGTCACATTCACACTCCAAAATTTATAGTCCCTGAGTAGCAGTAATTCCTGCTTCTGTCACTGACTTACAGTCTTGACAATTCCTTTTTTTTTTTTTTTTTTTTTTTTAATATCATGAAACTTAACACTGCTGGCTCTGGCAGGAAGGTAATCCTCCCCAATTATTTTCTCCTCCACATTTAGTATTCATGAACAAAACTGATTAAAGAATTGGTATGGATGTGGCTTATCATGCAACATACTCCTAGCTGACTAGTAAATAAATAAATACATGAACCTTAACTATCACAAAACATCAAGTGTGATTAAACATAGGAGAGAAATGAAAACATACTTGCTGATCTCCCTGAAAATCACATTTGGCTAAGCAATATTATCAGAGAAGTACATACAAAATATGACTGGAAGATAACTCCATCATGTTTTGTTTAATTCAGAGAACTTTCTTTCTGCTGAAAAGAAGTCCTCCATCTTAGTCATTTCCTATTTCTCAGGTTGGGGATATCATGAGAATACTTGTTAATTAGGGAATAAAAAAGGAAGGACAGGAGTAAAGTATATTTTTGCTTTATTATCACCAGGCAGTTTTTTCCATACCTACCCATATTTGTAAAAGTATTCCTTTTCAATTATAGTATTATCAGCTGGGACTTTTTGAGCTACAGAAAAGTAGGTAAAAATGTCTGTGTAGCAGAAATTCTGTTTTGTGCTATTGTTGTCTTAATCATCGGGACACAGTGGAATAGAAGACAACTAGTTAAAATCAGACTTTTCTTTCTTGTAAAAAATTCACCTCAGGGCCCCGAAGAAATTCATTTTGTTGTTTTTTTTTAATTCTTTGTTCTCTCGATTTATTAAATAAATATAAAAGTAGCTGTCACTTTCAAAAGAATGTAGTGTTTTCATTGAATTATATAAAGAAATTTCAAGATCTCAGAAAGCTCTAGAGAAGTATCATGAATGATGATCAGTTTACAGCTCTAAAGTTAAATGTTCATCTTCTGTTGTATTTAAGTAACTGTTTAAATGCAGGTCTAATGCCGTGGTTCTCAAACTTGAGTCAGCATCAGAATCACATGGAAACCTTGTGAAAATACAGAATTTTGGGCTTCATCCTTAAAGTGTCTGATTCAGTAGGACTGAGGTTGCGGCTAAGAATTTGCATTTCTAACAAATTCCCAGGTGATACTGCTGGTCAAGCTAGCACACTTTAAGAACTACTGATCTAAAGAATAGCTTTGTTCTGTGAACACACACAAAAATGGTAGCCATAAAATATATAAAGGTGACTATAGAATAAGATAAACTCAAAGATGCATTCGTCTTTCTCTATTCATTTCAATGTCAGTTTTTGGAAGCTTTGCTAAAAAGTGGTTCAGACCATAGCAAGAAGTCATACAGCCGGAGCTGTTGAGATGAATTACATGCTTAACAAGACAGATGCCTGGCAAGAGAGCTACATTAGATCATTGTACCATAAACTGCATTTTCTCTAGCACTCAATAGCTAGTAGTCCAGCTAACTCACTAAAAACAATATTAACGCCGTTACATTACCAGATGATCACATTCCCATTAGCATCAGCCTCTGTGAAAGGTATTCCCAAGTTGGAAGTTAGCCAAACTCCTTCAGACAATCTCAACTTACAACACAATGTAATTTGGAAATGGCCATATGGCAATAAATATGGCTACAAAATATTGTGCAAGCCCTTGCTCAGACTTCTTGGGTGTTAGAGAACATCTAGAGATTGCCTTAATGGTAGCCGATATATGTATATATATATATATATATATATATATATGGCCATGTTCATATATATATATATGAAACATATTACCATAATCTCTTTGGCTCTATGGCCACAGAAAAATAAACACACTTTCTGAAATTGAATAAACAAATATTTTATCACTCCAATCATTTTTAATACACAAATCCTTGCCTGTGCTCAGTAAGATATAAGTGGTAAGGATAAGAGAGAGGATTACAAGCAAGGTTTCTTACATTGTATAACTGGTCACGTTTTCTTCCACAAAAGAGATCACTTACAACATTTTCTTGTACTTGGTGAAACTAAAGAACTAAAGCTGACAACATTAAAGTAGAAATATTTAAAACCCAATACAATCTTAAGTGAGGTCTGTTTCCATTTTTTTTCTCTGCTGTGTATGTCAGGCAGGAGACTATAGTGGACTTCTCATGATAAGAACTAGCTTTTCTATTCTCTTGCCTTTTAGCCTTATCCTTCAAGTACAGCCACCTACTCAGATGATCAACATGACTTTCTATGACTTCTCAGTAAATGAAGCTCACCCCACTAACCCAAGGGTACCGTCAATCTAAAATATCGATATGAAAGCTTGAATTGCACATTTTATGATCAGCCAACTGTACTTAGGCAGTGGCCATATTTAGAAGAGTGCCATTTTCCTATCTTTTAAAATTATATTCTACTTTGTCCTCTCACCAATATTAGAAACCTATCATTTTGCATATTAAATACTTTACTAAAAATGCAGCAGAATAAATGTGTAGCTCTATTTCTACCCAAAGGAATTTCGGAGTTATTTCTTTCAGACAGAAATCTCCAGAAAACAGCATTAAGATTTTTTTCTTCCAACTAACTATATTTCACTTATTTTTTAAATTGAGGTAAAATTGGTGTACAACCTTATATTAGTTTTAGGTGTACAACAAATAATTCAATGTTTGTATATATTACAAACTGATCACCACAAAAAGTTTAGTTATCATCCATTACCATACAATTGACCCCTTCACCCATTTTGCCCACCTCCCAACTCTCTTCCCCACTGATAACCACCAATCTATTCTCTATATCTGAGTTTGGTTTGGTTTGACTTAGTTTGGTTTGGTTGCTTTGTGTATTTGTTTTGTTTGTACATTCCAATGAAAGTGTACTTACTCAATATTTGTCTTTCTCTGACTTATTTCACTTAATATAACATGCTCAAAGTCCATTCATGTTGTTGCAAAGGCAAAATTTCCTCCTTTTTTAAGGCTGAGTAATACTCTATTGCATGTATTTACCACATCTTCTTTATCCATTCATCCATCAATGGACATTTAGGTTGTTTCCATATCTCAGCTAGCATAAAGAATGCTGTAATGAGCATGGTGCATTTATCTTTTCAAATTACTGTCTTAATTCCTTTGGATAAATACCCAAAAGTAGGAATAGCTGTATCAAATGGTAGTTCTATTTTTAATTTTTTGAGGAACCTCCATACTGTTTTCCATAGTGGCTGCATCAATTTACATTCCTATCAACAGTGTACGAGAGTTCCTTCTTTTCTAGTCTGTCCAACACTTTTTTTCTCCCCCTTTTTGGTAATAACCATTCTGACTGGTGTAAGGTGATACAACATTGTGGTTTTGATTTGCATTTCCCTGATGATTAGGGGTGCTGAACATCTTTTCACATGCCTATTGGCCAGGTGTATGTCTTCCTTGAAAAAATGTCTATTAAGAATATGAAATTAGCAAGTATATAGCCCATGTTCTAGCTCTATACTAATTCTGGCAAATTTTCTTGATATGTTTCTATCAGAGACTATGTATTTTTTCAGGGCAGAGGAGGATAAGGAAACTAGCACCTGACTCAGCCTTCTGTAAAAGGCATGAAAGATTTTACTCCATATTCTTCTACCACTTACTTTTTTAAAAAATATTTTTTAATTTTGTTTTAGAGAGAGAGAGCACACACCTGTGTGTGGGGGATGGAGGCAGGGGGGAGAGAGAGAGAGAGAATCCACCCAGGCGACCCTCTTTATCTATCCTTTTTTTTTTTTTGAGCACATGTTCCATATCTGCATATTCGGTTTTATTTTTTTTAATTTTTTAATTTTTTATTATGATATGTTAGTCACCATACAGTACATCATTAGCTTTTGATGTAGTGTTCCATGATTCCTTGTTTGCATATAACACCCAGTGCTCCATGCAATACATGCCCTCCTTAATACCCTTCACTGGGCTGGCCCATCCCCCCACGCCCCTCCCCTCTAAAACCCTCAGTTTGTTTCCCGGAGTCCATAGTCTCTAGTGATTCATCTCCCCCTCAATTTCCCCCCCTTCATTTTTCCCTTCCTTCTCCTAATGATCTCCCTGCTATTCTTTATGTTCCACAAATAAGTGAGACCATATGATAATTGTCTTTTTCTGCTTGACTCACTTCACTTAGCATAATCTCCTCCAGTTCCATCCATGTTGATGCAAACGTTGGGTAATCATTCTTTCTGATGGCTGAGTAATATTCCATTGTATATATGGACCACATCTTCTTTATCCATTCATCTATTGAAGGCATCTCGGCTCCTTCCACAGTTTCGCGGATATTGCTGCTATGAACATTGGGGTGCACATGGTCCTTCCTTTCACTACATCTGTATCTCTGGGGTAAATACCCAGTAGTGCAACTGCTGGGTCATAGGTTAGCTTTATTTTTAACTTTCTGAGGAACCTCCACACTGTTCTCCAAAGTGGCTGCACCAACTTGCATTCCCACCAACAGCGTAAGAGGGTTCCCCTTTCTCCACATCCTCTCCAACACTTGCTGTTTCTTGCCTTGTCAATTTTTGCCATTCTAACTGGCGTAAGGTGGTATCTCAATGTGGTTTTGATTTGAATTTCCCTGATGGTTAATGATGTTGAACTTTTTTTCATGTGTCTGTTAGTCATTCGTATGTCTTCGNATCTCAATGTGGTTTTGATTTGAATTTCCCTGATGGTTAATGATGTTGAACATTTTTTCATGTGTCTGTTAGTCATTCGTATGTCTTCGTTTGGAAAAATGTCTATTCATATCTCTGCCCATTTTTTTATTTGATTATTTGTTTCTTGGGTGTTGAGTTTGAGAAGTTCTTTATAGATCTTGCCTTTTATCTGTAGTGTCACTTGCAAATATCTTCTCCCATTCCATGGGTTGCCTCTTTGTCTTGTTGACTGTTTCCTTTCCTGTGCAGAAGCTTACCTATCCTTTTTGAATGAGTTTGTCAGATAGTTCCCCCAAGATCAGACATTGTGACTCAGTAAGATTGGATGGGCATTAAGTCACATGGTGGTATTTTCGTTTGTGTTTTCCCCTTATCTAAATCAATTTCAAAATTACCAATCTGCTACAACAAAAGAGGCCTACACAGAAGCCAAATCATTGGCAAAATGGACCTAATATAGCTAATAATGTATTTTCCACCATCTTAAATGTGAATCCGTTCTGTTGTGACTCCATCAGTTGAAAATACCAACTCAGAATTCCCTCAGGCAATGCCAGTGCCCCTGCCATAACTCAGCTGCTATTTCTTGCCTGTCACAATACTGACCTTAGAAAGTGTCCCTTTGGTCAACAAAATGAAAGCACAGAAGGAGCGAGAATTTTTCAACAATGCCATGAGTATAACACATGTATGAGATATTAGATGAAATTAGTTATGTATGGTCACAATGCAGTTCCGATATAAAGAAATGAATATCCTATTTAAAAGCAGACAATAGACCTGGATTTGTGACTAGGATTTATTCTTCATTATTTATGGAACTCTCTTAATTCAGTGAGCTCCAGTCATCATCATAAATGGGGAAGGGTAAGCATAATAATGCCTCCTTCATAACTTCAATTGGGCATAAAGATGATGTATTTGAAAATACTTTGGACTATAAAATCTCTATATAAATATTGAGTTTTTGACCCCTCCCTCTCCTGCCCGCCTCAGTTTCTTCCTGTTGTCTCAAAGGAACAGTCCAACAGACAATCTTGAAATTCAAGATTTCTTGAATTGAATGGCTTCAGTGATCACTCATACATTGCTGACTCTCATATTTCCATTTCTTGTTTACAATTCTATCCACTTCAAACCCACTGCTTTTACACATCTCTAGAGTCTTTCTTGGGCTCCTCAAGCTTCTCAAAGCCAGAATCCACTCCTTCACCTCTTCAAATCTGCCAAATTTCTTACATTCCTGGTTCTGGAAATACCATCCATTATGATCTCATTCTCTATCATCTCTTTCCAGCTAGTCACCAGCCTTGGTCATTCTATGTCATTAATACTGGCTAGCGCCAAACTTTTCCATCAATTGCTATTGACACTGTTGAGGTTCAAGCCTTCACTCCTCCTCTCTCCTGAATTAAGTATTACTAACAGATCTCCTTATCTCAATCCCACCATTCCATTTCATCCCTCAAAGTGCTGCCAAAATACTCTCATTGGAACACACATCTGATTAGGTAATCCCTTTCTCAAAATCTTTCATTAACATGCAGCCATCTTGAGGGTGAAATATGAATTCCTCCATGCAGACATCCCCAGATTCAGCTTCCTTCTAGAGCTGCCTCCTCTCCAGCTCCTCACCATTCACACTCTAATTTCCAGTCTTGTTGAAAATGGAGGCTCTCCAAATGTGCCTCACAACTCCACTAAGCCTTTCCAATCCACAGAGCTCTCCTTCCTGAAAGTACTTCATTCCTTGCCTCTCAATTTTGAAGAAACAGTAGATCCATGGTTTTCTGAGAAGCTCTGCCTCAGGCTGATATCAGGGCCCCCACTGTGTTGCCAGGTCACCCTGTCACATCCTTATCATTTACAACACACTAACAGTGTTATAATTATTGCTTTGTTCTTTGTCTTTCTCAATTAGCATGTGAGTATTAATCTTTCTTTTAATATCTAATTTACCAGCGCCATTGTTGCCCTAAACACCATAGATGCTCAATAAATGATTTCTGAAGGAGCATATTTTTCCTATTTCTCTTTGATTTGTTAAAAAGTCACTAAAATATTTTAAACAACTAAGTTATTGATGTCTATTTACCAGCAGAAATATTGCCTACTTGCCAGTATATATCTCAAAACAAAATTTTGCCATTAAAATGGAAGTTAGAAATTCCAGTCCTAGAGAAAGAAATCGAATTTTGTCCAATTCTATTATAATGATTCCAGCTACAGGAACACTATCTCATTTCCAGAACATTGAAATGAAGATTACCAAATAGCCTTGTCTCATTCCAAGCAACACTAAAGGCTAAGAGGGTCTTTTTTTGGAGAAAGATAACTCAATGTATTAAAACCAAATCTGACATTAGAGATTTATTCAATGCTTAAGAACATTCATTTATCTTTTCCCCATTAATTTTGCAAGTTTAAATGATGATAAATTTAAAATGTGATACAGCCTACCTTATTTAAAAAGATGTATTTTGTACTAAAATATGATTATGTTGTTTCACATATATTCAGAATTTCCACAGCAAAAAAAAAAAAAAATCCTAGTTTTTGTTTTGTTTTGGTTGGTATTGTAATTAACGACAATCTCTAATTCATTGTTTAGGGAAAGAGGGACATGCTATCATAAGGAAGATGCTTTCTTACAAGTAACTCCCTTATTTTACAAAATGACATTCAAAAGAAATAAAGTAAGGAAAATGAAGCCAGTAGGATGGGAAATTCTTCACCAATGTGCCCAAGTACATCAGCAAGAAACAGGAAAGCAAAGAATAATTCAGGTGGTCCATAATGACACTGTAATTGATATAAACAACTTGAAGTCAAAGCTCAAATTTACTGATTGTTTTTTATAAATAGTTTTCCTGTTTCTTCCTCCTTTTCATCCTGTGACCAACCCTCCTCACACTAACCACATCCTACAAAATTCTGCCCCCCCCAATGAAAAACAAATATATTTATGTAAAGGTCCCTGTAATTCAATTTATTCTCCTTAAAGACTCTTTGGAAAAGAAGAGTTCACTTTTCTTTTTTTCCCCTCAGAAAAACAGAAGTGTTTTAAGGAAATTATTTTACTATCATCATACATTCAGGGCTTTTCATTCATGTACAAAGCTGAAGTCCACAGTAACTTTTATTTTGTAGTTAGAAAAAGATGACATGGGATTTGCTGAAATCATGACATCTCTTAAGGACACTGCACTAGAACTGGGTTTTGGTAAAATTCTCTCCAAAGATCTTTTGGCATTCCCATTACTAAACCTTTTATTAAATTCCCTGCTAGTTACGCAATAAGCCAAAGACTGGATGAAACATTCCTCATGTGCTAAAATAATCACCTAGAAGATTTTTGATTATAAAAATGCCCTCTGAAGTGGGTTACTGATACTACCATTTTCAGTTAAACATATATCTTTATGTTTTGAGCCTAACTGAAATATCCTCAGAAAATTCAATTCCTAATTTCTTAAAGATGTAATCATCCCAACAACACCTGAAGAATAAACTAAACAGAATTGATGTAACGGAGAAACAGGTCAGAATATATAGATTTGAACACGTAATTTTTCCTATAACATTTCTATTTCAGCCTATCATTAATGAAAACAAGAGTAAAGATATTCTTGGGGCACCTGGGTGGCTCAGTCAGCTAAGCATCTGCCTTTGGCTCAGGTCATGATCTCAAGGTCCTGGGACGGAGCCCCACGGAAGGCTCCCTGCTCAGTGGGGAGTCTGCTTCTCCCTCTCCCTCTGTCCCTCCTCCTCGCTCGTGCTCTCTCTCACTCTCTCCCTCTCTCAAATAAATAAATAAAATCTTAAAAAAAAACAGTAAAAACATTCACAAAATAAACTGCAGTTATAAGGACCCCTGGCTGGCTAAGTCAGTACAGCATGTGACTCTTGATTTCGGGGTTGCAGGTTTGAGCCTCACATGGGGAATAGAGATTACTTAAACTCTTAAGAAAAATAAATAAATAAACTTCAGCTATAAATTTATAAGTAACTCCTTTGCTTTCACATTGCAATTACTTATATATAAATTAAGTCACTACCTTCACATATTCAAGAGTTAGTGTTCATGCACAAAACTCACATTATATGAGATTTTAAATTACTGTACTTGATAACATGGCTCTTTGAAACTTCTGTGGTATATGTTACTATATACTTTGATTTTCTATGGCTAAAATAATAAAATCCTTACAACATGACCTCAGAGAGATCTTGCAAAAGGTAGTATCTTTCAAAAGTGGGGGGAGGGCAAAGAGAGAGAAATAAAAGGATAGCCTCAATGATTCAGATCTCTTTGAAGAAAATGGCTAAGTCCATGTGCTGTTTTTAAAATAAAGTGATTTGTGGACAGCGAGAGAAAAAGCATGACACATAATATAAGCAGATGCTCTAGCTTCAATAACACTGACGTTACAGGTCCCCAACACATGCGTATTCTTGGGGCTGGAATAAAGGGCACAGCACTGCAAAGAAATTTAAATCTCTCATAAGAGGTTAATTAATTGAAGAAGAATGAAGACTCTACTTGTTTACAGAATAGGTCTGATTTAAGTCACATTGCTGAGGTCTTTAAAAATTTTTCTTTGAAAGAAATATCTACCAAATATATTAGAACATTATCTAAATTTTTTTTAAGATTTTAATTATTTATTTGATGGAGAGAGATAGCCAGTGAGAGAGGGAACACAAGCAGGGGGAGTGGGAGGAAGAAGCAGGCTACCAGCAAGCAGGGAGCCCGATGTGGGGCTCGATCCCAGGACCCTGGGATCATGGCCTGAGCCGAAGGCAGACGCTTAACGACTGAGCCACCCAGGCGCCCCATTATCTAATTATTTTATTGAGAGCAATCATCTTCTTTGAATAATGATAAACACGTATCAGTGGTATTCCTTCCCTTTTAAACTAGCACATTCAGAATCTTCTTAAAATTTTCATGAAATACCATAATCATATAGAACTCTGCCTTCCCAGGCCAGCATTCCTTGATTATCACAGCTAAAGTAACCACCCTTACCCTCCCAAAAAAATAAAGTAACCACCGCAATACCATATACTCTCATCTCATTCTTTTCTTTTTTTCTTACCACTATTTTAAATTTTGTTTATTTATCCATCTTCCATCCCCCAAGAATGTGCACACTATATACACAGGAACATGTCTAACTTGTTAAGTGTGTACCACCGGGACCCTACAATGTGTCTGGCATAGTAGCAACACTAATGAGTTATTTAAATTTCCTTTCACACATTCACTCACTACTTTTACATCTGTCTTTTATTAGGATATCATGATGATGCTCTGTATGAAATCAAGTATGTTTTCATGTCTGAATATACATTCAGATTTGCAAACCAAAGTCCTTAAATTCTTTTCATTCACTGAATGAACTCATCCATTCATCCAATTCATTCATTCATTCATTCATTCATGCTTTTCTTTTATGAAGGTTCTTCTGTGGGGCCTGGGATGAAGTTCATTGGCTGAGATGGGCTCTAAAATCAGCACCAGCTCCCATTCAGCAGCAGGCTGCCAGGCTTACCACCACTGGAGGAGCATATACGCCATCATGCATGGAAAGGTTGCTTTATAAACTTCCCCTACAATCAGCACCGAGAAATGGGCAAGGCTGCGATCACCAGGCTCCTTTAGAATGACTCCTTCTTTCCTCCTGCTCTTCAGATGCCAAGAGAGAAGAGGAGGGAAAAAAGAAAGCAAAAGAGGGAAGGTGGGACAAGAGAACACGTAGCTGAGGAAAAGGGGTGTGGTAGCTTTTCCCCAAACTATCAATTGCCAAGGTTACTTTTGGCAGAGAGAAAAAGAAAAAGGGCCAGACTGTGCCTGCTTGAAGCTTTTGTACTTCTGCCCAGACTGTAGGGAAAATGATGGGATTAAATAAAAATGCCAGCTATAACAAAAAGGAAATTTTCCCAATAGCTTTCATTGCCTGAAGGATGAACTCCTTGAAGCACTGACCTCCCTGCCTGTCTCAGTGAGGTCAAGAAACTGACTGTCACGCCTACAATTATGATTAATGTGACATATTTCTAACCACAGTCTCTGGAGTGAAGCAAGACTCAGTTGCCTCGTGTTGTGTTGAGTCATTGCTCTGGCAAAAGATCTATTTGCTACAGCTACAGGCTTAGCTTTCAACAAGGCATACTCTTGATTCTTTGCTGCGACATCCTATCATGAAAGAACAGAGAGCCCAGTACAAAGAATGACTGCTAAGAAGGATAAAACATTAAATTAATTTTAAAAAAGCTTTTGTACTGAAAGGCAAAATGCGGCATAATGAATAATTAAACAATTAATAATGTAATCCTCTTAAAAGCACAGAACCACTATGCGAGAAGATTAAGTGTTTAACAGTTTCCAGTATAATGCAAATGGTAAGGATGAGCCTTTTTTTTTTCTCAATTTTTTAGGGTAATAGCACTGAAAGCACATTTCCGGATTTTAATTAAATACTATTAAATTTTCAGTAATAAGCCAGCAACAACAGTGCAGCAATATGGAAGGATTATCAAATACAAAGGTAAGTACACAATAGCAAGAAGGTAACATTTTTTGCTTCTTTCTATATAAAAAGAGGTTACTTGAAAGGTGCAGTCCCTTTCTAAGCTGCTATGGTACACATCACCAAATATCAAGCTGAATGCTAATCTGTGATAATGACTATAAGATTGGGATTTAAAGTATTTCAACGACAGTCCAATCATAGAAAAAGAACTGGAAAAACAAGGTAGAATAGTTGCAGAGCTATAAAACAAAGGAACTGATGGATCCAAATTCCATTCCCATATTGCATTCTCAAAGCTGCAGTTAATACTCTCTATGTGACAGCGTACCTATGTTACTGTGAATATATTTTCACTATTTCCTAAACTATCACAAATGTGGATTATCTTAACTCAGTTTCCCCAGAAACAGTACATAAGAGAAAGATTCATATACATGTCATTTGGTAGAAAAGTTCTTCCAGGAGAAATAATGAGGCACTGGAGAATAAGCCAAAGAAGGTGCATTTGCATTTTCAAATGAATCCCAACTCAGCCAGATCATGCAGGGAGCTCTGGAGCATAAATTACCCCACTCTTTGCTCACCACCTGGCCTAGGTGATCCCTACACCCCAAGGTTGAATGCTCTAAAGGAGCAACACATGCAGAAGTGGCACTGGGCAATAAAGGAGTTTTCAGGGAAATGGCAGAGCACCAACAGTATCTCTGCATAGTTGTAGTAAAAAAACATATTCACTTAGAATTACACATGAACTACATTAACTGGATAGTTAACTGCGTTCTAAGTTAAAATGTTAGTTAGGTCCGGCCTTGATCCCTTTATTCCACTTGTCCACTCCCCGTGGCTGACTCCTACAAGATTTATTCCCAGGACATAACTGGACTTCAAGCTAATGAGATTTTTGAAGCCAATAATATTTTGCCTGACACTCCAGAATTTGGTCTCAGGTTATCTATCTTGTGCCCTTTTCTGAGAGCTGAGATGTATTCCTGAAACTCAACCTCACTCACACTTCTGTAACATTTCCCCTTTGTTTCCAGTATACTGCTTAGATCTCAGTCCTACTAAGCAGAGGGTTTCACACTTGCCATTCCTCCTCTGAGCTCTGACTCTAGACTCCAGACTTATACTTTTCCACTTCCCATTTGATTACTTTCCATGAAATCCCAGAGGCTGTGCTTCATATACACATCTTTGAGAAGCCAGTATTCAAATTGTTGCTATTTTCCACTAGCATGGCCTCTGGCTATCAAGTGTACATTTTAGACTCCCCTTCATCCTCTGTATGAAGATGGAACTATAGGTTAGTCTCTTGGAGGATGAACTAGAGTCTCCTTGTATGTCTCATCTGGTAGCAGTCATCTGGGCCATATACAGCTACATCCTAAATGATAATGTCAGTTAGAGTTCTAAAGAAATGAAGGAGGAGGAGGAGGAGGAGAGGACAACGATAGGGAGGGGGAGGAGGGAGGAGCAGGAGGGGGAGGAGGGGAAGGGAGAGGAGGAGTAGTAGTAGTAGTTGTAATAGCCTTTCAGTAAACAATTGTGGGAAGAGGGGGAAATCCAAAGGAAAAAAAAAATTCATGAAGTACTCCTGTATAAAAGGACATTTTAGAAGCTTGGCAAAAAGTTTGCTCTACAAAGCTTCACTCTAAGGAGTAATTCTTCAAACTATACCAGACTCAGAAGACAACTTGATCTGGAAATGAAGAACAATACTCATGATGTTTAAAGTTTAACCATGGAATGACTATATAATAACCATAATGACTATTAAAATTACTTAGTCTTGGAAGTGTGGATGCACAAACAATAGCTACAAAACAAGGGGAGACTGAATCAAGTAAACTAATCACCGTTAATTTAAAAGATAATTTTTTAAAAGCACAGCTCAGCTAGCCAGTAGTACTTAGCTTATCATTAATCATAAGGAGACAATTAAATATTATATTAATTAGTGAAATTACATTTCAACATATATAATTTTGGGAATGCCTGGGAATCCTTTGTTTTGAATTTATTTTTAAAAGCTTATCTTAAAGTCAAGTCCATAGACCTGACATTTCCCATCTCTACTATGTGGAGTAGAGTCTGAGGTTACTAAGTCAAGGCAAAATCTGGTTTTCATCAAGTGTTTGAAGTCCAGAAAGTGGTGGGCAAAATGCAATAGCCTGATTATTGAAGGAAAGAAGAATGAGAAGCATAGAAAGGACCAGATGCTTGAGAAGACTAATTTGATGGGAATTTATAGAATATATGAGACAAATCAGGCAATCAACCCAGTGAGAATTAAGGAGGAGACAGAAGTGGAGCCAGGAAGTCCATGGATTATTTAGCATCTTTACAGCTGGAGTTGTCTTCAGAACTCATTCCCCCCTAGGATACATCTCTCAGTTTTGAAGTTATAGCTTTCTGAGACTAACCTCTGTGTGGTGTAGTAGGGAGTTCTTGGACTTTAAATCAGAAAGATCTGTACCTTATTCCAGTTCTGACATATTAGCTGCATGGATACAGGCAGAATATTTATATTATTTGAATTATAACAGGAAGCATCATATCCCCCTTCTAGGAATACTGTAAGGATTACATAAAATAATGGGTGTCAGGTCAGGGCATATTGTTGGCTCCCTGCGAGTGTTGCTCCCTCTCTGCTCATTCACCCTCACATACTTCTGGCACCCTCTGAATAGAGAGTCCCTGGGTTTCATGTTTTTGGGTTTTGTGCAGTAGGAATAGGAGAAAACAGCCACGTGATAGAAGGTGTCATTACACTGGTGAAAGATGTGATGTTAGGTAGACCTACAACTCCCCCTAACTTAGCAGGTACTGCAACCAGCCCCAACACCAGTTAAGTCCAGTGCCCAGTCTTATGAACATGGGCAAAAGGAGGTCAAATGCAAGATGAGTTCCTCCAAGGTCAGGTGAAGGGAAACTCATGAAGAACAGAAGGAAAAGAAGCAGGGGGAGATGGAAAGCAATCAAGTCAATCATAACAATCAATTTTTTAACAAATTAAAAAGAAGAAGATACACTCAGGAAACTAAGCACCTATAAGTGCCAGAGTCTGCACTGGGTATTTTACATCTCATCTGATCCTCACAACCCCCTGAAAAGTAAATATTAATATGATCATTTTACAGAGGAGGACATTGAGGTTTACATAAGTAAAATAACTTGCCAAATGATACAATCAGCAAGAGGCAGTAAGTGGTCTTTTTGAACCCGTATCCCCAGACCTCATTTGTGATGTGTTGTGATCCATGTTTGCACAAGTAGATGGGGCTAAAATTATGTAAGAATTTTTTTAATATTAAAGAAAAGCTTTTTTTAAATGGATGATAGTAAATTTAAATCACTATGGTATATACATTCCACAGGATACATTTAGAAGACCGATAGAACACATTTTAAAATGTCACAATTTACAATGTATTAGAAATAATATTCTTTGTAATTGTCTAACCTTGTGATATGAAGTTTTTAGATGTCAACTTAAAAATGTACAAGGAATTACATAATTTTTCAAGAGTATGCTTTCAAAATTTGAAGACCACTTCCCTAGAGCAGAAGTTCTTAACACATGATGGGCATCAGGGGTATAATGTAATGGTTACACACACAGTCTTAGCAGTCAGTCTTACTAGTTATATAATATTAGGCAAGTGACTTAAACTCAGCTCCATCTACTTATCTATAAAATGGGGATAGATGCAATACCCTATCTCAGTGGTTGTCAGACTTCAGCACACTTCAGAATTGCCTGGAGATCTTACTAAAACAAAGACTGCAGAGTCCCCATCCCCAGAGTTTCTGATTCAGGACATTTGAGGTCAGGCCCCAAAATGTGCATTTCTAAGAAGTTTCCAGGTGATCCTAATGCTGCTTTTCCAGGGACCACACCTTGAGAAACTTTGATCTATCTAATACTGTCATTGTGAGAATTTTAATAGTTAGCACGTAAAGTGCCTGTAATCACACTAACACATAGTAGGTGCTTATACATATCAATTTATCAGCATCATCAGTTAGATTTGGATTCACTGTAACAGAAAATTCTACTCCAGTGGGTAAAACAGAAGGGAGTTGATATATTTCATTTAACAAGAGGTATTGAGGTAAATCTTCCACAGCTAGCACCACTGTTCAAGAAGTTCCCAGGCTCCTTCTTTCTTCACGATCAATCATCTTTATTCCATAGCTTTTGTCATCATGGATTTATAATAGCTGTTGTTTGTTCAGGAATGTTGTCTGCTATTGCTACACATGCTAGTCAAGGTCACCAGGCTATGTCTTAACTCTCCATTTGTTTATAGTCCTGCATCCTATGAAATCTCTTCCTTCCACCTTGTCCACCTAAGACAACTCCTGACATTTGCTGCTGCATCACCTGGTCTCCTAATCTCTTTTCCTGGGCAAAGTAGAATAGATTACTGGTTTATTACAAAGGATATTAAAGGTTACAAATGAACGGCCAGATGAAGAGGTTCATGGGACAAGATCTGGAAGGGTCCTGAGCACAGGAGCTTCAATCACCATGGAGTCTGGGATGCACCTCCCTCTTGACATGTACATTCATTCTTGTTCACCAACCTGGAAGCTCCAAAGTAAGGATTTTGAATCCTGACACTAATGGGATCCTGCTACCAGCTGGCCACAGGTTTATCCTGGAATTTTAACTGCTAATGTATAAATCCTTCTAAATTCACCTAGGTAATGATCTGTATAATAGACATGAGAGTGAACCAATTGGGTGCTGGGAGAAAATAAAAGAAAATTATCCTAGATAACACATGTATGCATAGGGTGAGTACTTCAGCATCATAAAAATTCCCGCGACTTACAAGATTTGTTTCCCATGGTGAATATGTTCTTAGAGGAAGAAAAGCACTGAAAAGAAAGAAAAATTTCTCGATGAAGTAATTTTGAAAAGTGCCAACACTGTTACTACACTACACTCCCCAGCGTATATTGTTGTAGTCCTCTATCCCCAACCAAAGTTTTCAACATAGTCTCAATTTTTTTTTGTTTCCCTAAGGAAATGCAGATCTGATTTCTAGAGAAATATGACTTGCTTTTAAGAACTATTTTTCCGACCAAGGTAGCTGGCATTGATTTACACACTAATGAAACATAAAAGCTCAGCTTCAAACACTTAACTATCCCGTGCTGACATCTGAAACCAAAGAGGTATCATATTTGACTGTGAAGAGAACTGGAACAGGTGTGAAAACACTAAGACCTCAGAGCCTTTCTACTTAAGAAAATGAACATTATTCTTGACACTCAGTTTTTAAAGAAAGAATGGTAGAGGATGAGTAGTGAAATGAATTTGTACATCAGATACCACCAAGAGCTTTGAAGCCATCCAAGTAAACCATATTTGAATGTGATAAGAAGCAGGAGAACCAAAACATTTGTCATTACATTTGAACTATACCAGGCTTCCCAAATTTCCACTGAAGTCAGAAAGCTAGGAACTATTACCACTAAAGGGTGTGAATATTTTTGCCAGGTAGAGCTGATTAAATTCTTTTCCTGAGGAAAGACTGATACTGAGAGAAAGCTAACACTTTGAGGCAAGTAACATAAATAACAAATTTATTCAAGTAGCACTCTTTATTAGGTACTCTATTTGATCTGTTTGCACCAGTGCACACGTGTGGATGCACTCATGCATGGAACACTGAAAGCCAAACCATAGAACAGTACACCACACAGCATGGGCAAAGGAGTCATTCCAGAAGACAGATAGGTATGGGGGAAGCAGCCAGAGAAAAGCCCATTCATTGTTTCTCTCAGTCCAGCTGCTACTCACTTTCCAAACCTAAACACAAAACTCACTTAATGGCAGTTGAATTCCCTTTTAAATGACAATATAGATACCTCAATCTCGGCTAAATCTAATTTTATGCTCATTTCACTTTGCTACAGCATTTTTTTTCCGTCTATGCTGCATTTTTCTTAAACAATCACCAAACTGGCAGATTCTGACTAGCTTGTCAAAAAAGAAAAGAAATTTATGTTTCACAGGAAATTAATGTAATCAGCAGAACACCTGAAAGACCAAGCCAGACTAGTTTACAAATAAACAATTTGAAGGGGGGAAATTTTAATCTCATTATAACATGATCTTCCAAAGCCTAGGACACATTGTTTAATTCTCTTTAACTCACTGTATTTAAAGTTTACTGTGTCTTATGAATTTCAGGAAAAATAAGGAAGCTAAAGATCACCTTATTCAAATAAAATAGGAAGTGGGAAGTAAACCAATAATAACCTTTAATACTATGATGAAAATAGCCTTCATAAAACAAGGATAAACAACATTGCAGTCTAATTTACATCTGCATAAAATGTAAGCTAGAATTCAATGTGCAATAAAATATTAGTATCTTTACTGCCAGCAAAATCTTAACTAATGATTTCTTATGTTATTTCTGTAGTTCCACTAAGTCATCTGCGTGAAATTTGACTGAATAAGGTTAGCCCAGCAACTGAAATTACTGTGGTTTTCCTCTCTTTCCAACTCACAAAATCTTTTTTCATTAATGTTCTCACACATTCCCAAACTAGTCTCAAACAGGATCAGCCTCTACTCTTTTCAGAATGTCACTAACTCCAAAACAGTTTTCTCCTTAACAATCTCTTTCTTTGTAATACATAAACACATTCTTCAGGGGCACTGTAATTATCCAAAATGAGCTTTAGTACTGCAAATTACTTCAGCACCCCTATGATTTATCTATAGTAAACACACTTTATAATATTTATATTCCCATTAAAACTGCCACTAATAATGAATCGACAGTACGTAAACATTTATATGATACAACATGGACAAATACCGGATGCCCCTATAATAGTTACATCCCTTGCTCTTCCTATCATGTTGGGAAAAACCAAACCTTGGCATTTTGCCATGTTTATGAAAATACCTTTGAAAATGGTTCAGCACATTGCACTTCACATTTGCAACCATTTTCTTTAAAAAGATGGCATTTGTCCGTACTTATGAGGTCTGGGTTATTGCATTTTCACATTATGCATCATTACTCCAAGTAGGTGTCTTATCAGCAGCTCCAGTTGCTGTAGAGAAGATTGGAATTAAGTACTGGAAGCTTTTTATTTATTTTACATGCTTTATTCCTACAAGATTTTCTGCATATAAGCTTCTTTGTTCAACTGAGAATTGGATACATTGCCAAGGCACTGTAAAATTTACATCTTGCTTTTTCTCCTGTATTCTTTCCAAAACTGGATTGAAAACAAAGTATAGTTTTTAATTACAGCTCTGACCAACAATAGAAATGCCTAAACACTGGCATTTCTGATCAGTGGTGAGGTTTTATAAAAGCCTTATAGGAGATGTTCACTACTTAACTGCGATCAACCTTCTAGCAGTTTCTGTGTCATCTGAAACCCATGGTATTCCTGACAATATTCATTTAAAGATAATCATCACCAAAGTTGATCTAACTATGATCAACAAGGGCATAGAGAAATCTGAAGCAAATTTAACTTTTCCCTTTAACTTCATGTAACCTAGAGTAATTCTCTTGCTGACTTACAGAGAAAAACTAAAAGAAATGTTTCAGTTTTTTTTTCAAGCAATTTCAGAATAGATTTTGATTAATGTTTTATTACTTATTTCAAACTATAATGGCCTATTTTATTTTGAAGTGGAGTCCAAAAATCAGATTTTTTTTAATGGCTTAGATTTTCAATAAGAGCAATAGCCTAGTCATCTGAGTAGAGGTTTAAGAAAGCCAAAGATCGGGGCGCCTGGGTGGCACAGCGGTTAAGCGTCTGCCTTCGGCTCAGGGCGTGATCCCGGCTCAGGGCGTGATNTTTCAATAAGAGCAATAGCCTAGTCATCTGAGTAGAGGTTTAAGAAAGCCAAAGATCGGGGTGCCTGGGTGGCACAGCGGTTAAGCGTCTGCCTTCGGCTCAGGGAGTGATCCCGGCTCAGGGCGTGATCCCAGCGTTGTGGGATCGAGCCCCACATCAGGCTCCTCTGCTATGAGCTTGCTTCTTCCTCTCCTGCTCCCCTTGCTTGTGTTCCCTCTCTCGCTGGCTGTCTCTATCTCTGTCGAATAAATAAATAAAATCTTTAAAAAAAAAAAAAAGAAAGAAAGCCAAAGATCACAGTAAACACTGTTTTATGTGATTTGAGGCTAAACTAGTCAAGAAAGAAGGGGTTCCATTTTTCCAGTTTGTAAGATGATATTAGTGAACACTCCTCCAATATGGGAANAAGATCACAGTAAACACTGTTATGTGATTTGAGGCTAAACAGTCAAGAAAGAAGGGGTTCCATTTTTCCAGTTTGTAAGATGATATTAGTGAACACTCCTCCAATATGGGAAAAACCTTTACTCTTCTTTTTGGAACTCTCAAGTGTTTGACTTTTGTAGCACCTTGAGTTCCTCCTCTCTCCCTGGTCTGGCTGTCTCCTGCACCCAAACATTTAGATATTAAAATTCCTCAGGACTCAGTCTTAGCTCTTTATTTTTTCACCATACCCCCACCCCCGCCCAAGGTAATGTCATTCACTTTCAGAGCTTTGAAAACACTAAAGCTAATGACACCTAAATTTTTATGTTCTGTGGGAATTCACAGTGCCTGGATAGACAAAATCTGAATCGTATGTGCCTCCCTGGATGAGACTAATTGAAAAGCAAAGGAGGAGTGCCTAGAACACTGGGCCTCCTTTGAAGTTTCTTGGCTAAAAATAGCTGGATTCTTACAGCGGCTCAAGGCTCTCACCTAGGGAGTAAATGTTTAAATTTTGAAGAAAAACAGGCACCTGCGGTAGTCACGTACTTCACGGACTCCTTGCCTCCTCGTCCTTATCACATGCTGCCCCACATATTATCCTGACCACTAAAGTTACACCCTCCTTGCTTTGCGCTTGTACCTGATATATTGCTAAGACCCTAATAAAAGTAGAGACAAAGCTTGGCTCAGGGCCTTTTGCCACTACATCGTCTGGTCCCCAGGCCTATCCTTTCTCCTACTAAGGTGTCTGGGGTCATCTTTTCATTGGCCGTCTCAAGATTTGCTCACCAAACCTGACAACATTCAGCCCGGGGCTCCTCTGAGATCTGGATTTCTACATCTAAATGCTCAATTGATATCTTGACTTAAATATTCCATGGATATCTCAAGCGTAACCCATCCAAAAGGGAATATGAAATTTCCCCAAATTTTTCACTTACTGTACATTTTCCCTTAAACTGGCTCAATTAATTAACAATATCACATTTTACCCCAGAGTCTCTAGCAAAATAGTAGTAATAATAATAATAATAACAATAAAGTAAGATGCATCAACATCGGTAAATTCTGTCGATTCTAGCTCCAAAGTATATTTAAAATTGGTCCAATTATCTCCATTTCTACTGCCACCAATCTATTCAAAGACATCATTAATCCAATCTTCCAACTTCCATGTCCACCTTCTACCAATTCTTCTTACACTGTATAACAGCAAAAGTGATATTTTAAAAAAAATAGTGAACTTTATATCAATTTCCTATTTCAATCCTCCACCTGCTTCCCAAAACATTACAAATATAAGTCAAATTCATTGTCAAGACCAAGGAAGCACTCCATGATCTGACCCCTGTCTATCTTATCAAACTTTACTTTCTTCTTTGTTCACATTTCAACCACCCTAGCTTCCTTTCTCTCCTGAAACAAGTCGTCTAAGAGCCTAAAGCCAAGCTCCATCCTTTATCTAGAATACTTTATCATCTACTCTTAGCCAGCATAACTCCTCAACCAGAGCTCAGTCACGTCCTCTGAGATGTCACTCTAAAGTAGATCCAAAGACCCCTCCTACTTTATTCTTTTGCAGTTTATTTTATCCTTATAGCAATTATCACAATTATGTTGCTTTTATTTTTATTGTCTTGACCTCTCACTTACTCTTTTAAGCTTCCTTGATTTTATTGTTCATTGTGCTATCCCTAATCCCTGCCATGACACCCAGTACATTATAGGCATTTGATGATCCTGCACAAGTTTTATGTTTTGTTTCACTTAGGTTGGCCCCTGAAATATAAAGAATTCCTGATGATTATCAGAAAGTTCTGACTACTATTTCAGCAAAGGGGATGTCTAAAGGAAAGCAAGGAAAGAGTTTGCATCAGACAAACAAAACTGGAGCAAAAAAAAAAAAAAAGACTGAGATACAAGAAGAAATGATGAGCAAATAAAGAGGTAAAATAATAGGAACTCTAGATAAATACTGACCACATAAAAGAATGAAACAAAGAACTCAAAGAGATAAAGAATTAGAATACATGACAAATATATCAATTCCTCCATTAAATATAAAGGACATAATGATGATAAAAGAATCACCAAGAAACCTCAATTTAAGATATGTATGCAATCAATAATGTGATTTAAAATGTATAAACTTATAAAACAATAGGACTACAAGAAGTAAAAGCCAAATGTACAGTCGATGGGAGCACATATAAACTCAAGAAAGATATAAAGGAAAAAATGTTGACTTGATATGCATCAGAGCACCCAGCACCGCAAGTTAAATTCTTCTAAGAACAAGTAGAACAATTATAAAAGTTGAACCACATTCCATGCCATAAAGTAAGCATCAGTTAACATGAAAGTAATCATAAGGTATATGTTTTTTGACAACTATCTACAATCAAAATATAATTAGAAAATCCCTGTATGTTTGGACATTATGAAAACATATGTCAAAAGGAAATCAAGAGCGAAATTTAAAAATATACAGAGCTGACAACAATAAAAATACAACATATCAAATTTTGAAGTATGGCATAGAAAAGAAAATAAGTACATACATTTAAAAAGAATGATGAATGGCTTAAATGTAATGATTTCAGCATCCACCTCAGGAAATTATGGAAAGGGCAAAAAAAAAAAAAAAAAAAGGCAGAAAGAATGGAATATTAAAGGAAAAGAGCAAACATTGATGATGATGAAATAAAATAATAAATATAATACAGGAGACAAACAAAGCCAAAATTTGAAGACTAATATCATTTGAAAATATACAGATGAGAAGACTGATCAAAAAATAATAAAGAAGAAATAATTCATATCAGGAATAAAATAGGAGGGTGGGCATAAATAAGATCTTACAGATATTAAAAAGATACTCAGTGCATTTACAAACAACTTTATTTCAATAAATTGGGAATTCAGTAAAAACTATGCTAGAAAATTCCTAGAAAAATACAACATAAAAATTGACCAAAAGAAATAATAAACTGAGATAAAAATAACAAAACTGAAACAGTAACATAAAGCTTTCTCTAAAACAAACTACAGGCCCAACTTACTGTACTGGCAAGATTAAGAAAAAATTCATTTAAATCCTACAGACTTCCAGAGAACAGAAAAATAGGATAAACTCTAATTCATTGTAACAAACTGGTATTTACTTGATATCAAAACACAATAAGGATAGTATAAGAAGAGTAAATAAAATATAGTCCCATCTCATTTTGAATGTAGGTGCAAAAATCTTTCAGAAGTATTGGTAAATTGAACCAAGCAACTGGTAAAAAGGAACATTTATCACGATCAGTTGGGTGATAGCAGAAATGCAAGGTTAGTTTAACATCAGAAAAGCAGTGTAATTGGCCATTAATAGACAAAAAGGGAAAAAAAAACTCCACAAAAAGAAAAAAATAATTAGACCATTATATCCCAAATTCAGTTAAGTGCAGATAGAATTATTACACAGTGTATTTGCTTTTAATAACTTTCTTTTAACTATGGCACATAATCATTCTATTTTTCATTCATTCTATTTTTCATTTATTATAATATTAGATTTCCATTTCCAATACACTAATTTTAATTCTTAAAAAGTGATTGATTTTTAAAAATGGCAGTAAATTAAAAGAAAGATAGTCTTATCAGTGTACACAGATATGAGCAGTGTAACTGGCGATAAATTCTAACAATGCAAAGAGTGAGAGGAAAATAACTCCAAGTAGATGGGAAAATACATGAGGGCCTTAGGAAAGAGCTTAGCACATGGAGGAACTGAGAGCTAAGTCCAGTATGAATGAAGCTCTGAAGTGTTGGAAGATGAGGCAAAGGGCATCAATAGGGGAAAATAGAAATGAAAAAATAAAAATGTTTTGAAAGACTCTAATATAAAAGAGGTGGAGAAGCAAACGGCAGAAAACTGAGAAGGAATTAACAGGAAGGCAGAAGGAGAACCAGGATAGCGTTGCATCACTGCAGCCAGGGAAAAAGTGTTTGAAGAAGGGAATAATCAACTATGTCCAAAAATATCAACTGGATTCAACAACTGCATTTCATTCATATCCTCAGCAAGGGAAATGATCCTAAGGTTTCTGATGTATCTTGGGATTTTAGATGAATGAAAAAACCTTAGGAGCGCCTGCGTGGCTCAGTCGGTTAAGCATCTGCCTTCGGCTCAGGTCATGATCTCAGAGTCCTGTGATGGGATTCCTGCTAGGTTTGGCGGGGGGGGCCTCCTTCTCCCTCTCCCTGCCGATTCCCCTGCTTGTGCTCTGTCTCTCTCTCTCTGTCAAATAAATACATATTTTTTTAAAAAAAGAAACAAACAAACAAACAAACAGGACTTAGGCAGAAGTTTGGCCTTAATCTCTCCAGGGTTATGGCCCAATTTTTCAAAACTTATTTCTCTAAAGTGGATAATTTCTTCTTTTTTTCTTTTTTAATATTTTATTTATTTATTTGACAGAGAGGGAGAGAGAGCACAAGCAGAGGGAGGGGCAGAGGGAGAGCGAGAAGGAGCTCCCCACAAGCAAGAAGTTCAATGTTGGGTTCAATCCCAGGACGCTGGAATCATGACCTGAGCTGAAGGCAGATGCCCAACTGACTGAGCCATCCAGGTGCCCACATAATTTCTTATTTATAACTAATTATTCATGTTTTCCTTTGATGGCACATATACATTCCTTTACTAGATGTTTGATCGTGGCAAGTTATTTATGTCTGAAGTTTAGTTTCCTCCTCTGTCAAGTAGGGGAAATGATACCTACAGTACATAATTTTCGTCAAGCTTTAGGTTAAGTCCAACTACTGACTGGCATAAAGCAGATAAATGTCTTGGATTCTCAAAATGTTCCAGCAGAAATTCCTTATCTTACCACTGTGTCCCATTCCCTTTCCCTAAACGATCAGGAAAAACTGAGTCTAAGGATTTCTCCTTCAACATCACACACTTACTCATGGGACTACACAACCAATTCTGCATAGAATCAGTGTTTGACTACAAAGCAGTCTGTTGTGTGTCACAGAGTTCCAAAAATAACCAATGCTCAATAAAATACCTTAGGAAAAAAAAAATTAAGGCAAGTAGCTCACTTCTCCAAAAAGGCAGACAGATCCCTTAAAACAAACTCCAACTCCATGAAACTCATGAAATTCTATTTCCTAAGATTAACATTCAAGAGATGCTTGCCATGCCATAAACATTGTTTAGACTATTACAAGTATTTTAGCTTATTCTTTTTAGAATAAATCACATTTACAGAAGCACATTTATAGAAGGCTGGTAAAGACAATATCACGTGTAATAAATAGAATTATTGTTTTTGCTCCTGACAGTGAACACTTATTAAACACCTACTAGGCACTGGAGCTAATGGAAATGAATGTGAATTAATACATTTCTTCTCCAAAAACACATTTTTTAGTGACTTGATTTTTTTCTAGTATTTGTGGTAGGCAACGAAAACTGTAGGAAATTAAAAATCAATCAGTTATCAAATGTAATTTCTACAACAACAAATATTTTTTGATTATATGAACACACACACAATCCAACATGCACACATACATATACACATACACAAAAGAAAAGCATCTGAAATAGGCAACCTTCTATTATTCTAAATACATCCCCTGACTGAGACCTGGTATGCCAACCTGAAGCAAATTATTATAGCTTAACTATTAACTCCTAAAAATAGGAAGTTATAATGGAAACACTTGGAGGCTAAAGAGTGGGCAAAACTACTGTACCAATACTGGTCCAGCAATGAGACACATTTGTCCAGACTGCCATGCCATGGTAGGGTGGTGGTAAATGGCAGCCATCCCAGACTTGTACAGGCACCAACCTGGATTTCTGTTTGAATTTTTCCTTTTTATTGTAGTCTTTAAAATTTTTTCTTAATAAAGTCTCTTTCTTTGTTCCTTTGTCTTCTCTCCTCCCTGGCAAAATTCTCAGGTCAGATTGTTTACGTAAACTGTACCAAAAAAAAAAAAAAAAAAAAGGATGGAGGATGGCAGCATTTGCTGAAGCAGAACCTATGAGTAAAGACTGCTGAAGTGATCTGAAATGAAAATGCCAGAACTGTGACCCTTGGTAATTTTGCCCAGCCCTTGCTGAGTAATGTGAATGCACATTTCTTAATGCAACCTAGTAAGTTCTGATCATTTTCTGAAGTCTAACACTATTTTCCTTGAGCTTATGCTGGGGCTATCATATATTGCCATCTAAATTTATATTGTAAGTCAGCCGTTTGCTTTCTTATAATTAGGTGGGTTAGAATTTGTTCGTATTATCTATTAGATATCCTTAAGACTTTATTTTCTATAGTGCAATATTGTTAAATTAGTTTAAAAAATATCCTATTCAACCTACAGATTGCAAATAGCACAAATAGATAAATATAAAATTATTTTGAAATCACAAAGTGGAGAGAAGGGACTGAATAATCCAAAATGTACCTATATTTTAAATTCAGGTATAATTATCATAAAACCGACAGACATTAAGTGTTACGGTATGACAAATGGTACACTCACTTACATAACCCACAAGTCTATTATACTAAGAAATATTTCTATCATCCCAGAAAGTTCCCACATACCCCCTTCCACTCAATCTAGTGGTTCCCCACTAGAAAGAACCAATGTTCTTTTTTTTCCCCTTCTATTTTGTAAGTTAATTTTAATTTCAGTATCATTAACATACAGTGTTATATTAGTTTCAGGTATACAATATAGTGACTCAACAATTCAATACATTACTCAGTGCTCATCATGGTAAGTGTACTCTTTAACCACCATCACCTTCCCATCCCCCCCCCCACAGTAATCATCACTTTGTTCTCTATAGTTAAGGGTGTGTTTCTTGGGGAAACTGGTTGGCTCAGTTAACCATCTGACTCAATTCTGGCTCAGGTCATGATCTCAGGGTCATGAGATCCAGCTCTGAGTTGGGTTCTACACTCAGCGGGGAGTCTGCCTGAGATTCTCTCCCCCTCCCTTTGCCCCTCCTCCACTCTCTCTCTCTCTCTAAAATAAACCTTTAAAAAAAAAGAGTCTGTTTCTTGTTTTCTTCTTTCCTTTGTTTCTTAAATTCCACATATGAGTGAAATCATGTGATATTTGTCTTTCTCTGACTTATTCTGCTTATCATTATACTCTCTAGCTCCACTCACGTCATTGCAAATGGCAAGATTTCACTTTTTTTAATGGCTGAATAATATTCCTGTGTGTGTGTGTGTACATGTGCCTGCAGGCACGTGTGCATACCACTTCTTTATCCATTCATCTATTGATGGATACTTGGGCTGCTTCCATGATCTGGCTACCATAAATGCTGCTGCTATAAACATATAAACTTTGAATTAGTGTTTTGTATTTTTTGAATAAACACTCAGTAGAGTGAGTCCTAGACTGTAGGGTAGTTCTATTTTTGATTTTTTAAGGAACCTCCATACAGTTTTCCACAGTGGCTGCACCAGTTTGCACTCCCATGAACAGTGCATGAGGGTTCCTTTTTCTCCACATACTTGTCAACACTTGTTATTTCTTGTGGTTTTTATTTTATCCATTCTGACAAGTGTAAAGTGATACCTCATTGTAGCTTTGATATGCATTTCCTTGATTGTCAGTGAGGTTGAGCATCTATTCATGTGTCTGTTGTCATCTGGATGTCTTCTTTGGAGAAACATCTGTTCATGCCTCCTGCCCATTTTTTAATCAGATTATTTGTTTTTTGGGGTTTTCAGTTTTATATGTTTTTTATATATTTTAGATACTGACCCTTTATTAGATATGTCATCTGCAGATATCTTCTCCTATCCCACAGTTTGCCTTTTTATTTTGCTGATTGTTTCCTTTGTTGTGCAGAAGCTTTTAATTTTGATGTAGTCCCAATAGTTTATTTTTGCTTTTACTTCCCTTGCCTCAGGAGACATCTAGAAAAATGTTGCTGTGGCCAACATCAGAGAAAATATTTCCTGAGCTCTCTTCTCTAAGACTTTTATGTTTTCAGGTCTCACGTTTGGGTCCTTAATCCATTTTGAGTTTATTTTTGTGTATGGTGTAAGAAAGTGGTCCAGTTTCATTCTTCAGCATGTAGCTGTCCAGTTCTCCTAACACCATTTGTTGATGAGACTTTCTTTTTCCCACTGCATAGTCTTTCTCCTTTGTCATAGATTAGTTGGCCGTATAACTGTCGGTTTATTTCTGGGTTTATTATTCTGTTCTATTGATCTCTGTGTCTATTTCTGTGCCAGTACCATACTGTTTTGATTAATACAGATTTGTAATATAACTTGAAGTCTAGAATCGGGATGCCTCCAGTTTTGTTTTTGTTTTTCAGGATGGCTTTGGCTATTTGGGGCCTTTTGTGGTTCCATACAAATTTACAAATTTTAGGATTGTTTGGTCTAGCTCTGTGAAAAATTCTGTTGGTATTTTGATAGGGATTGCACTAAATATGTAAATTGCTTTAGGTAGTATAGACATTTTAACAATATTCATTCTTCTAATCCATGAACATGAAATGTTTTTCCATTTATTCGCATCATCTTCACCTTCTTTCATCAATGTTTTATAGTTTTCAGAGTAAAGGTCTTACACCTCTTTGGTTAACTTTATTCCTAGGCATTTTATTATTTTTGGTGCAATTATAAATGGGATTTTTTAAAAATTTCTTTTTGCTGCCTCATTATTAATGTATAGAAATGTAACATATTTCTGTATGTTGATTTTGTATTCTGCAATCTTACTGGATTCATTTATCAGTTCTAGTAGTTTTTTGGTAGAGTCTTTAGGGTTTTCTATATAGAGTATCATGTCATCTGCAAATAGTGGAAGTTTTTCTTCCTTACCAATTTGTATGCCTTTTATTTCTCTTTGTTGTCTGATTGCTTTCACTAGGACTTCCAGTTCCATGCTGACTAAAAGTGGTGCAGTGGACATCCTTGTCTTGTTTCTGACCTTAGGGGAAAAACTCTCAGATTTTCCTGATTGAGTATGATGTTACCTGTTGATTTTTCATAAATGTCCTTTATTATGTTGAAGTATGTTCCTTCTAAACCTACATTGTTGAGGGTTTTAATTATTAATGGGTATTGTATTTTGTCAAATGTTTTTTCTGTGTCTTTTGAAATGATCATTTGGTTATCCTTTCCCTTACTGATTTGATGTATCACATTGATTTAGAATATTGAACCATCCTTGCAACCCAGGAATAAATCCCACTTTATCATGGTGAATGAATTTTTTTAAATGTACTGTTGGATTCGGTTTGCTACTATTTTGTTGAGGATTTCTGTATCTATGTTCATCAGAGGTACTGGCCTATAGTTCTATCTCCCTCTCTCTCTCTCTCTCTTTGTGTGTGTGTGTGTGTGTGTGTGTGTGTGTGTGTGTGGTGTTTTTATCTGGTTTTGATATCATGGTAATGCTGGCCTCATAGAATAAATTTCAATGTTTTCCTTCCTCTTCTATTTTTTGAAATAGTTTGAGAAGAATAGGTATAAAGTCTTCCTTAAAAATTTGGTAGCATTCGCCTGTGAATCTGTTGGGTCCTGGACTTCTGTTTGTTGGGAGTTTTTTGGTTACTGATTCAATTTCATTGCTGCTAATCAATCTGTTCAAATTTTCTATTTCTTCTTTCTTTAATTTTGGTAGGTTATATGTATCTAGGAATTTATCCATTGCTTCTAGGTTGTCCCAATTTTTTGACATATAATTTTTTATAATATTCTCTTACAATTATTTGTATGTCTGTGGTGTTGGTTGTTATTTCTCCTCTTCCATTTGTTTGTCTCCTCTTTCATTTTGTTTATTTGAGCCTTTTTCTTTTGATGAGTCTCGCTAAAGGTTTATCAATTTTTAAAATTTATTCAAAGACCCAGCTCCTGGCTTCACTGATCTATTGTTTGTCTTTTTTTTTTTACTTTCTATATCATTTATTTCTGATCTAATATTTATTATTTCCTTTGTTCTGTTGGTTTTGGGGATTTTTGTTGTTGTTGTTATTGTTGTTCTTTTTCTAGCTCCTTTAGGTGTAAGGTTAGGCTGTTTATTGAGATTTCTCTTATTTCTTGGGGTAAGCCTGTATTGCTATAAACTTTTCCCTCTTAGAACCAGTTTTGCTGCATGCCAAAGATTTTGGACCATTGTGTTTTTATTTTAATTTGTTTCCATGTAATTTTTGATTTCTTCTTGATTTCTTGGTTGACCCATTCATTGTTTAGCAGCATCTATTTATCCTCCATGTATTTGCACTCTGTCCACATTTTTTCTTGTGGTTGATTTCTAGTTTTATATAGCACTGTGGTCAGAAAAGATACATTTTTTTTTACCTTGTCAAGACTTGTTTTGTGGCCTAATATGTGATCTATTCTGGAGAATGTTCCATATGTACTTGAAAAGAATGTGTGTTCTTTTGTTTTAGGATGGAATATTCTGAATATATCTGCTGGATCCACGTAGTCCAGTGTGTCATTCAAAGCCACTGTTTCCTTATTGATTTTGCTTTGATGATCGGTCCATCAATGTAAGTAGAGTGTTTAAGTCTCCTATTATTGTATTACTATTGATTAGTCCATTTATGCTTGTCATTAACTGTTTTTCTACTTGGGTGCTCTCATATTGGGTGCAAAAATATTTACAGTTGTTATATCTTCTTATTGGATTCTCCCCTTTATTTTTATATAGAGTCCTTCTTTGTCTCTTGTTGCAGTCTTCATTTTTTAAAGTCTGTGTTGTCTGATATAAGTAAGGATTACCACCCTGGATTTCTTCTGACAGCTACTGCATGATAAATATTTCTCTATCCCCTCACTCTCAATTTTCAGGTGTTTTTAGGTCTGAAATGAGTCTCTTGTAGGCAGCATATAGATGGATCTTATTTTGTTGTTGTCATTGTTTTTTTTATCCACTCTGTCACCCTATGTCTTTGGAGCATTTAGTCCACTTACTTTCAAAGTAATTATTGATACATATGTATTTACTGCCATTCTGTTACTCTTTTGTGATTGTTTTTATAGATTTTCTCTGATCATTTCTTCTCTTGCTCTCTTTCATGGTTTGCTGGCTTTCTTTAGTGATATACTTGAATTCACTTCTCTTTATTCTTTGCACATCAATTCCTGGTTTTTGATTTGTGGTTACCATTAGGTTTGTATATATCTTCTGCATATAGCAGTTTATATGAAGTTGATGGTTGCTTAAATTTGAACCCACTCTTTACTCCTCTACCTCATGCCCTGCCATGTTTTAGATATATGATGTCATATATTACTTTTTTTTTTTTTTTGCACTAATGTGTTATCTAGTAGTAACCATGGGATGAGGTAAGGTTATGGTCCTCCTACTCTGCCATCCTCCCTGGAAGTCTGGAAGTCCCTCATAATCACTATTCTGATATCTCTTGCCACAGATAAGTCTTGCTTATTCTAAAATTACACTAAAAAGTGTAAGTAAACACTTTTATGATTGACTTATTTTATTCAGAATAATGGTTTTCACAATAATCCATGTGTTTAACATGTATCAATAGTTCTTTCGCTTTATTTCCAAGTAGTATTTTATTGTATAAATTCAAATTAGTTAGCCATTCACTTGTAGATGAACATTTATGATATTTTCAGTTTGAGGCCACTAAAATAAAATTGGTATGAACATTCTTATGCAATTCTTATTTTTGTCAATGTATGTTTTTATTTCTCTTGGATAAATACCTAGAAGTTGAATTGCTCCATAGGGCAATTGTAACTTTAAAAAATACTGCCAGAGAGAGTCCAAGATGGTGGAGGAATAGGAGACCTTAGTTTCCTCTAGTCCCAGGAATTCAGCTAGCTAGCTATCAAATCATTCTGAATATCTGCAAACTCAACCCGAGATCAAAGAATAGCTGCAACTATAGGCATAGAAAAGCGACCACCTTCTGCAAGGAGGTGCAGAAAAGTGAATCTAAGGTCATACATGGGAAGACAGACTGGGGCGGGGGCCGGGGGAAGAGCCTCCGTCAGCCAGCTACCGGCAAGTAACAGAGCACAAAATCAGAACTTTTAGAAGTCTGCTCTGGTGAAGGATGTCACTCAAGCTGCTACACCAGGACAGATCCCTAGCTTGGGTAGTGTTGTCTCAGGATCCCTGGGGTCACAGGAAGACTGGGGGTGCCTGAGTGCTGCAGAGCTCCCAAGCATCAGATGGGGGAAGCCAGTTGCAAACAGTGAGCCCAGGAAGCCCAGGAGTGGGCTCTCAGCTCAGGGTTGCCATAAACCTTGAATCGAGGCATAGTTGGGCCACTGCTCTGAGCAGGGACGCAACAAGCAGTAGAACCGGAGAGACCCCCATCCTCCCTCAGGAGAAGAGGCCTGGGAGCATGCCACAGGAGGGTTTGGAGACTGCAGGGTTTGGAGACTCCAAACAGGGTCGCCTGCCTGAGATAGAAACACTCAGTCACAGGCCGGGTGAGCACAGAGTGCAGCCAGAGACCAGGGAGATAGCAGTGATTGACTGCTTTTCTCTGAGGGCACACTGAGGAGTGGGGTCCCAGAGCTGAAGAGATAGGGAGGCCACCACTTTCGTTCTCATCCTCTAAAGCTGTGTGGAAAGCCTTCAGGGAACAAAAGCCACAGAGAGAAAACTGGAGCAGATGACTTAGCCTGGCCCCTGGCAAGGGTGGTGCAACTCCACCTGGGGTAAAGACATTTGAAAATCGACGCGACAGCCCCCCTCCTCCAGAAGATCAACAAGAACATCCAGCCAAGACCAAGTTTACTGATCAGTGAGAACTGCAAAACTCCCACAATAGGGAAATACAACACACAGAACTCATGGCTTTTTCTCCATGATTCTTTAGTCTTTCAACTTTATTTTTTTTTATTTTACTTTTCCTTTTTTTTTTTAAATTTTTCCTCTTTCCTTTTTCAACCAATTTCTTATTTTATTAACTCCTTCTTAAAATCTTTTTTAATTTTCATTTTTACAGTTACCTTCTATCCTTTCATTGTATTGAATCTTATTTTTGTGTGTATATATATATGCATATATATGTGTGTGTGTGTGTGTGTAAGTTTTTCTTTCTTTGTAATTATGGGATGCAGTTTCTTCTAACATACCAAAATACACCCAAAATCTAGTTTAGGGCTCTGTTCTATTCACCCATCTGATATTCTTTTTTTGTTTGTTTTTGTTAAAGTCTTTCTTAATTTTCATCCTTACAGTTACATTCTAACCTTTCAATGTATTCAATTTTATTTTTGTATATATATAAGTTTTTCTTTCTTTACAATTTTGAGATGTAGTTTCCTCTAACAAACTGATTAAAATACACTCAGGAGATAGTGTATTGCTCTGTTCCATTCACCTGTCTATATCCCTTCCTTTTTGCTGTTGTTGTTTTTTTCCTTCTCTTTAATTTTTTCCTGTCTTTTAATTTCCATTTTTGCAGTTAAAGTCTATCCTTTCATTGTATTTAATTTTATTTTTGTAGATATGCAAGTTTTACTTTCTTTACAATTTTGGGATCTAGTTTTCTAAAAAACAGACCAAAATACACCAGAATCCAGTGTATTGCTCTATTCTGCTCACCTGTCTAATTATATTCTTCCCCCCCCTTCCCCAGCCCTGGTTTCAGGTCTCTTCTGATTTGTTTAGTGTATATTTCTCTGTGGTCATTGTGGCCATTTTAGTATTTTGCTCTCTCGCTCACCTATTCCTCTCTGGACACAATAACAAGACAGAAAACTCACCTCAAAAAAGAGAACAAGAGGCAGTACTGACTGCCAGGGACTTAATCAATACGGACATTAGTAAAATATCAGAACTAGAGTTCAAAATAATGATTATAAAGATACTAGGTGGGCTTGAAAAAAGCATAGAAGACACTAGAGAATCCCTTTCTGGAGAAATAAAAGAACTAAAATCTAACCAAATCGAAACCAAAAAGGCTATTAATAAGTTGCAATCTAAAATGGACTCTCCAACTGCTAGGATTTATGAGACAGGCAAGAGAATTAGTGATATAGAAGAAAAAATGATGGAGAATAAAGAAGCTGAGACAAAGAGAGAGAAACAACTACTGGATCACAAGGGGAGAATTTGAGAGATAAGTGATACCATAAAACAGAACAATATTAGAGTAACTGGGATTCCAGAAGAAGAGGAAAGAGAAAGGAGGGCAGAGGTGTATTAGAGCAAATTATAGCAGAAAACTTCCCTAATCTGGAGAAGGAAACAGGCATCAAAATCCAGGAGGTAAAGAGAACGCCCCCTCAAAATTGATAAAAATAGGCCAACACCCTGACATATATTACTGAAACTTACAAATCTCAGAGACAAGAAAAAATACTGAAAGCAGCTCGGGGGGTGGGGGGTGGGGGGGGTGGGAAGAGGTCTGTAACCTACAAGGGTAGAAACATTAGATTGGCAGAAGACCTATCGACAGAGACCTGTCAGGCCAGAAAGGACTGGCATGATATATTCAGGGTACTAAAGGAGAAAAATATGCATCCAAGAATAGTCTATCCAGCAAGGATGTCATTCAAAATAGAAGGAGTGATAAAAACCTTCCAGGAAAAACAGAAAATAAAAGAATTTGTGATCACCAAACCAGCCATACAAGAAATATTAAAAGAGGTCCTCTAAGCAAAGAGAGAGCCCCAAACTAACATAGACCAGAAAGTAACAGAGACAATATATAGTAACAGTCATGTTACACACAATACAATGGCACTAAATTCATAACTTTCAATGGTTACTCTGAATGTAAAAGGGCTAAATGCACCAATCAAAAGATACAGGTTATTAGATTGGATAAAAAAGCAAGACCCACCAATATGCTTTCTGCAGGAGACTCATTTTAGACCCAAAGACATCTCCAGATTTAAAGTGAGGGGGTAGAAAACCATTAATCATGCTAATGGACATCAAAAGAAAGCTGGGGTAGCAATCCTTCTGTCAGATAAATTAGATTTTAAACCAAAAACTATAATAAGAGATGAGGAACGACAGTATATCATAATTAAAGGGTCTATCCAACAAGAAGATCTAACGATTGTTAATATTTATGCCCCTAATATGGGAGAAGCCAATTATATAAGCCAATTGATAACAAAATCAAAGAAACACATCGATAATAATACAATAATAGTAGGGGATTTCAACACCCTACTGACAGCAATGAACAGATAATCTAAGCAGAAAATCAACAAGGAAATAAGGACTTTGAATGACACACTGGACCAGATGGATTTCATAGATATATTCAGAATAGATATATTCAGAACATTCCATCCCAAAAAAACAGAATACACATTCTTCTCAAGTGCACATGGAACATTCTCCAGAATGGATCACATCCTGGGTAACAAATCAGATCTGAACCTGTACCAAAAGACTGGGATCATTCCCTGCATATTTTCGGACAACAATGTTTTGAAACTGGAAGTTAATCACAAGAGGAAAAAGTTGGAGATAACTACATGGAAGCTAACCAGAAAATTAAAGAATTTAAAAAATTCATGGAAACAAATGAAAATGAAAACACAACTGTTCAAAATCTTTGGGATGCATCAAAGGAAGTCCTAAGAGGTAAGTATATAGCATCACAAACCTTTCTCAAGAAACAAGAAAGGTCTCAAATACACAATCTAACCTTACATCTAAAGGAGCTGGAGAAAGAACAGCAAATAAAGCCTAAGCCCAGCAGGAGAAGATTAGAGCAGAAATCAATGAAATAGAAACCAAAAGAATAACAGAACAGACCAACGAAACTAGGAGCTGGTTCTTTGAAAGAATTAATAAGATTGATAAACCCCTGGCCAGACTGATCAAAAAGAAAAAAGAAAGGACCCACATAAAAAAAATCATGAATAAAAGATGAGAGATTACAACCAACACCAAAGAAATGCACATACTTATAAGAACATATTTTGAGCAACTATATGCCAACAAATTAGGCAATCTGGAAGAAACAGTTGTATTTCTAGAATGAACCAGGAAGAAAGAGAAAACCTGAACAGACCCATAACCAGCAAGGAAATTGAAATAGTAATCAAAAATCTCCCAACAAACAAGAGCCAGGGCCGGAAGGCTTCCCAGGGGAATTCTACCACACATTTAAAGAATAATTAACACCTATTCTTCTGAAGATGTTTCAAAAAATCAAAATGGAAGGAAAACTTCCAAACTCCTCTTTCTATGAGACCAGCATGACCTTATTCCAAAAACCAGATAAAGACCCCACCAAAAAGGAGAATTACAGACCAATATCCCTGAAGAACATGGATGCAAAAATTCTCACCAAAATACTAACCAATAAGATCCAACAGTACATTAAAAGGATTATTTACCACAACCAAGTAGGATTTATTCATGGGCTGCAAGGGTGGTTCAACATCCACAAATCAACCAATGTGACATGCTACATAAATAAAAGACAGGACAAGAACCATATAATCCTTTCAGTAGATGCAGAAAAAGCATTTGACAAAGTCCAGGAAACTTTCTTGATTAAAACTCTTCACAGAGTGGGCATAGAGGGAACATACCTCAATATCATATAAACCATATATGAAAAGCCCACACTGAATATCATTCTCAATAGGGGAAAACTGAGAGCCTTTCCCCTAAGGTCAGGAACATGACAGGGATGCCCATTCTCACTACTGTTGTTCAGCGTAGTACTAAAGTTCTAGCCTCAGCAATCAGACTACAAAAAGAAATAAAAGGCATCTGAATCAGCAAAGAAGTCAGACTCTCACTCTTGCAGATGACATGATATTCTATGTGGAAAACCCAGAAGGCTCCACCCCAAAATTGCTAGAACTCATACAGGAACTCAGCAAAGTGGCAGGATATAAAATCAACGCACAGAAATCAACTGCATTTCTACACACCAACAATGAGACAGAAGAAAGAGAAATTAAGGAGTTGATCCCATTTACACTTGCACCCAGAAACATAAGATACCTAGGAAAAAGCCTAACCAAAGAGGAAAAGGACCCGTACTCTGAAAACTATAGAATATTCATGAAAGAAATTGAGAAAGACACAAAGAAATGGAAAAACGTTCCACGCTCATGGATTGGAAGAACAAATATTGTTAAAATGTCTATGCTACCTAGAGCAATCTACACATTCAACACAATGCCCATCAAAATACTATCAAATTTTTTCACAGAGCTGAAACAAATAATCCTAAAATTTGTATGAAACCAGAAAAGACCCCACATAGCCAAAGGAATGTTGAAAAAGAAAACCAAAACTGGTGGCAACACAATTCGGAACTTTAAGTTCTATTACAAAGCTGTAATCATCAAGACAGTATGGTACTGGCACAAAAAGAGACACATGGATCAACAAAACAGAATAGAGAACCCAGAAATTCACTCCTTAATTTTCTGCTTCTATGTCTATGTAGTGATACTTTATTTTAAGCAAAACATTATCAATGCCATATTATTGAAAGCAAGTTTTTTCCTTAATCTTTCGTTGAAGAGTGTTGAGTGTTATTCAGGCAGGAAATTCATTTGTGAATCAGTATGATTGTTAGTATAGGTCTATATTGTTTCTTATTCTAATTCACAAGTATCCCTATTCCTAATTTATAAATATGCAGTAGTCTACATTGAATGTCCATGGTGTTTAGCAAGGCTCCAGCTGGTTGCAGACTCTTTCTCAGAAATCTGTGACCTCCACAGTCTATGTTTATTTTCACAGCTCCCCAGCTTCTCCTGCATGCTCACAACTTAATATTTGGTGAACTACTTAAAAATTATTCCTTGAAAGATTTATTTCTTTGCATACCTCATTTCTCTGTGGTCCTTGGTTCTACAAATTCTAAACCATTTAGAAACACTGCACTCCAATTTTTGCCCCCTAAACTCCACAAAACCATCATACTCTGATTAAGCTCCAACTTTCTGCTTTAATCTGAAAACAGCCCCCAAGAAAAAGTAATGGTAATTATGGGGTGGGGTTCATTTTGTGTTTCCTTTCTCTCAGAGATCAGTTCTATGTTGCCTCTTGTTGAATGACTAAAATAACTGTTACGTATTGTGTCCAGTTAGATCAGTGTTTATAGTGCATGGGCTAGCCCAGTGCAAATTACTCTGTCATGCTACAGCAGGAGTCCCCCAAGATCTGTTATATATGAAAGTTAATATGCATTGTTAACACAAAACATAGATGCTAGCAAGGAAAAGGTCAAGACTTACATAAGGACTTCAAAGTTTTTAATAAAAATTCCATTTAAAAATCCCTACTTCTATAACAGTAAATTCCCTGGTTTCATCAATCCCAATGCATAACAAATTCTTTTGGCTCTGTACCTTTCAGCTAAGTGAATTTTCAAATATAATGTGAGCAACTTAAAAAAAATCCATTAGCACTTCAGAAGAGTTAAAATACACTATACATGTATACATTCTAAGTAAAGAAGCACACAAAATGTGACTTTTGGAAATCAGATACAAACTGACCTATACATGACATCTGACTTCACTTCTTTTCTTCCCTTGACAGAGTATATCATGTATGAAAAAAAAAATGTATGTATATAAATATTCAAAGTTGAAGGTGAATTTTCTGGACTCTTGAGCCTATATTGCTTAAACTAGATATATGCCAAGTTTTCCCTCACTGAGCTCAAGCTGTTTAACATCCTGCTTCTGTGTATAATCATCCCTAATCTTTACCACCTCTCTCTCCCTCCCGCTTTCTCTCTCTCTGTCTGTCTCTCTCTCTCTCTCTCTCTCTCTCACACACACACACACACACACACACACGAGGCCCTGTGAGGTCAGACCCATCAATACCATTGCCAAGGATGTAAATAGGCAATGAGCATAACACAATTTAAATTAGTACCACGCCCATTATCACTTTTTCACTATTCCATCATGGTTTAGTATCAGCTAGCTTTTACAATATGGTATGAAATGATATCAAATATGTTATGTTATATGATATAAATAGATATAAATATTAAAGCTGAGAAGATAAACAGTTTTACTAATTTAAATTTAAACTAATAAAAACCAGGATGATATCTAGATACAAATATGAAGACTATATGTATAGAAATGCATTTTTGTTGTTACAAGACGAATTCTGCTCCTCTACCCGCAAGCTTTGATAGTGGTGGCTGGTCAGTGTAGACATGGATGAAGGGAGCAAGAGTGGTTACAGAGATCATATAAAGCTTCCTAGACAGATAAAAAAAATATAAAACTGAATCATGTTAGAGGAGAAAATAGCTAAAATTCAAAAATTCTTTTACTAAGAAACGTTCACAAGAAGAAAGTAATAGACTAAAAGATGAGCAGAAGCAAAAGAGCAGCAGAGCAAGAAAGAGATCAGGAACAAGGAATTCCTTCATCCAGTTTAAAGTCCAAACAGCCCATGGGGGAGTAGACCTTTAAAGGTAAAATAGTGAACTAAACCTATTTGCATGGTTGAGGAAAAGGGCACAGTGTAAGGGTCTCCTTACCTTTCACATACAGTTAGCTCTAATGTAAAGCTGATCACCCAACTTCGAATTATCAGATTAAATCTTCTGTCTTTCCTTTCTCAGTCTCTTTATTTCAGGTAGTATGCCAAATATCCCACTCTAGTCCTTCGTCCTTGATCTACTTATGCAGCCCCAGGAGGGTAAACAAGTACAGGGCAATTAATACACACACACACACACACACACACACACATTGTGTAAAGTCAATTACATCTCAGCTAAGAGATAAATAAATTTTTTTAAAGTTTAAAAAAATAAAAAAAGATTGAGAAAACAAAGCATTAAAAACGTGAGGCTAAAAAAATTTAAATAATCTCTACTCACAGAGCAAGGAAGTGGCAAAGGCAGAATTTAGAACAAGGTCCCTCTGTTGCTCAAGGTTGTGCCCTTTCCACTACGCTTTATTCTCTTCCCTCTTCTGAATATTTCGGAAGGGGAGTAGGATCTCTGTGGGTGACCCTTTCAAAACCAAAGATGAGCTTATGTTTGTACGAACCGTACTAAATGACATGAGACAATGTCACATTTGTTATTTTGTAATAGCCTTTAGTCAAAAATAATGAGATTAGATGAAACATGAGGCTTACTTAAAAATGAGAATCAAATGAAATTGAAGATTTAATCATATCATCTCAACAAAATATCTAGTACTTTATCTAGTATCTGGTTCCTCTTTAGTAAGTATCCAAAATTCTATAAAGCTCTTGTAAAGTTACTAGTGAATCAAACATTGCCCCCAATTCACCCCTCTTAGAACCCATAGAGAGTTAAGATCCCTTAACATAGAAACAGGAAATATAAGAAACATAAAAGCATCAAAATCCAGAAGGATATTGTTTATCACTGCAAAGGCAGTATTGTCTCAGTGGTGCTATTGACCTGGTTTTGCATAGGGGGCCAGAATCTTGAGGGTAATATTCACCTGGAGTGGATCCAGGACTGATGTTGTTAGTCAGTATGTACTGTTATGGCAGTACTGATTGTTAAAATATTTAAATACTTCCATCCTGATTGGTAAATAGCAGCTGCAATAAGCAGTAACATGAATTAATAATATAAATTCCAGCACATGTGGTTATTTTAGAAATCAACACACACTGCAATTCCAGGACATTTTTTCCCAGATCAGACATTGCATAGAATGGAAGGCCTGCTCCAAAATCTTACCATTTATTACAAAGTTCAGGTAGTTGTATCTTGGTAAACATTTTGGGGTGGGTATTTTGAACTCCTTTATAAAATGGTCAGACAGGTGCAGCTACAAGAGGAGACAGGGAAGATTTGGGAAAAACCAAAGTTTTTTGTACATACAGATTCTAGAGACAGAAGGCATTTATATACCATGAAGGGCCACACGGGAAAGCACCAGGGTGGTCAGGAGACAGAAAATAGTTGTGAAGGGAGGGTTTAGACTTCTGTGGGTTAGGTTTCTGTGGGAAAGGCTGGGCCGGGCAGGGTTGACAGTTTAGGATTGGCTAATTGGAGTAATGTTTTCAGTGGGCTTTGGGTGATAAGGGTGGTCCCTAGTTGTCTGACACCTGAGCCTGGAAGGATTAAAGCAGAGAGATATTTCCTCCAAAGAAACCCAGGCCAGAGAGAGGAAGTGACTCTGGACTGGTTAGTTTGCATACAAAGACATGCATCTGGCTGGGTCCTTTCCTATCTCTAAGAATTGGTTAGCCCTGGGAGAGGCAGCCTCTCTCCAGCCAAAAAGATATTTTTTACAATATCAAAACATCATATTATACCAAAAACATTTTAAAATATTTACAATACAGGGGGAGAGAAGGCTTTGCAGCCAAACTGAGGAGAACCTACTTCTAAATCTCCACAAGAAATGGCTGCCCATAATCTTCCCGAGAAGAAGGAACCAAGCTCAGGTACTGAATGGGGAGTCTGCTGGGGCTGTTGTCAAAGACAGGTGGTACAGTGGGCTCTCCAGTGGAATTTTTAAAGACATTTGCAATTTTGACAACTCACTTCCTGGTGGGTAGTACCTTCCTTGTGAGTTGTGGAAGATCAAGTGACAGCCATCCAAAACACATTTAATAGTTGGAAGAACACATAACATAGGGAGTGGCAGTGAAGCCCTAGATGTCACAGTTAAATCTGCCTCTTACCATCTCCACCCCCCCCTTCCCATGCCTGCCACTGTCCTTTTCCCTAGGAACATTCCAAGCCTGCTTTTCTCCTGGCAAAATAAGCTCAGCCCCTTGGCCACCAGTAACTGCAGTTTGTACTCTGACCCCTTGTTTTCTCTTCACCTTCTATTATTGTCTCAATTAATAACTTGGAATCCATCAGTCACCACTTCACCTACTGGCACTAGCTTCCTCCTGATTCACCCACAGGATCTATAGCTGTCTCATGCTCTTCAGGGAAAGAAGAAGAAAAGCCCAAGATTCTGGCTCCAAAAACCCAGTATCACTAATCACCAGCCACTTCTTGCTTTTCCACTCCTTCTTCTCTCCTTCCCTCTGCTCATATTGTTTGAACATTGGTTATTTGACAAACCTAAAGGGGGAGGAAGGAGAATGAAACATGAGGGGTGGAGACTTGAAGAGCAAGATGGGGAGTTAAAGCTGTGATGGGGAGGCAGACTCCATGTGTCTGAGAGAATACCCAGTCACCACATAACTAGACAATTGAATGGGAAAATTACTGGAACAGATTGAAGCATGTCTCTGACAGGGACATCATTTAGCTAGGAACTGTATAAAGAAAAGATCGTATCAACAATTACAACTCCAAGATTACTTCTGGTGTGTTTGCCTTGTCTGAGTTGCCTCTCTAACCTCCATGTTCTTGTCTTTTTACCTTTGGCAAAAATTAGAGGAATATTTTCAACTCCACTGATGGTAGCAATTCATTTCTAATAAGAAATAATGTTGAAAATCTATTTGGTCATTTTTTCATGTGTCTGTTAGCCATTTGCATGTCTTTGGAGAAGTGTCTGTTCATATCTTCTGCCCATTTTTTATCAGGGAAACACAAATCAAAACCACAATGAGACACCACCTTACACCAGTTAGAATGGCAAAAATTGCCAAAACAGGAAACAACAAATGTTGGCAAGGATGTGGAGAAAGGGGAACCCTCTTACACTGTTGTGGGAATGCAAGCTGGTACAGCCACTCTGGAAAAGAGTATGGAGGTTCCTCATGATGTTAAAAATAGAGCTACCCTATGACCCAGCAATTGCACTATTAGGTATTTACCCAAAAGATACAGATGTAGTGAAAAGAAGGGGTACCTGCACCCCAATGTTTATAGCATCAATGTCCACAGTAGTGAAACTGTGGAAGGAGCTGAGATGCCCTTCAAGAGATGAATGGATAAAGAAGATGTAGCACATATATACAACGGAATATTACTCAGCCATCAGAAAGGCTGAATACACAATATTTGCATCGACATGGATGGAACTGAACATGGATTATGCTAGTGAAATAAGTCAAGAAGAGAAAGGCAATTACCATATGATTTCACTCATAGGTGGAACATAAGGAATAGCGTGGAGGACATTAGAAGATAGGGAGATGTACCATGAGAGACTCTGGACTCTAGGAAAAAAACAGAGGGTTTCAGAGGGGAGGGGAGGAGAGTGGGGGAATGGGGTACCCAGGTGATGGGTATTGAGGAGGGCTCGTGTTGTGATGAGCACTGGGTGTTACATGCAACTAATGAACTAATGAATCATTGAACACTGCATCAAAAACTAATGATGTACTATACAGTGGCTAACTGAACATAATTTTAAAAATAAATCTATGTGGTGAGCCACAGTGTTCTTGTAACTTGAAGACACTTTTGTCCCCTATCCAATAGCTTTGCTATTTCTAGTCCTTTCTTCTTTAATGTCAAAGCCCTAAAGCTCTGAGGGTGAAGATGCCAGAATCTTAATATACTTAATTTTCCCCTGCTGAAAGCAAAAACAGACCCTCCTACTGAAAGGAGCCTGGAAATATTTTTCTCCCTGATGAAAGCATGTATGCCGGGACAAAGGATTCAACGCTCTATTCCACCCTCAACCTCAATCTTTCTTTCTATTTCAGCCTGAGGACTGAGGCTTGAAGCTGCTGTCACTATCTTCTGACCAAAAAGGCAGACCAATGAGAAAGCACGGGTAACAAAACAGAAAGACAAGGGGGTCATGTATATTGAGCTGCTGAACCAATCAGGAAAAGCTACATACAGACTTCTTGTTATCAGAGATAATAAATTTTCTTTATCTTCAATACATTTTTTTCTGATGTGTTATCACTTGTAGATGAAGGTATTCAAATTTAATGTAATGCCCCTTGAAAGAACCCTACGCTGATCTGTGGCAAGGCAAAGCATCTTATTTCCATTCATTCTCAGCCACTAGACTCGCTGAATAGACCATGAATATGAGATAAAAATTACTCCTAATGAGTTGTGGAATTTGAAAGGATCATGGAAAACTGAAAGTGGAAGAGATCAAACATACCCTCTCTGCTACCTCATCCACATGCTTTCCTACCATGTTGTTCCTGGGAAACCATCTAGTTTATGTCCAAACTTTCTTAAGACAGAACTCATTACCTCATAAAACAGCTCAACTCTCCCCTTGCTGTCTTTATATTACTAAATTTTCTTACTAGACCATAGGGCAGCCCATTAGGAAGAGGAACTTGGTGATGTTGATTCTTTCTTAATGTACATTTGTACAATGCACTGGTCTACAATGAAACCATCTGAAGAAGATAACATATTGAATAATTTCATATTTTTCTTGTACTTTTACAAATCATTAACACATTTTTAATTGATTTAAAAGTAAAGAAAGTGAACCAAGAATAACATTATATTGTAAATAACACAGCTAACATATTTAATATTATTAGTAAAGCAGAATGCTGCACTTGTTAAAACCAAAAACAAATGAAGACCAGCCTTGAAAATTCCCCGAGCAGATAAAACCAGTTTAGTTATACAAAGAAAGTTTAATTTAGTTTATTTTGCAAGACTAAAATGACCTGGGTCATTTCTTGCTTATGTCTCAGAAATTACAAGCAAAATTTAAACTGTTTTCCAAGGTTGATATGGGGTAACCACTGACCATTTGCCTACCATTTGAGAAACTTCCAATATTATAACCGATCACTGTGAAGAATAAACAGTCACTGCCTCCTCCCTTTATAAGCTGCTTTATAACAATGTACTCCTGAGCTTCATTTTATGTTTTGGTTTGAGTGCTCCTAGTTTACGAACTTTTGGTATGAGAACAATAAACTTTTACTAATTACTACTTTGATGATTCATTGGTTTTATTTCTGTTAGTTCTGAGCTCTTGACATTTTATGGCATCAGAAGTGGGATCCAGAAAAGATCCCAAAATGACTCCAAGTTTGGTGAGCAAATAGGTGCTGGTGCCCACAGAGCCCAATGAGCTCACTGCTTACTCCCTAACCATGACATTTCAGAGTAAACCTCTCTTGGATCTGAGCCATTCTCTTCTCATTTTGAGCTCTCCGCCTTTACTGTGCACGCCTATATATTATTTGGTAAAGTTTCTTTGCAAATCACCCTATTATGTTCAAAAGTGGACAAGACATGTAATTCCCTATGTTTTGGAAGAGCTGTTGGAAAATAGTGCTCTTTATAGTTAAGATACCTTAGGGAATCTAAAGCAAAGACAGTCTATGGACCAGATCTTGTGCCTTTTTGGAAAATGGGTGAACTTTTAGAATTGTAGCAGCCACTATGGGGAATATTTAACTTAAATAAGTCCACTTTAAGGGGCACCTTTAGAAGAGAGGATTCCAAACCTCTCAGAGACAATAAAATGCATTCTTTGAGTGGAATGCAGAAGCTTCTAAAAGACAAAATGACTCCCAAAACAGCTCTAAAAGGATCCTTACAACACACAAATAAAAAATCTCTAGCAAAACTCTGTCCATCTGAGCAGGTAAACTTAACTCAGTTCATCTGCCAGAATCACAATGTGGATACAACTTTTGAGTTTTGTACTTGAGACATGACTAATTTTTTTTAAGTTTTTATTTAAATTCCAGTTAGCTAACATACAGTGTAATATTAGTTTCAGGTGTACAATATAGTGAATCAACACTTCCGTATAACACCTAGTGTTCATCACAGGAAGTGCACTCCTTAAATCCCCATCCCCCATCCCCCAACCACCTTCCTGCTAGTAACCATCAGTTTGTTCCCTATAGTTAAGAGTCCATTTCCTGGTTTGCCTCTCTTTTTTTTCCCCCTTTGCTTGTTTGTTTTGTCTCTTAAATTCCACATATGGGTGAAGTCATATGGTATTTGTCTCTTTCTGACTGACGTATTTCACTTAGCATAATACTCTCTAGTTCTGTCCATGTCATGGCAAATGACAAAATTTCATTCTTTTAATGGCTGAATAATATTCCATATATATATATATATTTTAAATATGTGCATATATATATGTATATGTATGTGTGTGTGTCTGTGTATACATATAGATATATGTATACACACACCACCTCTTCTTTATCCATTCATCAGTCAGTGGATACTTGGGCTGTTTCCATAATTTTGCTTTTGTAAATAATGTTGCTATAAACATCTGGGTGCATGTATCCCTCTGAATTAGTATTTTTGTATCCTTTGGATAAGTATCTAGTAGTGCGATTGCTGGATCACAGGATCATTCTATTTTTTAATTTTTGAGGAACCTCCATACTATTTTCTAGTATGGCTGCACCAGGTTTGCATTCCCATCAACAGTGCAAGAGGGTTCCCCTTTCTCCACATCCTTGCCAACATTTATTGTTTCTTTTGTTGTTGATTCTAGCTATCTGACAGATGTGAGGTGATATCTCATTGTAGTTTTGATATGCATCTCCCTGATGATTTACTCTTTTCATATATGTGTTGGCCATCTGTATGTCTTCTTTGGAAAAATGTCTATCCATGTCTTCTGGCCATTTCTTAATTGGATTATTCATTTTTGGGGTGTTCAGTTTGGTAAGTTTTTTTTTATATATTCCGGATACTAACACTTTACTAGGTATGTCATTTGCACATATCTTCTCCCATTTCGTCTTTTTGTTGTTTCCTTCACTGTTGCAGAAACTTTTTATTTTGATGAAGTCTCTATTAGTTCTATAATTTTGCCTTTGTTTCCCTTGCCTCAGGAGACATATCTGGAAAGAACTTACTATGCCCAATGTCAAAGAGGTTACTACCCGTGCTCTCCTCTAGAACTTTCATAGTTTCAGGTCTCACATTTAGGTCTTTAATCCATTTTGAATTTATTTTTGTGTATGGTGTAAGAAAGTGTTCCATTTCATTCTTTTGCACGTTGCTGTCCAGTTTTCCCAACACCGTTTGTTGAAGAGACTGTCTTTATCCCATTGGATATTCTTTCCTTCTTTGTCAAAGGTTAACTGATCAAACACTGCATCTTAATGAAAAATGTTACTTGAAAGAAGGTTTATACACCATGTAGTTTCAGTGAGTTAAGTGTACAGCTATTCCCATATGCTTCCACACATAAGTTTACAAACACATCTTATTGAAAGAAGATGTTAGTTGAAAGAAGGTTTATACACAGTGTAGTTACAATGATCGCTTAAATTTTTTAAACAAAAGCTATAATATCTCTGTTTGGGTCTGTTTGTATGTTTATGTATGTCTATGTATGTATGTTATAAGATATGTTACTTTCTCTACCTACAGATGATACTGCCAAAATTAGTTTGTAAAGAGTCCTATATAACTGGCCTAAAGAAAATTAAGTATTTACATAAATCAAGTATATATAGAAACTTACTCAAATATTTTTCAAGTTGATGTAATCTGGGATAATCCTGATAGATAAAAACTAATCTAAAGTTGTTTAACAAAAGTAGGCCTGTCTTCAAAATTTGTCAACAAGAAAAATAACTTCAGATGATAGTTAGCTGTTTGATGTCTAATCCAAGCATAGCTGTTAAAAGCAAGTAATTTAAATAAATATAAAATATAAAGAAGATAATAATGAATACTGAGTTTAACTAATTTATTCACTGAATATCTAAACCACTTCCAAGATTAATATTAAATGCTAAAGTAAGTTTATTTTTTAACATTTTTTAAAGAGAGACAAATTATATTTGTGTTTATTAATAAACATGTTTTGTGCCACACTGAAAAATTTTTCTATGAGGAAGAATATATCTATAGAAACTATGAAATGAAATTTACTACAGTGTGCTAATATATAATATATATGCTAATATATGATAGTTTACAATTGTTAGCTTCCCAGTTTTCACTGGAAAACAAAGATTACTAATAGTTAAAATTTATAATCAATATGTAAAAATAAAACTAGAAATAATGATGAAAGGAAGTGACTGTATATGAAAAATAGGTAAGAAAATTGTAAACTGTTTGGATAAGGAAAGACATGAAAGACGTGTGTTTTTGAGTTTTGAGATTTTTTAATTTTGGTTTGCTTTGGTTTTGGTAAGGGAAAAAAGAAAGTAATTTTGTCCTAAAGTAAAATGATTGTTTTGGAATAAGAAAGGAAAAAGATGAGACAAATCTAAATGAATATAAAAATGGTAAGTTTGCGGAAAAGGAATCTTGAGAGAGGAATTTTATGTATAGCCAAGCTAAGATTGGAATCAATTTATTATGTTAAAAAGAAAGAAATTTTAATATCAAAAGCACACTGGTGCAAAATTAGAATTTGATTTTTCTCTCTGTTAAAAGGACAGCATTTTTTTAGATTACTGTTCCAACTCTCAAGAGATTGTAAACAAAGGTTTTTCTTTACTTTTAATGTAACTGCACAGAAAACAAAGATTCTATGTCTTAGAAAAATACTGAGTCTTTCTATTAAAGAGCGAAGGGTTTTTTTGACAACTATATTACTCTCTATACTTGTTTTTGAAATCTTTTAATTGTCTTTGGTTGAATGGATAATTAAGTACTGTCTCACAGAAACCTATGATCCTAATTTGATCAAATGCTTTAAATCTTTTGACATTTTTAACAAATTTCCCCAAATTAAATTCTGAATGAAAAAAAATAAATGTTTATTTGTTTAGGCGTTTTTGATATGTTAAATTGCATGAAATATACTGTTGATTAAAAAGTCAAGTTTAAACTTCTTAGAACCATTTATATGGATATATAACATTAAAATAAATAATTCAGAAATTATATGAAATTTCTAAAAATATATGTTTTAGTATGTTATCAGTCATAATTTTCCAATATAGGTCAGAAATAACCAAATTTACTTGTCAATTGCATCTTTGTGTGTGTGTGTGTATATGTGTGAACTATTAGCAGACCTTTAACCAAGGTTATTTTTAAGTCTCTGGTAATTTACAGACACTCTGTTTTATTCTGGTACTTTTGCAAAAATGTTCCTGCAAAAAGTGCTTCATTTTCAAAGAGATTCATGGAGAAGACCCTTGCAAACACTCTGAAATGCCAGGTTTCTGATAACTTTAGGATCCATGACACTGAACTGGGTAAGAATTTCTAAGACTCTAATGGAAAACTGATTGATTAATAAAGCTGCTAACCCAAACTGAAGCAAAACAAGAAGTAATTACATAACAGTGAATGAACTGATGAAGATGATTATAATTTTTATGACTTCATTTAAAACACTGCTGGTTCTTTAATGTTTTATTTTCCACATTTAAAGGGCCCCTTTCTCGCCTGTCTTTTAAGCTATCTATAACTTAGAGCGATTTGGTAAAGTGTATCTTTGCAACAAAAGTTGAAACATTTTTCTTTTTCTCCCTACTTGATCCCTTCAGAATTCAGAAACTTTTATTAAATGTTCTTATCTCTTATGACAATATATATATTTGCATAAATTCAATACGAATCTGATCTCCTTGTAATAGGACACAATTGGACAAGTCCTTGTCTTGGCATCCTAACCTTGAGAGGCTTAGGAAAGTCCAATCTGAGATTACTTAGGAAAAATTCCCACAGAGCAGATTTTAAAAAGCCTGTAAGGTCATTCACTGCTCTTGCTGCACTTATATAAATAATTGGACCAAATTTATTGAAAATAGATTTAGTTTGTAAACAAATCAGTCTTTTTTTTTAATAGAAATGGGAATCGCTGTAGAGAAAAAAAATTGTATTTCAGAAATACAACTTTGTGGATATCAGATTCTAATGCTATTGTCTTTGAGGTTTTGTTTTCACCTGTAAGCTAGATTGGATCCTTAATTCCTCTACTTTCCCCCAATATTTGGCTAGAATTCTCCAAACTAACACTTCTAATTTTCTCCCATTCTTATGACTTGGAATCACTGTGGAACTAAAATTACCCTTTTCCCAAAGCCACACGAGTAAAAGCCGGACAACTTAATAAAAACCTAAGATAAATCACCACAGTAGTTCACAATCTTCATGCCTGTTGCTATATGGCCACTCAGAAAGCTCACCAGAGACATTCAAACTACAACTCAGGAATGTCTGTCAGACTGCCACTGCCCAACCCCAGTCCATCTGAAGATGTTTTGAACCCAATGTCCAGAAATCTTCTCAACTGGCTTTTCCCCAAGCTCAGAAACCGAATTTATAATTTGCTTGAACTATCAACTTTTTTTCTTTTGTTTCCAGAGAAATGCTTCTAATTAAATTACCTGATTGTTCACATCATATGGAGCTGACCTGCAACCTCTCCTCTCAAAGTAAAACATACTCATATTCATCCTGTCCTAAGTAGTCATGACAATATGTGATTGCTAATACATCATCCTGTACATATGTAAAAAAACTTTTAAAAATTATAACCCATTTGAGTTATTTAACTGATTGATCTTGACTCAGGGTAATCTCTTTTCCAGGGAATTTGTCAATCCTTGGTTATTGTTCTCTGTATAGTCATACTAACCTCTCTACTGCACTGTGTACTCTTGAGGGTTTTAAATGCTTGTGATAGCCACTCATATGCCAAACAGTATCCATCAGGATCCCACAACTGGATGAAATCAATAATAACCACATAAATGATGAAGATGGTGACTACATGGCCCTCTAGCCTAAAGACTCAACTAATGGAAAGAGGAAATATGTGTTCTTCAGCCTGATTACATCAACAGTGATAAATGAAAATAAGGCTATACTGGTTGGTCACACTCTCAGCCTGCTGAGAGAATAACCAAAGGGCGGGGCAGGGGGAGGGGAACTGTTAAAATAAAAAACAAATGAAAACTTTTAAAACTCCCTGAGTGGACAAAACCAGTGTAATCATATAAACAAAGCTTAATTTACCTTATTTTGCAAGACTAACTTAATCTGGGTCACTTCTTGTTTATGTCTCTGAAATCATAAACAAAACTTAAACTGTTTCCCCCAAGGTTAATATGAAATAACCACTGACCAACTGCCTATCATTTAAGAAAATTCTAACATAACCAATATCTATATATCAATATCTAATACAGCCAGTCACTGTAAAGAGTAAACAGTCACTGCCTTCTCACTGTAAAAGCTGCTTTATAACAATCTGCCCCGAGCCTCATTCCATGTTTTGGTTTGAGGGCTCCTACTTCATGAATTATCTTTTTAGTGTGTACACAATAAATTCTTACTGATTACTACTTCAGTGATACGTTGGTTTTACTTTGGTTATTTCTAAACTTTTGACACACTCAAATTATTAATTAATGGTATATTAACAAAGAAGATAAAAAGTAAACAAAAATAATTTATAAAAGGTAAAAAAACCACTATGAAGGACTTGAAGACAGAAAGCTATAAAAACGTCAAGGAAAAAAGCTACAGGAAAAAAGTGACTACGTATTTTAAAATGTATATAACTAATGTAATATCAAACATAAGTATTTGTCTAAGTGTTTTTTCAGAACCTGGCTTTATCCAGCAATTTATGGTCTTAAAGGATTCACGCATTTATTTATTTTTCAAATGTTCTCCATTTTATTTTGACTCTTAAAATAATCAGAAGTTCAAAATAAAATTCACTGAAGGAATTTCCTTAGTCATGTATTTTATTCTGATGCTTGCTCAAAAGGCCATTAAGATGTGTTCAGTGATCAATGGGCTGATCTGGAATTTCTTGTGTGCCTATAATGTCATATTGAGATACTGCATTATTCCAAGATTCCAAAAATTTGTAGCAAAATTTAACAGAACTATTCCACTGTTAGTCCATCAAGTGTGAGATTGCAAAACTGCAGTATATCTTTAGGCCATAGACATGAACCATACTGTATGAAAATAGAAAACAAGCTTAAGAATTGTATAGTATAGTCTTTGATCTTACAAAAAGCATCTGTCTGCTGGAGCAAAGCTGAATCCTGCACACCCCAAAGCCCTATACTTATTTAGTGCTCTCTCGATCTTCTAAGACACGTGAACCCATCTTTTAAGTCAGGAATAAGATTGTGTCATTCTACTATAAAATTATCTTCAAAATACACATTGTGAATTACCTCTTTTGGCAAAGCAATAGACAAGATAACATGTATTACATTTTTCTTTGATTCTCTGCATTTTATACAAAAATCCAGTTGAATGGGTGGAGCAAACAACATATTCAAGGTCATGTATCTTTAATGAAAGTTTATTTTCTCAAACAAGTTATACATGTAAACAAAGGCTTAGAATTCCACCAGTGTCCAGTTAAGTGCCACACAGTATATTAAGCCATCTGGTTTTCTTTACATTTTTAGGGCTAAAATATCAAAACTAAAATTTGCCCCTAGTGTCCTCAAATTGCAAACCACCAATTACCAGGCTAAGGTTTGGTGTGTCTACAATTTGTTTTATGATTTCACAGTTCATTTGAACAGAAGCGTACTGATTTGTCGCGAATTGTGTTAAGTTAGCTTAAAATTTCCAAAAGTTCATCTTTGAAGTTCCATTGTAACATGATATATTTTTGAACATTTCATTTCCAGGATGATCCCTGGAAAACATAAAGTGGAATGCTAAGTGCTATCTGGTATGTATTTTTTGTTTGTTTTGTTGATCATACTAGGAAAACAAAAAGGTTAATTGTGGCTAAGTACTGACCAAACCAACTTTAAAAAAATGTCACCTCCAGGAACATCACTTCTTTTCTTCTAATCACTTCTGATCACTTCTTTATATCCTAATCTGAAAGTCAAATGAGCATTTCCAGGCAAAAGAAATAAGAGCTTGGGTGTGCCAGTGGGTTTATTTTTAATTGGAAAAGGAACTTCTCTTTCTTAAAAGTCAGGTAATGATTTCAATGTGTTTCTAAGCAAGACCTGAATAAAATATTAGACAATCATGCTCAAAAGCTATTAGTGGTTTTCTAATCAAATACAAAGGGAGGCAGTTCTGAAAGTAATTGGAGTTTTCTTTATTTGTAGCTGTAGAACTTGCGGGAAATTTAGCAATAATACCATTTTTGAAATTTTCATCAGGCAAAGCATTGAGTGTCAAGTTCTTTATATGTAAATAGGGGAAATATCCCCATGTATTAGCTGGTAAATATAATACATTGAAAGTTCTATGGAACTAAATATACAGTATTCATAGGATAAAATCTATACCTGCAGCAGGGAGAGAAATGCCTTTTTACTGTTTTACTTTTCAACTACGAATAATGGCCTGTGATATCCCACGGCAGGATCTTGTAATCATTTTTATATTTTTGAAGTCTAACTTGAAGGGTAGAATCTAATATGTTCTTAGACAAAGAGTTTTTAATTGAATTAAATGAATCTATGCATCTTTAACTCTGATCAAAAGCCTTTGTTAACCACATAATTTGCCCATCCACAATATATTATGAATGCTTGCATAGGAAATGATTAAGTATGGAGAAATAGATAACTTTTATTTAGAAAAAGAGTTGTCTGACAAGCTTTCTAGAAAGCAAAAACAATTGAACTATGTTGTGTAAGGATGAATTGCTCTGGTTTCCTCCTCTGAACACTTTAGCATTAAATGCAGAATTTTTTTTAAAGATTTTATTTATTTATTTGACAGAGAAAGAGACATCCAGCGAGAGAGGGAACACAAGCAGGGGGAGTGGGAGAGGAAGAAGCAGGCTTGTAGCAGAAGAGCCTGATGTGGGGCTCGATCCCAGAGCAACGGGATCACGCCCTGAGCCAAAGGCAGACGCTTAATGACTGTGCCACCCAGGCACCTCTAAATGCAGAATTTTCTTGGGAATGGTGGGTGCATGGTGTATTGGGTTCATGTTTTTAGTTGATAACTTTTGACAGCTGTGTTAAGCTTCAGGATTGAGGAAGAGAATCAAAGTGCCAAAATATAGAATATTTCAACGATTTTACCCCCAAAAGAAAAGCTCTTTCAAGAATATAAATCTTACTGTGCTATCAAACTGTAGATTTTGCATGGTGGAGCTTCAATTAAGAAATGAGGATTTATATGCAATTAGCATACAAAAACGCCATTTCAGAAACATTTAAATGGCGACAAAAGAATTGCTTCCCCACTGCATCTTTAAAAGGGCACGGACACAATATTTCTTGTCCTGCTGATAGTCATTTTTTTCTTACCGCTATTCATCTATTCTCCACTTTTGAAGACTATCTTTTTTTTTTTTTAGGAAAGCATATATGAAATATTAAAATAAATCCTAATCACTTGACTGGGAGACAAATTATAATGACTATGATTTTATATATCATAAACATAATCTAAAAAATAAGAACTTGTTACATTTTCAATACATGGTGATGTTGTATTTTTCGACACTAGCAAGATGCATTAAAATACATTCTCCTTAAGAGATTCCAAATTCACTGCCAGACACTTATGTTTTCACTTAAGTTTTAAAGTCAGAGTCGAAGACAGTGCTCCGTGTAAAAATGAAAAGTAAATTCCACGGTTAGAAAGTCTAGTGGCTGTGAGCTCTTGTTCCATGGGACTTGAGATTGGACAAACTAATAGCCTGCTGATTCAACCTCTGTGAGTGACAGACTAGTTAAAACTTAAAAAAAAGTAAAAGTAAAAGTATATTGGGCCTGAGCTACCAAGCAAGAGTCTTACTAACAGATGTAAAATAAGTATAAATCTTTCAGATTTTCAATGTAGAGATTTTTTTAAAGCCTATAAAGAGAATATTATTAGTCTGTCTGTTCATCTATTAAAATAAGATAGAGTCTAGAGCTCTCCTCCTCTTCTGGCTAAGAAGAGTAAGAGAATCAACATTATATAAGGCAGTGCTTCAGATCTTTAATCTCTGAACAATTCTTCATTCATCATCATGCCAGCCACTCAGTAAATGGTAAGATTATATCTAAATTTCAGGGTCTCAGAGGTAATTTAATTAAGTGCCTAATTTTATAGTTGAGTAAAGGGAATCAATATAGTCACTCAGCTATTTGGTGGTATAGCCACTAGTAGAATTCAAATCTTCTAATTCTCTACCAACAGTTTTTGGGGTTTGTTTTTCTCTCCTCCATCATACTTAACAGTAACATTGTTTTATAAACCAAAGTCAGTGTCTTTGAACATGTTTGAAGACATGGTGAGAAACAGATTTTACATCATTACCACACACACACACACATACACACACACACGCACGCACACAGAAAGGACATAAAATTTTCTTTTTTAGTATATGTGCCGCTGAAGCGAGCATGACATAAAATTTTCTTGAAACAATACTTACTACATATGATGCACCAAGGGATTTGTGGTTTCTTTCTTTTATATGCTAATCTATTTATTTTTAAATGGTCATCAAGATCTAGTAAAATAATAATTGCACTATTTACTAAGAAGTAAATGGCATACACTTTGAAACAATAACTATAGTCTAACCTTCCTGTGTTGTTTCTTTAGAACTTTAATTGCAACTTGAAGAATTTATGCCAACAACAAATAGGTAACAGAATGGGGCACATGCCCCCTGGAAGGAGGAGGATCCTAAGAAAAAATGATTGTGCTAATTTTACTCATTATGCATGCTTTCCTCATATCAATATTCACCCAATCCTGCTTGTTTGAGTAACACTCTAGCCCTTCCAGTCAGGAAGAGGATGATCTAAAGAAGCAGCTTTATTTTCCTATAACTGCTTCCACCTTCTCAGCTTCCTTTTCCTGGGCAAAAACAGTCTCATTCCAACCACATATTACAGAAATGTCAAAAAATCAGAGTAGTTCTCACTATACTTTTCCTCTCACAAGTAATCAAGTTTCCCAAATTCTGCTGGATAATTCCATGTTAACAATCCTTAAATAAATGCTCATGTCTTTCTTTTAGTTCAGTGCGCCCCATTTCATGGATCATGGGCAAGCCATTCTTCTATCCAATTCCTCTCTCAAAACATGTGATAGGGAGTCCTGTGAAATATTTAAAAGTCCTTTGACTCTGTCTTGGTAGTCGCTTGCCACCTCTGCACCCCATCCTCCTCCATCTATCTCCTCTGAACTTTCAAATTCTCTGTCACTCTCCCACTCTTACTCTCTCTGTCTCATACACACGCACATCCCCACAGGGATACATATCTGAATTTGGGGATTAGCATGTGCAAACTGACTTGACTCTTAGGGTAATACAGATATGTATCCACCCCCCACTGTCACACACCCTTATCTGCGATACCTCTGTGAACACACATATAGGCCCTCACAACTACCACAAGCCGGTCCAAAGACCAAGTGACTTCTGAATAGTTCTATGATTTCGTTCACTTGTTTTGAACCAAAGCTGAAGCAAAACCTAATATGAGAGAGAGGGAGAGGAGACATTCTTCTGGTTTAAGATGATACAGAATGGGCATACTGGCTTTGCCTCTTATCTGCTTTCCACCCATGACCCTCCCATCCACCAGCACTACAAGGCAGTCCCATCTCAGAATAATTTAAAAACCTGAAGTCTCTTTCCCAATGCTCTCAGAGGCTACTAGAAATTTATGTATATAAAAATATATCCTATGAATAATAATACAATTATTTTATTATAAAATAATTTGAATAATAATCCAAATCTGATCATCTGAATGATCATCTGAATTGGGAATGGAAAGGAGAGAATGAAAGAAGAGGAAACAAAAGAGGAAATAAAAGGAAATGAGATCCCTACTAGGTGTTGGGTAACAGCTGAATAAGCTAAGAACAAAGCGATACTAAAGTTTTCATCACAACTTTTACTGACTATTCTCTCTGTGTTCATGTTCATATCAGTTTGTTTTTGGTAGCAGTTACGTAAGTGGTGAAAGGGCCTTCAGAAAAATAGTACTTGAGTATGACAATCACTATGGTTAAGCTGTCTCTACATCCCTGAAGCATTAATGAGTCCTCAAAAAGAACAAAACAAATTAAGAGGAAAATTAAAAAAAAAAAAAAACACATTGGACCATGGTGCTCCTTGCAAACAAGGGATCCTTTACTTCTGAGCTAAAAGTATTTTTCAACCAGTAAAGGAGTAGACTGGTATGAGGACTCTCTGCTCTGTGGAGCAGTTATAGGAATGGGAGGCGTTGCCATCCAGACCTCTGAATGGTCAGAGAAAAATTCTGCTTCTCCACATTTCACCCACTGAATCTACATCACATGAAACTATAAAATAAAAGCCAGAGGTCTTGAAACTCATCCAGATGATCAACCCAGTAATCCTGATTATAGGTACTCTAAACTTAAAGTAGCACAGCCACCAGAGCTTCCTCCCTAGAGTAGAAAGAACCCATCCTAATGTAGGTGAACAGTTCTTAGCAAAGACTTAGCACTGCAGTGAAAGCTGCATAAGCAAAGGTGTGGACAAAAAGGTCTCCTGAAAATGTTCTTCTTTCTTTTATGAGTAAATGTGATGGAAATGTGTGAGGCAACTTATGTTGTCAGACCATTACCAGGACAGGTTCTTCTTATTGAATGTGGAGTGAAAGGTTAAACAATGAGAAATTTGGCAAGTCTTCTTGGCCAATCTTTTTCAACAATCTATTTCAGGAGGCCTTTACTTGTCCGNGTTCTGCTTTCAGCCTCACCACTTGTCTGAGGGTGATGAGGCACAATTGTGACAAGTTAGATAAGGTTCCTGTCTGCACGTTCCTCAAATTCAACTAAGGTAAAACAAACAAACAAACAAACAAACAAACAAACAAAAAAACCAGGAACAATAATGTCTGTCGATCCAAAGTGCTACAAATAAGTGACACAGAGGCAGCTGTGCCCAGGCAGCAGAGATTTAATTTAGAACTAGGAGTACTTGGAGAAATGTTGAACAGTCTCCCAGAATCATAAATTGTTTTCTCTAGAATGATCCAGCAAAATAATTTGAGCTCTTAACTATGGCTTCGTTCGTCCCCTTACCCAGCAGAGTAAGTGCTTTGGGTATGTTACAACTGCAAATTGGCATATGGGCATGTGTTACGTGCCCTTAAAAACTTATAAATATCAGAATCACTTCCACAAGACCAACTACATTTTAAAGCCAAAGCTTTTATGCAAACATTTCAGAATGTGTGTATTTAGTGTAGCAAACATAATGCAGTCACTTCATTTGAGAACAGCAATGTAATTTCCCCCCTTTAAAATGTATGCTTTATGCATAGACAGTTCACATGAATGTTCATGGAACGTCTGGTTCCTGAGCAACGGCTTATTGAAGAATAGGCAATTGGGGTCTCATCACTTGTGGAATTTGTGGCTAAATCAAAAACTCCTTAGCTGAGCAATAGTCTCTGTTCCATAGAGGTAGTATAATATCACAGATGCAGCTTAGCAACTATTCAGCAATTGTCCTCATGCTGGTCTCCAGGACAAAAATTCATTTTCCATAGGTATGACAGCATCATGGTAAAACATGAAGATGCGTATTCATGCACAGTAAACTTAAGGATTTTCTTTCTTACTTAGTTGTTGTGTCATCAACTGTGAGATGGACTTCTCTTAAACAGAATGAAAGTTAGAGGCACTGATGCAATTTATCTGAAAAGTAGGCCTGGGAGTTCCAACTACAGAGGTCTCAACTTTTTTACTCAATATTTGATGTATTTAAATGATAAAAAATTCCATGAATCATTTTCACAGTTAATCTTTAAAACCAATGGAGAAAATTTAGTTTACCAGGACTCATTTTAGAAAGAAGTCCGTATTTGTTGAAATAAATAGCTTGATCACTAATTAGACTGAAGGTGATACTCCAAGGCATGTTCAGATAATGAAAGATGCACATGTCTGGGATGGGAATTCATGGTTGAGACTGGAGAGAGGAAGAAGGTAAACAAAGAAGAAAAGAAAAAAAATGGAGAGGACAGACAAAAAAGCAAATGAGGTGGTATATTTCAGCATAGCAATGAATGACCATGTCATTTTTTAAGTAAACTTGACAAATTTATAAAAGATTTGGTATGAGTGGGTTTCTTTTTGAAACCAGTTGCAAAGTAGAATTCTATTCTTATACTGATTTTGAGCAAAATATAAATGCTAAGTCTAGATCAGTAGCTGATATATGAAATGTGGTACACGATATGATGAATTGACTCCATGTCTAGGAAACCATCAGGAATATTTTACCACACTTGGAATCCTAAAAAATTAGAGCTCGTGTCTTATACAAAAAAAAAAAAAAAAAAATAAATCAAGATAAATTTAAGAACTCAATACAAAAAAATTACTCCAATAAAAACTGACAAGAAATTAAGGAAATATTTTCTGATCACTAGACGGAAAGAAAATACCTAACAAAATGAGGCAAAATTAATGATCATTATTAAGATGCTTGAACTACATTAACATTTCAAAAGTATTTTTAGATAGAGTTGGGAAGATGGTGGAGGAGTAGGGGACCCCTTTTTCAGCTGGTCCCCTGAGTCGAGTTGGATAGGTACAAGAGCAGCCTGAACATCCACGAAATCACCCTGAGACACAGGAAGATACATCTGGATCTCTACAAATGAACATCTCAAGCACTGAGTATTGAGGTACTACGAAGCAGGGAGCCGTGAAACCGCGCACAGATATTGGAAGATAAATGGAAGGGGGAGGGAGCCGCCGCGTTGGGCGCCGGGAAGCGATAGCCACCTGCACAGGGGAGGGGGCGGACTCACGGACAGCAGCTGCAAGAAAACAGACTGTGACCGTGAGCGGGGAGCGCGCGATACCAGACATCTCACGGAACTCCGGTGAGCTCACTGGATCCAGACTGAGACCGGGAGCTCCGGGGGGGTGGGGGGGCTGGTGGCTGGCGGCGTTAGAAACACAAAGGACAGAGATGCGCCAGCCCTGAAAGTGAGGGCTGGGACGCCGGGTGTGGGGCGCACATCCCGGGACGCTGCAGGGTTGATCAGCACCAACAGAAACAGAGTTAAAGTGGCCAGATCATCAGTGGAGAATGGCTCACGATCCCCTCTGTTCTGTGACAGAGGATGAGATTCGGCCACTGCTGCTCTGTCTCTCAGAAAAGGCACAGCAAACCAGCAGGGAAAGCCGCCAGAGAACAAACGCCTGGAAACACTGGCTCACAGGGTGCCCATCCCCATCCGCCCTCACAGGAGACACGGAGACCCTACCCAAACAGGGTTGCCTGAGTATTGGCGTGGCAGGTCCCTCCCCCAGAGGGCAGGCTGAAAAATCAAGAAGCCCACATCCCTAAGATCCCTATAAAACAAGGGCACATGGCCTGGGTTCTGGTCAATAATTTGGGCTCTGGACAACCCCGCAACCTCTCCTCATCAGAATGACGAGAAGGAGAAATCCCCCCCAGCCAAGAAAAGACAATGAGTCTGTGGCCTCTGACACAGAACTAATGAATATGGATGTAACCAAATTATCAGAAATGGAACTCAGAGTAACAATGGTCAAGATGATGTGTAGACTTGAAAAAAGTATTAATGAAAATGTTAATGAGAATATAGAATCTCTAAAGGGGGAAATGAGAGCAAATCTGGCAGAAATTAAAAATTCTATGAGCCAAATGCAGTCAAAACTAGAGGCTCTGACGGCCAGGGTCACCGAGGCAGAGGAACGTATCAGCGAATTGGAGGATGGGTTAGTAGAAGAAAAAGCGAAAATAGAAGCTGGACTTAAAAAAATCCACACCCACGAATGTAGATTACGGGAGATTACTGACTCTATGAAACGATCCAATGTCAGAATCATCGGCATCCCTGAAGCGGTGGAGAAAAACAGAAGTCTAGAAGAGATATTTGAACAAATTGTAGCTGAAAACTTCCCTAATCTAGCGAGGGAAACAAGCATTCGTGTCCAAGAGGCAGAGAGGACCCCATCCAAGCTCAACCAGGACAAACCTACGCCACGGCATGTCATAGTGCAATTCGCAAATATTAGATCCAAGGATACAGTATTGAAAGCGGCCAGGGCAAAGAAATTTCTCACGTACCAAGGCAAAGGTATCAGGATTACGTCAGACCTGTCTACAGAGACCTGGAATGAGAGAAAGGCTTGGGGGGGCATTTTTAAAGCTCTTTCAGAGAAAAACATGCAGCCAAGGATCCTTTATCCAGCAAAGCTGTCATTCAGAATTGATGGAGAAATAGAGACCATCCAGAATCGCCAGTCATTAACCAATTTCGTAACCATGAAACCAGCCCTACAGGAGATATTTAGGGGGGTTCTATAAAGGTAAAAAGGCCCCAAGAGTGATACAGA